>NC_063055.1:30948802-31317193 GCF_018812025.1 Megalobrama amblycephala
GTTTCCCCGCAGGTTTTTGGTTATCATGTCTAAGTGTTTGGCATTTCACACAACTCCTGACATGATTTTTTACATCAGACCACATCCCTGGCCAAAATGCTACTTCCTGGAGCCGTTTATAGGTTTTATAGATTCCTCTATGTCCACTTAGGGGGTGAGAATGATAATGTAAGAGGAGAGTTGGCCTGAGACGGCTGGGAACGTACACTCTATAGTGTATCTGATCATTCTTCAAGTGAGTTTTGTGATACAACTTATCCTCTACCACTTCATATTGGTCCATTTGAGGGCTTTGTTTGTCTGCTACTGCCTGTAATAGCTTTGTTATTTCACAGTCTTTATGCTGTTCCTCCCACAGGACCACATCAGACACTGGAAGCTCTTGGTGTGGATCCGTGTTTTGCTTGGTGTAAATGGCTGTGAGGGGAGAACTTGTTGTGATGGGTGACCTAGACAAAGCATCAGGAGCTACGTTTAATTTCCCTTTACGGTACTCAATGACGAAGTTGAATTTTTGCAGTCTCAGGACCCATCGGATGAGGCGACTGTTGGTTTTGGTGGATCCCATGACCCATTGCAGAGCAGAATGGTCTGTGACAACCGTGAAAAGTTTGTGCTCAAGGTAATGTTGCCACCTTTCCAAGGCCCATACAACTGCCAGACACTCTTTCTCTGTTGCTGTGTAGTTAATTTCTGCTCCAGTTAGGGTTCTGCTGGCATAAGCAACCACCTCCTCTGTGCCTGGATCTTTCCGCTGTGTGAGAATCGCACCCAGCCCAGTGTCGCTGGCATCTGTATACACAATGAAAGGAACTTGGAGGTCAGGGTGGCCGAGAATCGGTGGGGAGGTAAGACATGCTTTTAACTGGTCAAACGCTTGTTGACACTGTGTCGTCCATTTGAACACCTGTCCCTTTTTCTTCAGTGAATTGAGGGGCTCAGCAATCCTAGAAAAGTTTTCCACAAACCGGTGGTACCAGCCGGCTAATCCCAGGAACCGCTGAACTTCCTTCAAATTGCTGGGAACAGGAAAAGCACGAATGGCCTCAACTTTGCTTGGATCGGCCATGATGCCTTTGGTGCTCACCACATGACCCAGAAAAGTGATTTCTGAAAGACAAAACTTGCACTTTTCCACATTGACAGTCAAGCCAGCAGTTTCCAGCCTGTGGAGGACAGTTTGAAGATCACAGAAATGCTGGGCTACAGAGGGAGAATAAACAATGATATCATCGATGTAGACAAAGCAAATCTTTCTCCTCAGCTCCCCCAGGACTGTCTCCATCAACCTCTGGAAAGTTGCAGGTGCATTTTTTAAACCAAAAGGCATAACATTGAAGTGATATAGACCTGCAGGAATGATAAAAGCAGTTTTGGCTTTACTATCAGGGTCCATTATCACTTGCCAATACCCGCTGTTGAGGTCTATAGTAGAGAAAATGGATGCCCCGGAGAGTGATTCTAGGATCTCTGTGATATTTGGTAGAGGGTAAGCATCATTTTCTGTAGTTGCGTTGACTTTACGATAGTCTACACAGAACCGTAACTTTCCATTTTTCTTTGGAACTAGGACTACCGGTGAGGCCCAACCAGAATGTGATGGCTCCACAATCCCTTCCCTTAACATTACCTCCAATTGTTCCTCCATTGCCTGTTGTTTTACAGGAGACATCCGATATGGCCTTTGTTTAATAGGTACCTGACAGGTGGTGTAGATACGATGTTGCAGGACATCCGTTCGCCCAGTTCGGTGAGTACATACTCGTGAGTTTCTTTCTAGGATCTGAAGTAATTGCTGCTTTCCTTCCATAGGTAGATGTGCCTTACTTACAGCATCCCTAATGAGTGTTGCATCATCCACATTGTCAGTTTGTAACACAGTCAAGGAGGGTTGAGGAGGAGGAACAGCACTTAACAAAGTCAAGTTTAGTTTGCTGGTTCTGTTGCATCCCTTCAGGGACGGCGAGTTAACTAATGGTTCAGTGGCATTTCCAGGTTGAAAGGGATGTTCTTCTGCAGGGTCAGACTTAAAAGAATATTTTTGTTCACTGACATTAATTTGCAAGCCACTGAAAAAGATAAAGTCCAAACCCAGAATGATGGCATAGGCAAGAGCTTGAGAAGGAAGGACAACAGCAGGTATTATAATGGATTTACCATGTAGATTAATAGTAATGTTTATCCATCCTAAAGGACTCTCAGCTTTGCCATTAGCCAGATATAGAGGTCCACAGGACCATGGCTGGAGCTGGACAGAAGGGGCAAGTTGCTTCATGAGACTCTCGTGGATTAACGTGTAGTTTGCTCCAGTATCCACGATGGCTTTCCCCAACCAGGATCCAATGCTGATTGGGACAACTAATTGTTGTGGTATGGTCATCAATGCATTTGGTCTTGAAGGGATTGAGATCCTCTGAGTTTCTGCTTGTGATTGGGGTGTTTCAGTGGTGTCAGAGGCTGTTACTGTGTTATTGGAAGGTCGTCCCCCAGACTTTGCAGAGTGGTGAGAATACTTTCCATGAGTGAAATGTTGTTGACCAGAAGACTGCTGCAAAGGTGGATGTACATACCCTGAGCAATTGCCTGGAGGATGTGGTCCATTACATCTCCAACACCGAACTTGCGATTTCTCAGCAGCTCGGTTGGTTAAGGGTTTTTGTGAATTAGCTTGTTGTTTAAAGCCCACACGTCCTTCGTACCGAAGTTGTTCTTCATAATCCTTTTCCAGTTGGTGGCCGAGTTTAACCAAGTCTTCAACAGTGTACACACGACTACGCAACTGGCTTGCAAGGTAAGGCTTGATGTTTTTTAAGATCATTTTGACAATCTCGTTTTCAGTTAGAGTAGCTTTCCATCTTTTACACAGTGCTCGATAAGTGAATGCAAAGTCTCTAACGGATTCTTTCTCCCCTTGAACTCTTGTGCAGACATGTTCAGCGAGCTCATCCTCATAGTCCTCAGACAGGAATGCAGAGAGGAATGCAGTCTCAAATTCCTTCCAAGTAGTTATATTAGAGCGACTTACTTCCCACCAGTCACGTGCAGTGCCATGCAGTACTGTGCGGAAGGTAGCCAGAAGGTCTGCATCTGTCAAAGGGTGTAAAGCCAGAAAATCTTGACACTTGGTTAAGTACAATAAAGGGTCAATATCATCTGTAGGCCGTCCAAAAGTGGGGAAAGTTAATTTAATATGGTCACTTTTTACCATAGGGGTCGGTTGAAAGGGTGAGTCTCTGGTGCCTGGGATATAGGAAGTGTTGTACTGGGAACTTCAACTGTTGTTGTTTTCATTTGTGGGTCAACATTTTTCTTATTGTACACCTGAAAATCATTTCGTAGCTCAGTTACACAAGTATGACATCTGTCAATTTGTGTTTCACATTGTTGAAGGTTTGTGGTCACATGATCAAGGTTACCCTGCAGTGTGTGTTGGATAGCTTTGATATCCTGT
The DNA here is from genome assembly GCF_018812025.1 of Megalobrama amblycephala. Classification (NCBI taxonomy): domain Eukaryota; kingdom Metazoa; phylum Chordata; class Actinopteri; order Cypriniformes; family Xenocyprididae; genus Megalobrama; species Megalobrama amblycephala. The sequence goes on from NC_063055.1 coordinate 30,952,254, forward strand.
TGAACCTCAACCCGTAGCTGTTCCACCTTATCCCGGACCACAGAAGTGAGATTTGATTCCAGTTTCTGGATTTCCTTTGAGATAATCAATTTTACAGCCTTTACCAATTGGTCAGCCTCTGCTGCTTCTTGTTGTTTAGCTGCTGTCAGGAGGGTGACAACCTGTTGCTTGCTGGTCTCCACTTTGGCTGCAAGATCATTGATCTGGCTCTCATGATGGGAAGAGGAGGTTTTCAGTACCTTGGTAAGCTCATGTACAGTTTTCTCCTGTCTTTTCATTGATTCCATTAGATTGTCCCAGTTACCATGCACCTGAGCACTGAAATGTTGAATTTCCCTCCCAGGTGTTGGAAGGATGCCGGGCAGGTCACGCTGAGCCATTGAAGAAGGAGAAGAAACATCAGTAGACGTACACAATTGCATGTTATCTAGTTCTGGGGCCCAAGTAAGAGTTTGCACTGGAGTGTTGCCTCCTAAAGCAGGGGAGAGCATGCGCACCTGGGTTCCAGGATAGGTGAAACTGTATGGGGTGGAAATGTTATACATGGTTGGACCACGTAAAGGAAGTCCTGAAAGGCTTTGAGGTTGTGCAGGAGGTGGCCAGTTTGGAGTGGAAATATTAGGGGCATCTGGTGCATCAATATCCACATAGGTGGAAGATGGGGGAGTAGTGGCCATGTCTTGAAATGTTGGTGTGTATATGATATGTTGAGGGAAAAAGAATAAAAAATAAAAGTCAATGTGTGTGTATGTGTGTGTGTTTTGGGGCACAGGGGCTTAGCAAAAAAACAAAAACAAAAAACAATTTCAGTCAATTAGAACATCTTCTCAACCAACATCAAAAAAGAACAAACCCCAACATATACACATTCAAAGCATGACACAACACCAATTATTTCATTTTCTTTTTCAATTAAGCCTCCCACACAAATCACAGGCAATTTTAGAGTTCTTTCGGTGTATGAAAGTTTGTTGACAAAAGGGCACTGTAAAACATTTCACACTTTCCAAAACCACAGTATTTAAATGTTCACTCCAAAAGTCACAGATAACAATCACATGGATTTTTTTTTTTTTCAAAGTTTAGTCATAAATGTCATCAAGAACCAAAGACAAAAGTGTTCAAAAATTCAAATATTCACATTCCACACATTTTCACAAATTTGCAGTCACAAAACGTCAAGTAATAATGTATTTAGTCCAGTTTGTATTTAGTTCAAGTCCCTGTTCGGGCGCCACTTCTGTAACGGTGGTTCCCAACAACAATAAGAAAAATAAAAAAAAATGTCCAGCAGGAGGGAATCGAACCCGGGTCCTCAGTGTGGTAACGCTAAGTACTAACCACGAGGCCACATTAGCACATATAACAAACTGCTCACAGTCCTAAGTTGATTCTTAGTCCCCAACACCAAGTCGGCAGCACGGGTGGTATCTAAGGGTGCGTTCACACTTGTAGTTCGGTTCGTTTGGTCCATTTGGTTCGGACCAAAGAAAAAAAAAAAAAACATTTAGTCCTGGTCCGGTTAGCGTTCACATTGGCAATTTTATCACCGAACCAAAAGATACCGAACCTTCAGGCATAGGGATACATTCACAATGTGATTGGTCGGATTTTATGACGTATTGCCTATTTTCAGACGGAACTTACCGAACATCCAAAACAAGCTGTTTTCTGAGGTAAATGCGCTCGTTGTGTGTGCGTAGCGGTGCGTAGCCTGCATGTGATGGTATTTTGGCCAGCTGGGAACTCGTGAAGAGCTTATAAAATGTGTAAAGTAGTCAAAACACCGGCGGGAATCCATCCGTCACACACACAAATGATCTGCTGCATGGAGACGCGCGTCTGATGCCTGTCATGGGCAAACTCGCGACTATGACGAGAAAAACCGACATGCGTGAGGATTCTGTCCTTTTTAGGGTCTCGTCTTCCTGTTTTTGGTTCGGTTACATGTCTTTGGTCCGGGTCGCGTTCATATATCATTCGAACCGCACCAGAGTTCGTTTGGAAGCGGACCGAGACCCATCTTTTCAGCGGTCTCGGTCCGCTTGTTTGGTGCGCACCAGGGTTCGGATGGCAGCGTTCACATATGTTCAAATGAACCGCACTATCCGAGCAATCGCACCAGGGTTCGTTTTAATCGAACCAAACATGACAAGTGTGAACGCACCCTAAGAGTGACTCGGGTTCATCGACGTTGTCAGCCCTTTTTTTTTTTTTCCTTTTTATACACCACCAAGCAGACGTTTTTGGAATATAGTACAAACTCCAATCCAGTCCCCAAACTTGAGTAAGAGCATTCACCGGCTGACGACAACGCCCGCTAGCGACAGGCTTAACAGGTAGCTGCACCCCACCTCCTCGCCATGATTCCCGGAAACGGTAACGTAAGGTCCACCCGCAAGGACTGCCTCCAAAGGAAAACGCAACGTCTCTGGTCAGTTGAACGTGACATCAGTCTCTAAACCTCGCCCATATATACTTTCACCCTTCACCCTTAATTAATCCTTTCCTCCAATCCTAGAGCTCATAGATTAGGAGGCGTTGACAAAGAACATAAACGGAGGCAGAAAATATCTGTACTGCCACAGTGTAAATCTTGAAAAAATGCTTAAAGGGTTAGTTCACCCAAAAATGAAATTTCTCACCCTCATGTCGTTCCAAACATCATTCAACAAACAACATTCGTTCATCTTTGGAACAAAAATAAAAGTTACTTTGATGAATTCCGAGAGGATTTTTTAATCCTCCACTGAAAGCAATGAAATTACCACATTCAAGGTCCTGAAAAGTAGTAAAAACATTGTTAAAATAGTCCATGTGACAACAGTGGTTTAACCTTAATGTTACGAAGCGATGAGAATACTTTTTGTGAGAAAAAACAAAACAAAAATAACAACTTTATTCAACTATCTCTTCTCTTCCCTGTCATTTTCCTATGCAGCTGACGTAGTAAACGCAGTTCAGCACATCAGTTTTTACATCTAAACGGCGACTCAGTATTGGCCGGCTCCTGCATCAGCATCACATGCATGTGTCGTGCTGCTCATCTGAACAGCGTCAGCCAATACTTTGCCGGTATACATTCCAAAGTCAACAAAATAAGCCATAATTGAGAAATTAGGAAAACCCTGCCCTGCTGAAGGGGTGGTGTTTTATCTGAGGACAAAGCTGGCTAAAAAATGGGTAACATGATGACATCACTAATAATTAGGCCAGAGTTACACCTCTATGACTACTGCAGTAATACAGGATTCACAGTCTCTGCACAAAATGTAAGTAAATTGTACCACAAGCGTTCAAAATTACAACTTGATCAGTAACAATACATCACTATATGTTCAGATTTATTTTAATATAATATTTATAATATTCTTAATTCAATTTGTACTAAACAACACTGGCCTTTTTAAGTCAATCACAGCTCACACTTACTAACACTTGCACAAAGGTCATAACTGGAATTGATTGTTAGTTCCTTTTCAAAAAACTGAAACATTTCATATAACATCATGTTTCCAGGGAAAAATATGAAATGACACCCACTCAAGATCAAAGATTATATTTTAGAATGTTTAGTTTATTTAAAAATTATTGTTTTTTTATCCTAAATACATACTGAGAGTTCATAATGTTTCTTTGTCATATCTCAAGTGGCATGTGTAGGAACCTATTTTTGCTTAGATTCAGCTTTTGAATAGTTTTGTTTAAATTGTTTTCATTTGTAAGCTTACTTTATTATGTATTTAATATGTAACATTAAAAATTGTGTACTGAGTTGCACAGTTTTCTTTACCGCATCAGTGTTGTTTAAGATTAGGCTATATTTTGCTTTTTAATTTATTTGTTTGTTTTAACTTTGAATCAAGATTTAGGGAAGATATTTGATCAGAAAATGGAGTATGTGGAAACTAAATGTGCACTCACAGCATGTTTACAGCAAATTTAACTAGTTAATATTCTGAATAACTCAAAGCATCTAAAGTCTAAATACTTTAAAATTTTAAATACTTTAAATTTTTAAATACTTTTAAATACTTTTAATTGACATGAGAGGCACTGTTTTGCACACTTAAATGATTTACTTTGTTTAATATGGTACATAAAATGTGTTCAGGCATTGTTCAACTTTTCAACAATATCTAGTGATGACCGATTTAAAAACACTGCTTCAGAGCTTTACGAATCTTTTGTTTCAAATTAGTGATTCAGATCACGTATCAAACTGCTAAACTGCTGAAATAACGTGACTTTGGTGCTCCAAACCACTGATTCGATGCGTGAAGCTTTGAAGCTTCATGAAGAAGTGTTTTGAAATCAGCCATCACATTTGGCATCTAATTCAAAATAACTGCTTTCAACAGATCAATCTCTATTCATAAACACATAAAAGTCAAAGAGCATTTGATGCCAACCCAAAAAGGCTGAAATATGAATATGAAAACACAACAAATCCATTTGTCTTAAAGTGGTGGAACAAAGTGCAGCCCATTACGTTGCCCCATAGAAAATAAATAAATAAAAATAAATAGAATGAAGAAAATTTTACATCTATATGTGAACCCAGACCACAAAACCAGTTATAAATCGCACTGGTATATTTTTAGCAGCCAACAAAACATTGTATGGGTCAAAATTATCATTTTTTTTCTTTTACTCCCAAAATCATTAGGAAAGATCATGTTCCATGAAAATAATTTGTAAATTTCATACCATAAATATATCAAAAATGTATTTTTTGAGTGGATATGTATTGCTAAGGACTTTATTTGGACAACTTTAAAGGCGATTTTCTCAATATTTTGATTTTTTTTTTTTTTTTTTTTTTTTTTTTGCACCTTTAGATTCCAGATTTTCAAATAGTTGTATCTTGGCCAAATATTGTCCTATCCTAACAACTACATCAATGGAAAGATTATTTATTCAGCATTTAGATGATGTATACATCTCAATTTTTAAAAAAAATTACCCTTATGACTGGTTTTGTGGTCCCGGGTCATATATAACAAATAAATACATAAATAAATAACAGTGCATACAGACAATTTCTTTCAAAAGACATTCGGAATAGGAAGATATGTCATATGTGTCCACTTTGCTCCCCTTTTCTATCTCTCTTGCGTATAGTTTTAGTGGTTTGCATGAAATTTCTTGAAGCACTCAACATGCAAGGCAACGCCACATTTCTCACATGCAAAGGTATTGTGTCCATCACTATCAAATGTATAGCAGAGATGTCAGTTAAAGGGTTAAGTTATGTTTTAGGTGGGATATTATAAAGAAAAAGCACTAAACAAGACCAATAACCTTGACTTAATAAGCTAATACAGTATACCCCATTTCACCATGATATATGTACTTACAAGTCATTTGCCCACCGGCAACTATAGTTGCCGCTTGGATTTGTGTACAAAAAACTATAGATCTCTTGTAAGATTTGTTTTAGCAGAATCAGAGCAGATCTTCTGTCTGAGAACATCTCCAAGACGCTTCGCACCGTATGACTAGTAAGTCAAACCTCAAATCACAGTCTGTGTTCTGCCCACTTAATTGATAGAAATGTGAGTGTAGTACAGTCCATAGAAACTGTCTATTCCCCGAATAGTGAGGTTTAACAATAAAAATAAAGGATCTAGAAAAAATCTGATCGTGATCAAACCAGAAATTCGCAAAATTACTGAACAAAAACAATGTCTAAAGCTAGGGCTACTAAACATTAGATCACTGACACCTAAGGCGGTTATTATAAATGAAATGATCACAGATAATAGTCTTGATGTAATTTGCCTTACTGAAACATGGCTTAAACCAAATGATTATTTCGGTCTTAATGAGTCTTGTCTACCTGGCTACTGTTATAAAAACAAATGCTGTCTGATTGGCTGAGGCGGTGGTGTTGCAACAATCTATAGAGATATTCTTAACGTTACTCAGAAAACAAATTAAGTTTAATTCATTTGAAATTCTTATGCTAAATGTTACACTCTCAGATATAAGTAAAAAGTCGCTACTATCTCTTGCTTTAGCTACTGTTTATAGACCTCCAGGGCCTTATGCTGATTTCCTAAAAGAGTTTGCAGACTTTCTCTCAGACCTATTGGTCAACATCGATAAAGCGCTGATTGTTGGAGATTTTAACATTCATGTAGACAATACAAATGATGCGTTAGGGGCTGCGTTTACAGATTTACTAAACTCCTTTGGGGTCAAACAAAACGTCACTGGACCCACTCACCGTTTTAATCATACACTAGATTTAATTATATCACATGGAATCAATCCAACTGTTATAGAAATTCTACCGCAAAGTGATGACATCTCTGATCACTACCTTGTAACTTGCGTACTGCATACTGATGATATTTGTCAAATTGCACCGCGATATCGACTAGGCAGAACAATTCTCCCGACAACTATAGATAAATTCACAAATAACCTGCCTGATCTGTCTCAGCTGCTCATCGTACCCAAACACTCAAATGATCTTGAGAAAGTGACTAGCAGCATGTGCACCATTTTCACTAGTACGTTAGATACTGTTGCACCGATGAGATTAAAAAAGGTTAGAGAGAAAAATACTGTACCATGGTACAACAGTACTACTCACGCTATCAAAAGAGAAACTTGTAATCTAGAACGCAAATGGAGACAAACTCGTTTAGAAGTCTTCAGAACCGCGTGGAAAGACAGCTCGTCCCGTTATAGAAAGACTCTAAAAGCAGCCAGGGCGAGCATCTCCGCAAACTCATAGAAAATAACCAAAACAATCCAAGGTTCTTGTTTAGTACAGTAGCTAGATTAACAAATAAACAGACATCACCAGAACAAAACATTTCATTAAAGTTTAATAGTGATGACTTTATGAATTTCTTCACTGACAAAATCGAAAGCATCAGAAATAAAATTGTAAATGTACAACCTTTGACAGAGTTTTATGATTCAGCCTCAATTATCACCCCTCAAGAACAGCTGCAGTGCTTTACAACTATAGGACAGGAAGAGCTAAATAAACTTATCACTGCGTCTAAACCAATAACATGTTTATTAGATCCAATACCCTAAACTACTGAAATAACTGTTACCTGTAGCAGAAGAGCCTCTTCTCAATATTATCAACTCGTCTTTATCTCTAGGTCACGTCCCACGACCGTTCAAGCTAGCAGTTATTAAGCCTCTCATAAAGAAACCACAATTAGATCCAAATGTATTAGCAAATTACAGACCCATTTCAAATCTTCCATTTATGTCTAAAATACTAGAAAAAGGGGTATCGGCCCAATTGTGCTCCTCCTTACAAAAAAATGCTATCTATGAAAAATTTCAGTCAGGATTCAGATCTCATCATAGCACAGAAACTGCGCTCATTAAAATTACAAACAATTTACTTCTAGCTTCTGACCAGGGCTGTGTCTCAATGCTAGTGTTACTTGATCTCAGTGCTGCGTTCGACACTATAGATCATAAAATACTCCTAGACCGACTACAAAATTACTCTGGTATTCAGGGCCAGCATTACGCTGGTTTAGGTCGTACCTATCAGACCGTCACAATTTTGTCTATCTAAACGGGGAAAAATCTAAGATAACAATAGTAAACTACGGAGTGCCGCAAGGATCAGTGTTAGGCCCTCTGCTATTTTCAAAATACATGCTGACACTTGGTGATATTATAAGAAAACATGGAATTAGTTTCCACTGCTATGCCGATGATACTCAGTTATATATTTCAACACAACCAGATGAAATCTCTAAATTATCCAATCTGACAGAGTGTGTTAAAGAAGTAAAACATTGGATGACTAGTAATTTTCTTCTATTAAATTCAGGTAAGACTGAAGTATTAATTATTGGGCCAAAAACCTGTACACAGAATCTCTCAGACTACAATCTGCATTTAGAAGGATGTTCTGTTACTCCATCCTCAACAGTTAAAGACCTGGGTGTTATATTTAGACAGCAACTTGTCCTTTGAAAATCATATTTCATATGTTAAAAAAACGGCCTTCTTCTACCTCAGAAACATTGCTAAAATACGGAATATGTTATCTGTTTCTGATGCAGAAAAGTTAGTTCATGCCTTCATGACGTCTGGACTAGATTACTGTAATGCATTATTAGCTGGTTATCCTGCTTCCGCAATAAAAAAGCTACAATTAGCACAAAATGCAGCTGCTAGAGTTCTTACCAGGTCAAGAAAATATGATCATATAACACCAATTTTATCATCTCTACACTGGTTACCCATTAAGTTCCGTATCGATTATAAAGTATTGCTAATGACCTATAAGTCTCTAAATGGTTTAGCTCCTGTGTACTTAACTGATCTTCTATCCCCCTACAATCCTTCACGATCCTTAAGATCACAAAACTCTGGACTTCTGGTTGTACCTAGGATAGCTAAGTCCACTAAAGGAGGGAGAGCATTTTCACATTTGGCTCCGAAACTCTGGAATAGCCTTGCTGATAATGTTCGGGGCTCAGACTCGCTCACCCAGTTTAAATCTAGATTAAAGACGCATCTCTTTAGCAAAGCATTCACATAATGCATTTCATGTCAGATCAATTGCACATGACTATCTTTGCTTAATGTTATGAACAGCAGCTACGCTAATTATTCTCCATTTGCTTTTCTGTTTTACCTCGGGACACCCGCCTAGACTAGAGAGGACATCAGCTTCAGTTCGGATCCAGCCCCTTAAGAAGACCTCAGATGACCAACACCTGTGAAGAGACGGCGCCAACTCCTGCGAAGACCTCGGAAGATGCAACATGCACATTCCCAAATTTCTATATATCCTAATTATTGTTGCTGTAATTCATTTTCCAGGAGCTCAATGCTTCTACCTTAAAGTTAAATGCTAACAGTGTTTGTAAATTAATTGCACAAATTATTACATTTGCTAACTGCATTCTTCTAATATTGTAATTTTGACATGCATTCTCTGTAAAGCTGCTTTGAAACGATATGTATTGTGAAAAGCGCTATACAAATAAATGTGAATTGAATTTAATTGAATAGATATGTATATGTCAACAAAAAATACCTATTAGTAACATGAAAATTAAGTTTCTTTGGGAGAGTTTGCCTTCGCCATGCTTCCTGGAAGTATAGGGTAGGAAGTTGATAGCCTCATGTGGCAGGAAGGAAGTTAATACCTTTTTGTTCTTGAAATCCTTTATTTGGTTGTTTTCTTGCATGTCATTGAGACATAAAACATGGATAACATATAGAAAAATACTTACAAAAGGAAAATGACAACTATACACTGTGGCAACTAGTTGCCGGTGGGCTGAAATGGGTTAGTTTTAGTACCTTTCTGGATCTTGAGAGGCTCTGTGGCATTGCTGTCTATGCAGGCCTCACTGAGCCATTGGATTTCATCAGAAATATCTTAATTTGTGTTTCGAAGATGAACAAAGGTCTTACGGGTGTAGAACGACATGAGGGTGAGTAATAAATTACATTATTTTCATTTTTGGGTGAACTAACCCTTTAATAACATTTGTTCAAGCAAAGACACAAACACATATTTCAGATGTTTTTAATCTAAAATGTTTCATGTATTTACTCATTAGTGAGGAATTTTATGAATTTAGTCATTTTAGTCAGCCTATTACAAAAGCACAAAGCAATGACCAACGGAATTCACTGCAGCAGTTATTGTAATGTCATGTGTTGCTTGAAAGTTTAGTTTAAGACATGTTTCTGTGTTAACATATTTTGTTGATCCTGGAACATCCCTGTCTGAAAATCCTATCCATATCCCTACCCCTAAAACCAACCTAATCCATAAGTTATCCCTAAAGTCAGTGAATGACACTGATGTAGAGGCACCTAAGGTTTTAAGCCTAAACTTGACATAAACTCTAAATTTGTCTCTCAAATCTGGTTGATTGGAATGTTGTTCCAGGATCAACAAAGATGTTGATCCTGGAACATATTACATTAACTGTAGCTGCAGTTTTCACATGGTCTTTAAAGAACCCATGAAATAGCTTGACAAGTACAGTTTCTCTGCTATGTTGACTTATTTCCTAACAAAACAGAATGTTGGTGCAGGACATAGGCCTATTGAAAGGCTTTAAATTTTACTGATGGAGCTGAGAGGATACATAAGACAAAAAAAAATAGTAAAAGCTGCTCCCTTTACCAAGTCCCTCATTATCTATATTTTTGGAATGAGAGATTAACTATAATTTCGGTATGTGTGTACCCTACGAAGTGAATCATGACTGAATTCTCAAAATATTTGCTGATGCCAAATATTTATGGGTTTTTTGAAGCTTGATGAAGCTTGATAAAGATTTTTAGAAAAATAAATTAACTCCTAAGTCATTTAATCCTCTTGATCACTGAGCTTGTTGAATGTTTTCTTATATTAGTAAGTACAATAAATGTGAGCCCTTGAAAAGTGTGACTCCTTCGATTACTGCACTGCAACCAGGCTCCCAACTGCAGCAGGCAATCCGAGTTCCATTCATACACATGTAAATGAGGGAGACGGGAAACACAAGCTCATGTGAATTTTGCTGTGTTCTAAAGTTCAAGTCTGGCAAACTATGACCTGCAAATTTGTATCACATGAAGACATCTGAAGTCACAGCATGACCTCTTTGCCAAATTTTAAAAGAATAGAAATCTGCATGATTGCAATGTTCCAGTAAAGTCTGTATTTTTACATTTTTGATGTATAATTGTAAAATGAGGTTTCTGTTTTAGTTTATTTCTCCTAGTTTAAGTGTTATTTCAGGTTTCCTTTTTCCCCCATGTTAATTTGTTGCCATGGTTATAGAGTGTTCAAAGTCTAGTGTAACCTGCATGGCTATAGAGAGAGGCATCATAAAGACAAATCCCACCCCATTCCCAACCACTGTTCAACAATATAATAACCATAGATAATGTAAACTCATGATAATTTAATCCAACAAATACCCTTCCCCAAAACACCATAAAAGTAATCATAAAATGACTAATTTGCTACAGTCCTCTGTAAGAAAGAAAGAAAGAGTAATCACACCCCTTTATGCAGCTCTCAAATCTCATTCAGAAAATACCATTACCATTGCTGCATTCCAATTCGCCTACTTATACTACGCCCTAAAAGTAGGCCTATGTACTCTTTCTGTGAACAAAAAGTACTTACTTTTGAGTGTGTACCAAAAGAGTTAACAAGCTTTGGGACATACTAACACGTCATACAATCGCGTCTTTTCTCTCTGTCGCATCCTGTCACCGTAAACTGGCCTGTCAATCATCTTACATCCTCCACATTTCATTTAGTTAATTTCCTACCGTATCGGAGAGAAATACAGCACGTTGATATGCAGTCACGGGTCTTTCATGTGGAGAACTCTCCTCATATTAATGCATAATGATGCATTTAAAAGTTAATGGCCATTCGGATCTTTATAAAAGTCCACATTGGTATTTGCAGATGAAAAATAACACGGGTAACATTAAATATATATTTTCTATCAGGTTAAACTGATTATTAGTCACTCAAACATCTCAGCGTCGATCGCGCGTATCCGCCTTGTTTTGTAGTTTTTTAACACTTTTTACTCGTGTTTGTAGTTCTGAACTGAATCCTCGTCCAATGCGCAATGGGTTGTGGGCAATATTAGCCTTTATAGTGTGCACGGATCCACACTTCTACCGGAAATAGTAGACCATCCGGGGACTTTTGGCATGCTCTTTTCAACATACTATGCTTTGGGACACACTTATTTTAATCTCACATACTATTTAGGATGGATAGTATGGACATTGGAACGCAGGGCATGTCAATCTATAACAAGACACATGACAGCCAATGGTATTTGACATCAGTGACATCAAACATGTTTTCTGCCACTTTAAAGGATTAGTCCACTTTCAAATAAAATTTTCCTGATAATTATAAATTTTCCTGTAGAGCAAGACGCTCCTTGTATATATCTGGAAGTGTAGAGACTGCGTATTTACTATCTATTTGGGCAATTTTCTGAAAAATCGCGGATAATTTCTGTTTCCTCATTTTTTCCCTGTATGCAGTGTATGAAATGATTTGGCCCCTTAAGTAAGCCTTCATAGTTTCCCAGAAAAGGGATGGTGAAACATCTGAAGTCTTGTCTGATTCTGATTCTAAAACAGGTTGTGTCACCAGGATTTGGAGGGATGTGAAAGCGTGCCACACAAGTCTACAAACCACTCATGTGGTTTCATGAGAAAGCAAACCTATAGTGTAAATAGTAGTAATGCAAGTTTGACTTTATCAGAATGTACATATACAGTCAATACAAGCAATCTGTTTATATGAACATGGAATATCACACTATCAAGCTTGTGTTATTTTAATCAGAACAGGTCTGAGAAATCCCCTAAAAATCCCCATGAAGAGAACCAATCATACTGGTTTATTTCAGCTTCTATTGTAGAATCATCTGTTGCTAGGAAATAAAGTTTTTAGAATAGTTTTTACCATCCATGGAAAAACTGCTCACTGCTGCCACCCTCTGTCTGCAAGAGATTAAAAAATAACTCTAAAGCACCATCTAGTGGATTTTCAGTTTTATTTTTTTATTTTTTTTTAAGAAACAAGTCTATCTATGGTATGTTACAGGCAATGTCTGTATAATATCTGAGAGGTGACTTAGGGTCTGACCAGGAATGCATTAACAGTGTTTATTCATTTAGCCCGGCTTCCAGAGAATACTTGTTTTGTAAGTAATTAATTTGCTCACACAACACAATTATTCAAGAATCATATTTTGTAGGAAGAGAATTGTCAGTTTGAACTTTATTCTTTTTCATTTTATTCTGCTGTTCTCATGAGACATGCATCCCAGATGAGAAGAGTCATTCCGGAATTAATGACTCACCTTTGACCCTTACCAAAGTTTCTTAAAGTGTATAAAAGATACACTTGGCCAGTTTCACAGACAGGGCTTAGACTAAGCCAGGATTAGGCCTTAGTTCAATTAGGGCATTTTAGTAACTTTTATAAACATACCCTAGAAAAAAAAAAAAAAAAAAAAACATTTCTGCTGTGCATCAATCCTCAGACAAATCAATGTCTCAAACCTGAAACAATCATATTTTAAGATATGTCAGTACAAATTGCTTTCAGTTAAAACAGCTCAAACAGGCATTTTAGTCTGGGACTAGCTTAAGCCTTGTATGTGAAACCAAGGGAATGTCTTTTAATAACCTAATTTGTGTAAAGAACAGAATACCATCTTCAGATAATTGCTAAATATATTTGTACTGTTAATCTATCAGAACATATAGAAATAATGTCAACTGATTATCCATATGATCCATTATCCGTACTAGCGTTTCTGTATCCTAAGTGTCATGGGTCTGGTTGCAGCAGAGAAGAAACTGAATGTGCAGCAGTCTTTACAACAAATTCAAACTAAGAGAAATACTTGTGAATCTTCAGGACTTCCAAAACAAGAACAGAACAACCAGGCAAAATAGTAACATTAACAGACAACTAGAAAATACAAGCAAACAGGGGAGCTAAGATAATACAGTAGATGAGACACACCTGAACAGAAAACAAAACAATATGTATAGAACCAAACTGACAGGGGACAGAGGAGAACTGAGCCAATAAACAGATTAGAAGATAAATTAAGAAACACAGACATGAACAGAACTCAAAACATGACACTGTTATTTCGAGATTGGATCCTCTTATTCATTTTCTCTGACTTTTGGAAGAGTGGAGAACTTTGTCTTCATTAAACTCTCTGTCAACTGATTGAACTTCACCTTTGACTCCTGCTACATTGAGCATATTGGTCTCTTTATGGAGTCTAACTATATTTTCCCTACAGTATAATCCTTGAAATAATATAAGCTGGTTTTTTTTATTCATTTTTTTTTGTATTTTGTAATACTTTTAATGTGACACCTGACACCAAAAATATGTGCAAACACTATTCATGTCCTCAAAAAATTATATTGATTCCACTGCAAAGCTAAATACACATCATTTGTTATTTGCTGGTGATTTTAATTGTGTTTTCGATCCTCAGCTTGACAGGTCCAGCACTAGTAGTAATGTTTCTGATATGGCAAAGGCTTTTTCTCTATTTATGCAACAGAATGGCTGTGTGGATCCTTGGAGATTCTTAAACCCAATGACTAGGCAATTCTCCTTTTATTCCCATGTCCATCACTCCTTTTCCAGACTAGACTATTTTTTTATAAACAACTTGTTTATATCAATTGTTAAGAAAGTTGACTACTCAGCTATAGTTATTTCCGATCATGCACCTGTGGTGCTGGACCTGCATTTCCCTTCAAACATCAGGGAACACCCACTCTGGACATTTAATTCATTACTACTATCTACTATATAAATTCTGTAACTTTGTCTCAACTAATATAGACACGTTTCTGGAATTCAATAAAACAGATACAGTGTCTTACTCTTTACTTTGGGAGACTTTGAAAGCTTACTTGAGGGGCCAAATATTATCTTATACATCGTATGCTAATAAAGAATGTAATAAGGAACTGCAAGCACTCTCACAATCCATATTAGATTTAGACAGACTATATTCTGAATCGCCTACAGCCGAATTACGTAAAAAAAGAGTGGACTTGCAGACAAAGTTTAATTTTTTATCCACTACTCATGCAGAGCAATTAATAATGAGGACACATGGTCTTTACTATGAGTATGGAGACAAATCAAGTCGGCTCTTGGCTCACCAATTGAAACGTCAGGTTGCTTCCCGTCTTATTTCCCAGATAAAGGACTCTGATCAAACTTTAACTAGCAATCTAGAACAAATTAACAAAACTTTTAAAACCTTTTACTCCTCATTATATACTTCTGAATTCCCTTCAGACCCAACAGATATGGAAAATTTCTTAGATAATTTAGATATTCCCACTTTGCAATCAGATAAGGTGGTAGATTTAGAGCATGACCTCGAGATTGAAGAAATCAGTAGGGCCATTATGGCAATGAAGAGTGGGAAGTCTCCGGTCCTTGATAGGTATCCAATAGATTTTTATAAGAAATTTAGGGAAAAACTTGCGCCAATTCTTCTTCAAGTTTTTAAGGAATTGTTGGAGGCAGGCTCTTTGCCTCCAACTTTTTCGCAAGCATCCATTTCACTCCTCCTTAAAAAAGATAAAGATCCTACCCAGTGTGAATCATATCGCCCCATATCTCTTTTAAATACTGACATTAAAATATTAGCTAAAGTGTTAGCATTTCGTTTAGAACGCGTCCTTCCCTCAATAATTTCAGACGATCAAACGGGATTTATTAAAGGTCGCCATTGATTTTCTAATATTCAAAGACTTGCTAACATAATGTATCTTTCTGATCCTTCTCCGCACCCAGAGGTAGTTATTTCCTTGGATGCAGAGAAGGCGTTTGATCGAACTGAATGGCCATATTTGTTTGCGGTCTTAAAAATGTTTGGTTTTGGTAATATTTTTATGTCTTGGGTTAAATTAATATATAAGTCCCCTTCAGCTTACACGTGGGACTCGTCAGGGATGCCCACTGTCCCCACTCCTTTTTGCCATTGTGATTGAGCCTCTTTCAATAGCTGAAAACATCAACAGCATTCAAAGGAATTAAGCGAGGAGGTATTGAACATCGTGTGTCTTTATACGCCGATGACCTTTTGCTTTACATCAGTGACCCCATATCTAGTTGTCCTCTAATTATATCATTATTAGGTCGGTTTGGTCACTTTTCTGGATACAAATTAAATTTCCTAAAAAGTGAATGTTTCCCCATTAATAATTTGGCCTTACAAATTCAACAAGAATCATTACCCTTCCGTTTTTCTCTTGATGGGTTTAAATACCTTGGAATTCATATGACGTGTTCCTTTTCTTCTTTGTTTGAAGCCAATTATAAAGCTCAAGTAAAAGAATTAAAGGCAGAGTTGGAAAGGTGGCATAGTCTTCCTCTTACTTTAGCTGGAAGAATACATTCAGTGAAAATGACAATTCTTCCCAAGTTCCTTTATTTGTTTCAGTGCCTACCAGTTTTTTTGCCCAAATCTTTTTTCCATTTAATCAACCAATCCATATCCTCTTTCATTTGGGAAAATAAGATCCCCAGGGTTAACAAAAATGTTCTTCAAAGAACCCGTGATGTTGGTGGTTTAGGTCTCCCAAGTTTTACTCATTATTACTAGGCATCAAATATTCAGAAGATATTATTTTGGCTTCATTGCCCAGAAACAAATTGGTGTTTAATTGAAGCACATACATGTCACTCTTCTTCTCTCCCTGCTTTAGTGTATTCTTCCTTGCCTTTGAAAGTTTCTCGATTCACATCCAATCCTGTTGTACTTTATACTCTCAAGATCTTTAATCAGTTTCGTTGTCGCTATAAATTTACATCTGCATCGGTTTTGGGTCCTATTTACAAAAATCATTTATTCCCTCCCTCTACACTGGACTCATCATTTAGACAATGGGTAGTTTCCTAGTTGAAATGCATCAAAGATTTATATAAGGTTTATTCAACAGTTTTGAGAACCTCTGCAGATTGTATGACCACCCACAAAACCAAGATATCTTCAGATTCGCAATTTTGTTAAAAAGAAATTCCCATCCTTCCCTGACCTTTCCCCTACCTCACCTTTAGATAATCTTACTCTCAATTTTTATGATAAAGGATTGATTTCACTTTTATACTCCCAGTTCATGTCTTTGAAAGATTACAATCTGGAAAAAATCAAATCCAGATGGGAAGATGAATTGGGCATTGAGCTATCTGAGACTTTCTGGAGGGAGGCGCTTAAAAAGGTCCACTCATCATCATCTTCTGTTAGGTTAGGGCTCATACAATTCAAAGTGCTGCACAGGGTTCACCTGAGCAAGGCATGGTTATCTGGAATATATCCTGGAATAGATGCAGCCTGTGATAAGTGCTCCTTTGCCCCAGCCAGTCTGACGCATTCATTTTGGTCTTGCTCCTCTCTAAATAATTACTGGGCATTGGTGTTTAAAACTATCAGTGATGCCCTTGGGGTGATATTGCAGCCTTGAACTTCAATAGGTATTTTTGGAACCCCCAGTGACACTATGATAATTTCTTTAACTGCAACCCAGAGGGACATTATTGCTTACACTTCTTTATTGGCCAGCAGAAGAATTTTGTTATGTTGGAAATCCCCTACCCCTCCTTCTGTGACAGATTGGCTAGAAGATGATATGTCCTTTTTAAAATTAGAGAAGATAAAATTTACGTTAAGGGGATCGGTGGACAGGTTTTACTCAAAATGGGAACCCATTTTGTCATACTTTAAAAATGTTAAAGAATTAGCCAGTTGTTAATTTTTTACTCTCCATATATGTATCTTTCTCTTTACCTTTTTTTTTTTGTTGCTGTATTTCATGTTTTGACCTGATGTTTTGTAATTTGTCTTACAGAATGGCTAAAAAAGTATTATTATTATTATTATTTTTCTTCTTTTATCTTTTCACACTGCAATACTATTATTGTAATACTAATATTATCATCACTATGTAGTGGTATACATGGGTCCATTCCTTGAAAAGATGTCAGACATTATGCTGTTTTGTTGTAGCTAAGCTGTAGGGAATGGATAGGATTGTGTGGGTGGGGAGGGGGTGTTGTTGTTATATTTAAAAAAGAAGGAAGTAAAATGTATCTTTGATTGTATTAATGTATGTTGTTTTACTCCTTAAAAAAAAAAGTAAAAATGATTGATACACACATCTTTCGAATAGAAAAAATAACAAGTAGCCTACTTTGCGTGCATTTTTCATTATGTTTATTTTCATATAAAAGCAACAGAACAATAGGGTCTAGCTGCAGCCTGAGGGGGTGAGTGGAGCTCCACTCTCGAACAGGAAATACGTCACCTCCACTAGTTTAATTACTGTATTTGCATTATTGTAAGGGTAGGTTTAGGGTTGGTGTAGGTGTAGACGTTAGTAAAACACAAGTGGAGGTGACGTATTACCTGTTTGAGAGTGGAGCTCCACTCGTCCATCGTTCCGTCTTTTCAGCGTGGCAAAGTAGTTTAATTCCAAATAATCTTTTATCTGACTCCATGTTATTATGACCTCGAATTTAGTTTACAATGTCAATTGATTATTGGTCATTTGTATAATAATTTGGTTTTACATTTGAATATTCTATTTAACTCTTTACACTTATTGTACTCGTTCATTCAGTTCACAGTGTCGCACAGGGTCCTCGCACTGGCCATTCATTAATATGCGGGCCCACGATCACAAACTCGTCAGTCTTGGTCACTAGACAGAGGTAATTGACTTTACTAATAGAGTGCCGCTCTCATGCTTGCTTTCTCTAAAAGTATTTGGTTTAGTCCCCCATATATCTGTATACACTTGAATTAAAGTAACACTAACTCTAGTCAGAGGTCATAACCACTACTACAGTTAAGCCGACCAATATTACTTCTCTTATAGCAGCTTTGGTTTGGTTATGCCATGGTTTCCCATGTACACTTAGCTAGAGTAACATTACAATAAACAGAGGTAAGGCTCACCCTATTTAGGTTGGTCGATCAACATTTTGTTGTCCTAAACGGAAATTCCATTTTAGCCTTTACAGTCTAAGTACACTTGAACTAATGCCAAGCGTTAGTCGGAGCTCTAAAATCACAGTTGGTGTGCCCTATGCTCCACTCAACTGGACTTTAGTCCGTTACTAACCTGACGCAGATTTGCGGTAACAATGGATACATCGTAATCTACTGAAGTCAATAATTTCAGAGTAAGTCAGAATAAAATCAAATGTGACAATTTATTGGACCAAGAAAGGGCTACTCTTTGAGAAAACAAAGGAAATTAACATTTGAACTCTCTCTTGCAAAATAGCATCCCCACCCGAGACGCAATCACACTGAATCAATCACACCTCAGCATTTGCCTTAATCTACATTTCACTTCCTTCACCCTCTTCCCCCATCTCTTCTCTCTACATGCAGAGATGACCTAAAGTTCACCCAAAATCTATCTGGTTTAATGTGAACAATCATCAAAGAATGCTATACAATATTTGGTATCATTTGAAATGTCTCAGTGCAACTGGTACAATGGTCTCATCTACATGAAAGTAAACCAAAGGTATTAAAGGTTTTAAGAGTTTAGGGATACTTTGGTTGCAACCATGGGTGTGCCTCTTTCCCAGGGTCTTTCATCTAAACCCTGAGGTCTGTGACCCTAGTCAATGCAAATTCTGTAAGTTCATGCCTCACATTGGGGGATGTTTTGTCTTGGTGAGTATTTAAAGAAATGTTGCAAAAGCCTCAGGGCGACTCTGTATTCAGATGAAGCCCACATTGCTGATTGTCCAGGACACTCAGCAATGTGTATTTTTCATGTCAGGTATATCTTTCTGAGCATTTGATGTTTTGTATTAATCATCTTTGAATTGATTATGTAATTGGCATGATACATTTACCTGACTAATAAATTGTCACATTTGATTTTATTCTGACTTACTCTGAAATTATTGACTTCAGTAGATTACGATGTATCCATTGTTACCGCAAATCTGCGTCAGGTTAGTAACGGACTAAAGTCCAGTTGAGTGGAGCATAGGGCACACTAACTGTGATTTTAGAGCTCCGACTAACGCTTGGCATTAGTTCAAGTGTACTTAGACTGTAAAGGCTAAAATGGAATTTCCGTTTAGGACAACAAAATGTTGATCGACCAACCTAAATAGGGTGAGCCTTACCTCTGTTTATTGTAATGTTACTCTAGCTAAGTGTACATGGGAAACCATGGCATAACCAAACCAAAGCTGCTATAAGAGAAGTAATATTGGTCGGCTTAACTGTAGTAGTGGTTATGACCCCTGACTAGAGTTAGTGTTACTTTAATTCAAGTGTATACAGATATATGGGGGACTAAACCAAATACTTTTAGAGAAAGCAAGCATGAGAGCGGCACTCTATTAGTAAAGTCAATTACCTCTGTCTAGTGACCAAGACTGACGAGTTTGTGATCGTGGGCCCGCATATTAATGAATGGCCAGTGCGAGGACCCTGTGCGACACTGAGAACTGAATGAACGAGTACAATAAGTGTAAAGAGTTAAATAGAATATTCAAATGTAAAGCCAAATTATTATACAAATGACCAATAATCAATTGACATTGTAAACTAAATTCGAGGTCATAATAACATGGAGTCAGATAAAAGATTATTTGGAATTAAACTACTTTGCCACGCTGAAAAGACGGAACGCGCAAGAAACCTTCCCCGTCCTGTGGGAAACCGCCATTGGGCCGATTGGGCGGGCCTTACAGGGTGAAGCGTGTAAGTGGTCGATGCCTGACCAATGAACAACGCCATCCAGTGTGACTTGGCATGCTGTAATAAATATTTGCATATGTACGAGACAATATTTTCATTAAAATATCATTAGTTTTAACGTTTTTTTTATATTACAGTAAAAAAGTAGTAAGTCATTTAATTGGGTGGCTGCTACATGCATGGACCACCAAAACGGCGCAATCTGCTCTATGTAGTCACGTCATGGCATACAAAAATGTCCCATTTCATTGGCTGACTACAACCAATAAACGATTTTACTACTTTTTTACTGTAATATAAAACTCAGTTAAAACTAATGATATTTTAATGAAAACAGGGATTTTATCTCAGGGCACAGAACTAGCCCCCCTGTAAGGAACCCCCCATCAGCCCAAAAACAGAGTCCGACGGCGTTGGGCGAAGGTTAACACGTGTATGCCTTTTCAGCGTCTCTGTGAAGTTCACTTAATTTCACTCGTTTAATCTGACTCCAATTTCAAATGATTCTTACACTTAGGTTGTGTTTCCAATTAGAAATTCATCATTAGTTATGCATTAATTTAGATATTTGATGATTCTGGATATTCCATATTTCAATTGTTCAGTCATTAGGGACCCGATGCCGCACAGAGATACTCGCCCCGGGATTTCGCGGTAAACTCACGGACATAAACTCGCCAGTCTGATCTTCGTCAGAGGGTGTAATAAGTTGGCTAATACCTTTAGTCGGTTGCCTACTGCTCACTCGAACAAAAGTGTATTTTAATTTAGCCACTCAAATCAAAAGGTCTTCAGATGAAGTGCCTACTGCTCCTTCATTCATGCGCCTTCAGTTTGTTTTACCCTGGACACAGATTTACGGTAGCATTAGCCTCCCATAATTTACTGGTAATAATGATATCAGGAGAATCCAGAGTAAATCAAATATAACATTTTATTTGTCAGGTAACAGTGTATCGTGTCAATTACACACATAACCAATTAAAGCCAATTCAGAAATGATAAATGCATAACATCGATTACTCAAAGAAATGCATATATACACAGTGATGGGTGAATGTCCTCAGACATTCACCCATCCCTGTGGGGGCCTGCAGAAGATCCCCATGACTGCTTTGCTCTTTACCTTTTATACCAGAACCAGAACAAAAGGATCGTAAATGTTTATTAAACCAACACCTGTTTTGGGGGAGAGGAGAAGAGACACCACCCAAAAAGAGGTCATGTGAATGTTTGAACCCAGACCATTAGCCTAATGAAAGTTCAGGTCCATTTATTAAACATTTTAAATATATGATAGCCTGTAGCCTATATTACATCATCATATATTCTGTCATATAGGCTACAATAAAATAACAGTGCAATTTACTTGCATCAAACAGCTCAGTAGGCTCCCAGCTAACAAAACTACGTAACTGTTACGTAACTGCACCATAATTTGGTGACCAAACTTTCGTCGTGGCGACGTAACTAGTTACGTCATGGCAACCGGAAAAGTGAAAGGTGCCTATACGTCGCCACAATGTAACTTAGTTAGTGATGGATCCGAAATGGTCAATATTCATATTCATGCACTTTTATTAATATTTATGTTAATCGTTTATGGCTTATGATTTCCTATATTTATGTACTAATACTTTATATATTAATTCTTATCATATTTTCAAGTATTTACTTGTTATTGTACACTTATGGTTATTTTTTATTTTATATTTAAGAGAGTATGCTTGTTATGTTCAGTTGTTTTTCAAGTGTTCCAATGTGACAGGTCACGCTGACACGTTTGTGGTTAGACATTGGACGCCTGCAGAATTAACCATTTGACTTTGAAATCTGATCAAAATATGTCTGTTATTTTTCCTAATGACATTTAAAAGGGTAAAGATTTGCAAAATTCCCATTGGGGATAAAACAACTATTTTTGACACTGGGTAAAACCATTTAACCTTTTCTTTTAACAAAAACATCCGTTTGTGTGGGATGTAAATTTCCCTATATGCTCATGGTATAAAGAAGCTGCCTGGGTCATTGATAATGCAGCTTTTGCTCTCCTTTGCTCTCCTTGGCTTCTACTTCTTGTCTCTTATCTGCTAATGTCTTAATTATTGCTCTCTTTGATCTTCATCTATTAGATACAATACTCTAAATTTTACAATACTCAAAATGTTATTATTAACTATTGACTAATACTTTATGATGGTTATTTTACCTTTTGGTTTTATTAAGTATTTTCATTATCGATTAAAGTTGCGTGTGAGGCTAAATTTAATTGTAATGAATAAATAATTTTTCATCAACTTTATTTACTGCCTGCATCTCATTTTCACAAGTTTTTGCATCAGTTTTGGTGCCGTGACCCGGATCTGTTCGGCCCGGTTCGGGTTCTTTCGAATGATGCACTGCAAGGATTAAAAGAGAGGTGAGTAGAAAAACCCTCTGTCTCTAGTCTGCTGTTTTTCGAATTGTTGAGCCTTGAAGCTATCTGCTGTAATGAGGATGTGATATTTCAATAATTTTGGACTGCAGCCAAAGAAATAATCACGAGTCCGGGACCCCGATGAGTTTAATTATTGAATATTCATTGATTGTGATTGGTGTTGATATTAAATTATCAACTGAAATATTCAGAATCCGGGGAGAAAAGTGAGGGAGCGCTCTGTTGCGAGGATGACAATTGTTGACAACTGTTGTTGTTTAATGTTTGATATCAATATATATATTCTACCGTTTGTTTCCCCGTTTAGGCTAATCCTCGGGTGAGACTGTGTTTTTGAGAAGATTTATTGAAAGTCTGTGAAGTCAACTCGTGTTTTGGGTAGAAGCTTCTAAAAAGGGCTCTGCAATTACGATAACAGGAAAAGACTGGCCTTGCTGAATTATTGAATTGAGATCCATTGGCAAATAATATAGCAATTTTTAAATTTAAATCCAAGAGAAATTGAAATTGTCTAAATCCAGAAAGCAGAAATTTAAAGTGTGCAAATTTGTAGAAATTATTGTATGAAAAGAAATAAGAAAAAATCACTAACATTGTGTTCAACCACAAGTATTTTGAGTGTTTTATCTGATAGATGAAGTTATATTCGGTCATGACTTATTCTTTTGTGTACTTAAGTCCTTGCAAGGCACTAAAATCCTAAAATGCTAAATAACTTTTAAAATGTCCTACATAACTCGATCTTGGCAGAGTGGGTGTCAAAGCAGAGCAGCACATCAGTAATTATTCTTGTATGTGGATGTCCGTCTTATAAAGGAGATTGGACTGTAAAAAGGCTTAAAACTTATGGCTATCTATCTGCCACTCACTATTTCTTCCAAGTCACTTTGATGAGGTGAAGTTAGTTTTGAACCAAATTCCTGTTCTGCTCTGTTCTGTCCCAGCTGTGTTATATCGAGTGTGCTGCTACCTTTTATTGTGGTCCAAATCTTAGTGATATGATATGTACAATTGCACCTCGATAATTCTGCTGATTAGTTTTGTTTTATTATTATTTTATGCATTGTCTCAGATAGGTTAAAAGTTAAATAAAAATACGATATGCATGAAATGTAAAGCTACTTAAAAGAGAAATTAATAAATAGTACAATATTAACTGAATGAAGCAAAAATATAGGTTTAATATATTCTGTTATCAGTGATCTGAAGATGTCTGAAATATGTATTCATAATCCCTGGTGGACAGCTTGAAATTTTATCTATTGTAGAGATTTTTAGTAAGTGTTAATGGAAATAACTTTTGCATTGTGTTGAATGAGAACGAGATTGAGTGACTAAGTTAAAATTAAATTGATTTAGGTACAGAAAGAAAAGTTTCATTTTGTTTTGTTTTGTTTGATTTTGATTTTGTGAGTATTATTTATATGTTCAGATAATTAAAAATATAGTTTAGTTTGCTCTTTTCTGCACTTTGCAAAGAAGAAATTGCTTGCTCTATTTTCTGCAAAGAAGAACTCGCTTTATTAAATAAAATACAGAACTGCTGTTGTCAGTTGGATGAGACTCTTGAAATAAGTAAAAGCTGAGCAGATTGCTCATTTTCGGTTGTGATGACAATTTATGTGGGGTCAATTTGATTTATTGCATTCTCTGAGTGTTCAATTTCCAGAAGAAGATGTCCCAACACAAACAAGAGAACAAGAGCGAATGGACTGTGCATGCCAGTGGGGGAAAAGAGACTCAAAGACCCAGGCTGCAGAGAAACGCAGGCACCTGGTTGATGGGCTTTCAGCTCACCCCTGATTCCAGCTAAACCCTGAAAGAGGAAGCTGAAACTTCTCGGGGCTGAAGACGAAAAGACTGAGTTCATGCAGAAACAACACATCCTGCCATGATGCAGAGAGAGAAAAATAGCTGCATTCAGAGTCAACCTCATGTTTCAACTGGTCCTCATGACAGACTGAGAGACCCAACGTACTGGATGAAGAAGGACACTAAAAAAACTGCCAAACAGGCTCAACTGACTAACTGACCATACGAGTGGGGGACTTCCTTCTCTCCCTCGTGTGTGGATGCAGGTACTGCCTTTACTGTGATCACTGCAGAGAATGCTTCAAAATTAGATTCGTCATCACAACTTACAAATTGATAATAGTCTCATAGCAGTTCTTGATTTTGTTAACCTCCTGCACTTTTCTGTCAATAAGCACCAGTCCAACCCTTTATGAAATGGAATTTAAGTGATTGCTTGACTCACGTTCAGTTAAACTGGGTTTGGACTTAGTTAGAGAATGTTGTGCAATGAAGAGAGTTTAAACTTTGCTCTCAGGACAGACATGTGTGTTACAGAATTCTCTTAAATAGAATATGGATGGTAGAGATTTGATATTAGTCACTCCATCTTGGCTAATAGATATGCATTCTTTATTATAAGAAAAAAACAAACAAATTAATTAAAACCCTGTAAGATCATTATATTTCATCACAAATGCTGTCATCAGAGATTATGATTATGGTTAATCATGGATCCAAAATTATGAGATCTCTAGTTTTTTTTTATTATTAGAACAGCTCATGAGCAACTGTAGAAAGATACTTTTTTCCCCAATACATAGATGAATGATAAAATATATTTAAGAAATTTGTGTTCTTAACTGTGGCATGCCTAGGCTTGAAAAAAAAAATTATTTAAAACTGGTGTTTGTTTTTGCAGTGTTAAAATAAATTCTATTGCGACAAACGTCGTCTGACTAAATCATTCCAATTTAAAAAAAACCTAGACACTGTTTCACGGGGAATGCCACAGTGCCTATGTTTCATCATTTCCAATATCGTCGAAAGAGTTTTATTCGATTCAACTCGGTGGTATTCCACCCTCAACAATATCTATTCCCCATTCAGTTCACTGTTTGCAGATGCAGTGACAAGAACAAAAAAAAAATTATACTCTGGCCAGAGACATAAAAGTGTGGAAGTGTGTGTGTGTGTGTGTGTGTGTGTGTGTGTGTGTGTGTGTGTGTGTGTGTGTGTGTGTGTGTGTGTGTGTGTGTGTGTGTGTGTGTGTTGTGTGAGTGATGGTGCACCATGGTAAAGAAAAATGCCATAAACAGCTGTATTCAAATTTTCTTAAAATGGGCACATTATATGAATTATACCTAATGAAATAATGGTCATGGATGAATTTGGCTAATAATCCTGACTTGGGTTATTGTGGCAGAATGAAACAATGCCACACCTGCGCAGGGGGAAAATTTCTTGGGAAAGCAGAACAAGCAATCTTGTCCTGTTTACCCCACACTAACTTTACTTTTCTTTCCAGCATGTCATGATGAGTTCCACTGAATGAACTGATTCTGTTCTGAATGTATAATGTATTGCTTTGTGATTGTTAACATGTTGAAGTGTTGAGTGTTATCCAGGTAGAGGAATTTATATTACTGGGTTAAAATAAGAAATTATTCACTTATTTAATCAACAAAGGAAATAATATAACAATTAAATTAAATCATGTATGATATTGCCAAATGAGGGAATATCATGGGTTCAAGCAGCCCTGGATAACCCTCACACCAAATCCGAATGAATTTTCACAGGTTTTGTTACCCCAAGAAGGACTGGACGGGGTGATGTGTAAATATATGTTGTCTCTAACAAAACATTTCAGAGTCTTCATTCACAGGTCAAAGCCGTGCTGTTGATTGCTGAAATTCATCCTACTAATCCGAGTGCTAATGTATTGTTAATCATGTGAAAAACGACAATGTTGTTTTGTTTTGTTGTCCGTTTTTTCTTTGTGTCCGTTATATCTTCTCCATGTTTAGGTTCAGTACGAGTAGATGTAATCAGGAGATTATGTGTGGTATATTCATCAAACAAGTTCTTTTCCCTGTGGGACGCCTGATTGTGACCTTTGGAAAGGAAGTGTCCATTGTCCTTTAGGAGGGTCAACGAAGAGAATGAGTAAACTCAACTGGTGGCCCAATGTTTGCTCCAACTGAGTGTCCCAGGACCAAGAAAGGATCGACGAGCACGCACCTCAGTGCTTAGCAACGCAAGGGGAAGTCCACAGAAAGACTGAAACTGATTACATCATCCTGCTGCTGCAGCACAGAATGGAGAGATTGAGACTTTGAAGGATTGTGTTGTTTAGGGTTGTCAAATGATATATATTATTTTTCTTAGTTTTTATTTGGGTCTAGTTGATATTGAATTCACAATTTATTATGGCAAATTAATTTGATTCTTTACTAAAACTGGCTAACAATTTAAGACTAATGGAATAAATTTTATCCGCCTGATAGTTGCGGTAAGTCCTCAACCCAGCAAAAGTCCAGGGGACGTTCGGGGTCGGGTTTGTTTAGAGGCCCTCGTCGGACCAGCCTGGTGAAGGCTTCCAGTCAATATTTTATGCAGTCAGCTGGGGTTAGAGAGGTACCCGCATCTTCATTTAGATGTGATGCTTTTATATTCAATTTATTCGATATCCATTCCGTATCTTTTGACAATTTTGTAATGAGTCTCTCAAGACTCAAGTGGGGGACTGATGGATCCGAAATGGTCAATATTCATATTCATGCACTTTTATTAATATTTATGTTAATCGTTTATGGCTTATGATTTCCTATATTTATGTACTAATACTTTATATATTAATTCTTATCATATTTTCAAGTATTTACTTGTTATTGTACACTTATGGTTATTTTTATTTTATATTTAAGAGAGTATGCTTGTTATGTTCAGTTGTTTTTCAAGTGTTCCAATGTGACAGGTCACGCTGACACGTTTGTGGTTAGACATTGGACGCCTGCAGAATTAACCATTTGACTTTGAAATCTGATCAAAATATGTCTGTTATTTTTCCTAATGACATTTAAAAGGGTAAAGATTTGCAAAATTCCCATTGGGGATAAAACAACTATTTTTGACACTGGGTAAAACCATTTAACCTTTTCTTTTCACAAAAACATCCGTTTGTGTGGGATGTAAATTTCCCTATATGCTCATGGTATAAAGAAGCTGCCTGGGTCATTGATAATGCAGCTTTTGCTCTCCTTTGCTCTCCTTGGCTTCTACTTCTTGTCTCTTATCTGCTAATGTCTTAATTATTGCTCTCTTTGATCTTCATCTATTAGATACAATACTCTAAATTTTACAAAACTCAAAATTTTATTATTAACTATTGACTAATACTTTATGATGGTTATTTTACCTTTTGGTTTTATTAAGTATGTTCATTATCGATTAAAGTTGCGTGTGAGGCTAAATTTAATTGTAATGAATAAATAATTTTTCATCAACTTTATTTACTGCCTGGATCTCATTTTCACAAGTTTTTGCATCAGTTAGTAACTGCGACGTCGTGGCAACGTTGTGTATCAATAGTTGTGTGTTGGTAATCAGATGGTAATTTTTATATTTATTTATTTTTCTATGGGCGGACATGCAGTAGTTTAACCTAATTTATGTCCTCATTTGCCCAGACTAATTTAAAGGCTATTCCAACAGCTGTGAACAATGAATGCAGAGCTCAAAATGAATTCATTTATTTTGAAAAACACACAGACCATTAACAAGAGACCTCCGCACCCATCTGCACCCCCCGCACCTGCCTGTAGGTCTCCAGGGCGCCCACCCCCCCTCCTCTGTTGTAACATCTGAGGCGTGTGGACACGCCTACCAGAGAGGGGGAAGTATTGTTACAAACACGCCTTCCCGGACTCCAGTTCCCAGCATCCTCCTGTTCTGCACACCTGTCTGCACTTCCCTCATCAGTCTTTCCGCCATTTCCCTGGATTTCCAGCACCTGTTGTCCTCGTCAGCACTTCCTTTAAGTTGGACTCACTTCTAGCACTCCCTGTCCGTTCTATTGTTTGACTTATATGCGTAAAGCTGTCTCTATCTGTTCCTGGATTGTGAATAAAGCCCGTACTATTGTGGATTTCCATATACGCCTTGTCTCTACAGCACAGTGTTGTCAACACAAATGTTGTGGGCCTATTTTTCTGCTGGAGGTCCTGCACATCTTGTTCAGATACATGGTATCATGGATTCTACCAAATATCAACAGATAAAAATCAAAACCTGACCGCTTCTGCTAGAAATCTTATAATGGGCAGTGGTTGGATCTTCCATCAGGACAATGATCCAAAACAAACATCAAATCCAACACAAAAATGTGTCACTGAGCACAAAATGAAGCTTCTGCCATGGCCATCCCAGTCCCCTGATCTGAACCCTATAGTAAATGAGTGGAGTGAACTGAAGAGAAGAAGCACCAACATGGAGCTGGAATCTGAAGGATCTGGAGAGATTCTGTATGAAGGAATGGTCTCTGATCTCTTGTCAGGTGTTCTCCAAACTCATCAGGCATTATAGAACAAAAATCAGAGCTGTTATCTTGGCAAAAGGAGGTTGCAAAAGGTTTTGAATAAAAGGGTGCCAATAATTGTGGCCAATGTGTTTTGGAGAAAAACATTTATTTTATAATGTGAGTTTCCCCCCACTTTCAATTATTTTCCTTAAACGAAAGGTTATAATCTTGTGAATTTTTTGAATGAAAGATCAAAAGGATAAACAATGCAGATTTATTTTTACAGCTGCTTTTGCTCATAATTACTAAGGGTGCCAATAATTGTGGAGGGCACAGTATAGTGTAACTGTTTGCATCTCTTTGCATTTTTATTACCTTAATATCCATCAACATCTCAATATTCTGAATGCAACCTTTATGGTCTGTTTAACACTCCAAAAAAAAAAAAAAAAACTATCTATCTGATAATGAAAGTGCACAACACAGTTCAATAATCATTCATGTGTATTATTATTACAGAGGCCATCTCTGACCTGCATGCGCTGCCATAAGTGTGAGATTGAGGAAATAAATTCCCAAGTTAAATTAAGAAAAATCATGCTGACAAGTTTGAATGTTTTCATTATTATCAATATAAATGTGTCAGTTTTTAAAGCTGCAATCTGTAACTTTTTTTGGATAAAAGACAAAATAAATTTTTCAGCAAATACATAACCAGCCAGTGTTCAAAACCATCTCCTTACCTTAACCTGATTCACAACTGTAAGCTTGGAGTTATGTGTTATAATTAAAGTGGTACTGGGTTTCCACGGGAAATTTGAGCATGCCACCATTCATCTTTGCGTCATTACATCACATCTGTTACAAAGAATGAGTCCCAGCTTCTATATGGCATGTGAGGATGCTGTAGGTGACAGATCATCACAGCAGCTGCAATAATTAAACGTATCATTTTGATGGCGTATTGTATGGTATGACATATGGACAATTACAGAATAGACTGTACAGAAATTTAAATCAACAGGTAACGCTAATACACACTAAATACACTTAATCACACAATCATTAGATTTAATCACCACTGGTAGCATGATTTATTGTAATGTTTTTTTTTTCTCCGTTGGTCAGAACAAAACTGGCAGATTTGTACCTTACTTGTTCAGATGACATTTTCGGTGATGTAAGACTTGATTTTCCTGCTAAGACAAAAGCTGAGATCTTCTGAAGACAGAAACCCCCATGCCGAGATGGGTGAGTGTCTGAAGATAATCACACACCTCTGTGTGTATATGCATTTCTGACTCTTAGAGTCTTTGAGCAATTAATGTTATGTATTTATGATTTCTGAATTGGCTTCTAATTGTTTGAATGTGTAATTGGCATGACATTTTTACCTGACAAATATAATTTTTGATTTATTCTGCATTTTCATTAATTCATTATTTCTAGTAGATTCAAGCGAAGGTATTCCCACAAATTTGTGTTCAGGATAGATCATACAGGAGGCTCAATGAATGGAGCATAGGGCACATAATTTGAGACCATTTCGATTTCTGACTATCACTGCCTTAGTAAGTTGCAGTTTTCATAAATATATAAAAACTATGCTTTTTGTTACGAGTAATTAAAACACGACCGACTTAAAGGTAAATATTTACCCTGCATCCAATGTCTAAGGTCAGAACTGACTAGTTTGTGTCCGAGAAAAGCACTCAGTTGGCCAAAGTGATAGTGATTTTCTAAGCGATACCGGGCCCGCAATGAACGAATAATTGAAAGTACGGGATAGCCAGAATAATCCAATATCTAAATTAATACATGACCAATGATTAATTTCTAATTAGAAACACTATCAAAGAGTAATAATCATTTAGATTAAACGAGCAGCTAAAGTAAAATTGAAACTAAATTCTAAAACTTAAGTGAACTTTACAGGGGCGCTGAAAAGACATACACGCATTAAACCTTCGCCCAGGCTGTCGGATTCTGTTTTTGAGCCGATGGGGATACTTCCAAAACACCAATCTGTGATTCTGAAGTACAGTATCACTGGTGCGGTGAATGACAGCCACACATTAGATTCATCCGCGCTGAGGAGCCGTGCTAACACAACCCACATAAAGATGATAATTACTCAAATAACTGCAATTGACCTTTCGCCGGGAGTTTGATTGACAAGCGATCTAACCAATCAGAACGCCGCATTCGCCATTTTGTCCGACAAAGCAGCCAGTAGTTAAAAGATTAACCTCGGTGGAGTTAAACTTGAAAAATGGTGTGTACTGATGTCTTTCCGCGTTTGAAACAACATTCATTCTCATGTTCATGGACTAATAGGAAGAGATGATCGGTTTTTACGAGCAGTTGAGCTGAGGATCTACAGCAATCTGTCACGACCATGGTCACGACACATTAAAGAGCAACAAAACGGTTTTTATTGTTTGAATTTCTTTAATAACTACACGGTTTGAAAGCTGGGACTTTGTTTAATATCATAAGTAACCTGCTCTGTCTTGTCTGTCGATGTGGGGTCAGTATCCTCTTTGTTCCGCAATGTATTTTTCACTGCGAGTGGAGTGACAGCGCCACGGCTTGTCAGACAAAGCAACAGTAACTAAGGGGGGCGGGGCTCGGCGAAAGGCTAACTGGAGGTTTTGAACAGAGTTGGCATCAAAGAGGCAAAACTTATGGACTGCAGCTTTAATAAAGTTCATTTTTGTTTTCATCCCCATGCAGTTGCAATTTATTATGCATATGAGGAAACATTTAGAGAATATACACTGTGCTGTAGAGCGATGCTTAATTGTTAAAAGATTGCGATCGCGATCTTATTCCTAAACTGATTCTCCTGTGACTGTGTATGTCACTAGCCTGGTAATACCTGTATGTCACACCAGAACATTCAAATCTGCAATGGTGCAGCATCTGCACCTGACAGCTTCACAAAACCACACAGTAGGCCTTATCATATTTCTGTGTAACAAATATTCAAATTATCACAAAAGTACTGGGATAAAAGCAAATAAAGTTTATAGGTTTGATATAAATAGTAAGTGATGATACCATAGCAGTGATCAAAATAGAGCAAATCACCTTTTAAAGGGGGGGGGGGGGGGGTCTAGTGCTATTTCATGTATTCTGACTTAAAGAGTTGGACGTGTGACGGAATGTTTCTGTGCCAAAAATACTCTTCCAAATCCTCAAACTGCGCAGACTTTTTTTTGAGTATGGGCCTGTGTGACATCATAAAGATCAGAATTTTCTTGTAGGGCGCATGTGCACACGTCGACCAGAGCAAGAGAGCAAGAGCACGTCCATCAACGGAAGTCGTCAGCAGCGCTGCGCAGGTCACAGAACTTCACAAAATCAACAATGTCACAGAAGAAGTGTGTTTTTGGTTGTGAGAGAAAGATAACCTTGCTTCCCAAAGAACCCAGCGTTAAGTGGAGCTGAGAGTTTTGTGCTCACGCAATTTTTCATGGCTGCGCGAGCCCTCAGGCTCGGCGCTTATGGTTTCATAAAAAAGGCCCAGTTCTACTCTGGATTTACAGATCATTTGAAACTGAAAGATGGAGCGATCACAGCGATAATGATCCCGGTCATGAGTCAGAACCACAGGTAGTGAGAAAAATTATTTAACATGAACGTAGTGAATTCATAAATTCATTATTTATCATTCACTATATGCTATATTCATATAGTGTTTCAAAAGTTATCCAGGGTTAATATGCTATGGTGTATTGTGTGTGTTTAAATACAGTTGTTTAGCTGACCATCGATAGCTTGCAGACGATTGCTACGCAAAAGCTGCTTGTCACTCTTTAGCTCTGCTCACAGGACATCATCAGACCTGCCAACCTTGGAAAATTTTTTCGAGTACCAGCGTGACGGGATGGGACAAGTTTTTTTTTGGGGGGGGGGGTCATATAATTTTTTACATTTTTGCAAACACAACACACAAAGCACACACACACCCATCTTCGTTAATCTAATTTTGACTATTAAAGTTTTTTTTAATTTGACACAATTAAAAATTTCACTACACCTGCTCAAAAGCATTTTTTTTAATTCATGATTAATATTGCATTGCATAACGTGTGCTTATACAAACTGACAACCACAAGTGAATCGCATTCAATTATTTAATATGGACTAAAAAATTTTGTTTGCAATTTCAAGTAGGCTATATTTACATACAACTAACCTGACAGTTGAGTCGTTTATACAGGTTTTGTAATGAAAACTAGTCTAAAATTAAGAAACTCTTAGAAAACAGTAAACATTGAGTTTACATGTGATTCATTTAAAATACTTAATTTATTATTTTAATATCCAAATATGATACTAAATCCAACAGAAAAAAGGGTTTCTATTTGTAACATGCTGTCTTTGAATTATAAACAAGACAAACATTTGCTGAATAAAAGGTTAGCCAATACAAACATATTTATAGAAAACTGTTGACAATGAATAGAAAGGACCAATAAGAGCAAAACGCATCGAGTATTCAAGAATATCAAGTAGAAGTTAGTCCGACATATAACGAGGGGTTGTGT
The DNA here is from genome assembly GCF_018812025.1 of Megalobrama amblycephala. Taxonomy (NCBI): domain Eukaryota; kingdom Metazoa; phylum Chordata; class Actinopteri; order Cypriniformes; family Xenocyprididae; genus Megalobrama; species Megalobrama amblycephala. The sequence goes on from NC_063055.1 coordinate 30,985,845, forward strand.
AAACTAAAGTGTCCGTCATTTACCGAATCTTAAAAACACGGTGGATAATTAAAAATGTTTTCTGACAAAAAAAATAACACAAGCAAGAACAAATTTTAAACCAAGCACGGCAATTTTCATTTTACAATGAGCTTCCCTCTCTGAGCTCGCGCAGCACTGAGACAACTTTTAAATGTATAAGTAACTAATGTGCTAGTTTTCATACAATAAGTAGGCTATGTAACATAATTAGGTACTTTAGTTCGTATTAACAACACAATAACGCAACACATGTAGGCTATACGTTTCTTCACATAAACATGAAAGAAATAATATTATCACATATTAATATACATTTTTTATATTTTACATTTATCAATATATTTTTAAATTATTAAATTATTATGAACTAACATTAACATGACTTTAAAACCCTTTATGGTACCGTGTTGCCTCCAGGTGTATTTTAGTTTCTTTTTAATAAAATAAGGCACCAGTTGATTGATCAAATGTATCTCAGGACAGAATAACTCAAGTACTAATCGATAAAAGTGCAAAAAAAACAAAACATGACCAACAGGGCAACAGCTAGATATAAAATGTTACTTTTTATTAAATATGTAACTTTTAATACATTAAAAACTGGATAAATTTGTTTGTTCAAGAAGTGTCTAGTTAAAGAAATTGATGTTTTTAATAAATATATTTCTTTTCTCTACTATACTATCAATTAGACATTGATTCCAGTGCTGAGAGAGAGAGTCATTTTGGACAAACTGATTCAAAAGAATAAATCAGATTTCCCTGCACCTCATTTGAGATTGAGAGAGTGGCTCAATATCAATATCTCTGTATGGTACTAAGATTAATATGCTATGTGCTATTCCAAATTCAGCCCATGATTGATTACCGCTGCTGTTGGCAATACATGCTGATTTTCCTGATTAATATGGATTGCCTTTTACTGCATAAATCATGTTATACTCAGTGAAGATCTAGGTCAAAATAGGATCATGTGTTGTTGTGTGTTGATGCTCTGTAGTGTGTCTTGTACTGTTGTACACGGTAAAGCACCCCATATCAGATATGCATATTTTGATATGAGACCTTTTTTTAGTAGATTTTATGTCTGAATGAAATATCAGTACCAGTAGTAACAAGTCTGTGTACCAACATAATGGCATTAGGTAAAAGGGAGATTTATATAGGGCTAAATTAATAAAGTAGCCTACTGTACCTTTAAGAGCGGAAACAGCTCCTGTTCTTTCCTCCACCCTCTGCTCTGTTCAATGACGCTTTACAACATCGCTTTCACCGAGCAAGACACGAATGAAAGAACAAATCATTTACAGGTAAAAAGCCATACTATTTTTTTTATGAGGATGTGCATTTATATGCTTTTAATGATTAGCTTTGTCGTTGATACGAAATAGAGCGGGGCAGTTTCTCACCTGTCTTCGTGACGATGCTTAAACACCTTGTGGCTTTAACGTGAAAGGAGGATGAAAACAGACAGCTGGTACGGTATAGTTCAATCAAACAACAACAGCGGAAAAATAATATTGCTGGCTCTTATATATGAGCTTATTTCGGGTCTTTTAAATATCGCTGCAGTCTCAAATGCGTGTTGAGTTTAATTATTCATGCTGCATTTCATGGAGAAAGGTGGTGCATCTACATTTAGCTTGTATTTTATATAAATTTTAAGTATTAAAGTGAGTTATGGATTGACTGTACAATGGAGATTTTCAGATAAGGATGACAGATATGACGTCACCCAGGGCTCGCTCCAGCAGTGGATCTGGAGAGGCAGCGGATGTGATGTGATGGGAACGGGAATCACCATCTGCCATCTGCACCATGAATGTGTAGACTGTCAACTGAACAACTGTAACCAGGCCACATTTCCACACAACAGATTGATTTGATAAAAAATTAAGTTAGGTGTGTTGGCTTAAATTAGTATTTCAGTTAAGACTAGGAATTTCTGTGCCATATGGATGCGTTTTTTTTTGTAACCTGTTTAAAGTAACGTCACTAACTTAATACATAGGGCCTGTTATATACATTATGACATTTAAAACGAATATTAAAGCTGCAGACCAATAATGGTTTAAAGATTGTGTCCTTTGTCCTTCATGGCATTGAGCCCAAGGGAGAGGAAGCCCACCCATTAAAATTACATAGACCATGATTGTAGCGATGGCTGTCTGTAAATAATGCACAAAATTTCATAACATAAATGCATGTTAAATAATTGACTAGTTTCTACATTATATTATACAGCACTCTGCTGTGTGCCGTCATAGTAGACCTGGGTGTAATAACTGTTTCAAAAAGTTGTTGGATATTAATTTTTTCATACAGTTCTGCTGAATCTGCTTGTAAGTTTACATAACCCTTGTAGAGTATGGATGGTTTTAATAATTTTAACAAAATAAGAATAAAAAAAAAAATCATCTTATTTTTTATTTAATACCGTCTTAAGCTACATAAGATATTTACATGTTTCCCAGAAAACAAAATAATTGCAATTTACCCCGTTCATCCAATTCTTATGGTTTACACTACCCGGCACTCAAATGCATTGTTTCCTTCTTCAGCATCAGTGATCGTTTCACCTTTTGTAATAGTTGTGTATGAGTCTCTCAGTTGTCCTCAGTGTGAAAAGATGGGTCTTAAAGTCATACAGTAACTGTTGGAAATGGTTCAAATATGCAGAAGATGCTAAAAAAACAAAAAATATGCAATATGTAGAAGATTTTTCTAAAGAACAGAGCTCAGGACAAACAAGGGACTCGTGAACAACTATCACAAAACATAAAAACAGTCACTGATCATCCAAGTAACAATGCGCAGTATTAAGATTTAAGGGTATTTAAACGTTTAAACTGGTCCGTTTGTGTAAATTTAGTTATTATTTTGTCAGGTGGACTATATGTAAACATCTGTTAATGTGAAACAGCTTATTTAGGACAGTACAAAAAAAAAATAAGATAGAATTTTTAAAATCTTATATTTTGTTAAGATTATAAACATTTAGCATATTCTGCAAGCCATATGTAAACTTATGAGTAGAACTTGTACAACCACTTTAAATCACAGTGAAGTCAAAATTGACAATTCTTATTCTTTATGGAATATTGAAGTATTTATTTTAAATTATTTAATTATTTTGATCATGCACATCCTTATTTTATTTATTTATTTATATATTATTTATTTATTTATATATTTTATATATTTATTTTTTGCACCAAGCACTCATTAATTTCTGACTTTGGCTTTCAGTATATTACAAATTTGATTTTATTTTCTGTTTATTTTTATTTCAGGTTTATAGGGCCTGTTTGACTCTGAAAACCATGGACCAAGTGTGACATTGGTGTTTTATATATCATCTCTTTTCCCAACTCTTCATTCTCTATCAAGATGGCATCATGTGTTTCCGGCTGTTCTTCAGTGATGAGGTTCTGTCAGAAGCTGAACAGACTAAAGACGTTGGAGGATGACGTGATGGCAACATCACTGAAACGTTGTCTGTCCACAGTGGACCTCGCTCTGCTTGGTGTAGGTGGGATGGTGGGATCAGGCCTGTATGTTCTCACAGGAACTGTTGCTAAAGACACCGCAGGACCAGCTGTCGTAGTATCGTTCATCATAGCAGGAGTAGCGTCTCTCATGGCAGCGCTGTGCTATGCTGAGTTTGGTGCCCGTGTACCAAAGACAGGCTCCGCCTACATGTTTACTTATGTCTCTGTTGGGGAAATCTGGGCTTTCCTGATTGGTTGGAATGTAATTTTGGAGTATATGATAGGCGGGGCAGCAGTAGCTCGTGCGTGGAGTGGCTATCTGGACTCTATTTTCAATCACCGCATCCAGAACTTCACTGAAAGTCATGTGATGCGTTGGGACGTGCCCTTCCTTACTCATTACCCAGACCTCTTAGCAGCTTCCATCCTCCTAGTGGCTTCATTTTTCATCTCATTTGGTGTTCGTGTCTCATCTTGGCTCAACCACATCTTTTCGGCCATCAGTATGGTAGTCATTGCCTTTATCTTGGTGTTTGGCTTCGCACTGGCAGATCCAGTCAACTGGAGTGCTCAGGAGGGAGGCTTTGCCCCATTTGGATTTTCAGGTATTATGGCAGGAACTGCAACATGCTTCTATGCCTTTGTTGGCTTTGACGTGATAGCAGCTTCCAGTGAAGAGGCCAGTAATCCTCAGAAGGCTGTTCCTGCAGCGACTGCCATCTCATTGGGCCTGGCGGCCACAGCCTACGTCCTGGTCTCCACAGTTCTTACGTTGATGGTTCCATGGCATACGCTCGACCCAAACTCAGCTCTGTCAGATGCGTTCTTCAGACGGGGATATAGCTGGGCTGGGTTCATTGTGGCTGTGGGCTCCATCTGTGGTGAGTATGAGTTGGTGGTTGCCGTATAGGTTTTCGATGGCCAGTGTTAATATATAGAGAGCAGGGTGGATGAACCACTTATTCATGAAATATTCATTCACAAAAAAAAAAAAAAATTCATTCATTCATTAATTTGCAAAAAAAAAAAAAATTGGTATTAGTGGCCAATAATATAAGCAAATTATTCAGTCACATGTCTTGTTGAAGCAATATCACATCACTTTTTTGATGCGCTTTTAGGAATCTACACAGCAAAATCTCCAGAGTTACATCAACTCTGCTCAGAGTACATATGGCCCCTCTCTAGTGTTAAAATAACACCGAAGCAGAATTAAAATAAATGAGAAAACTACGCTATAAATTAAGTAATGATTGCACATTAGTGATGAACACCTGCTGTTAACAAGCATAATCACTGAAAAAAAGAGAAACACAAGAACTACAACTGACTTCAGTTACAGCCAAAAATAATTGCTTAATTATCTCATTAACTTTAACTCTGGTTCAGTGTTACTTTAACACTATTTAGAAAGGGACCATATGTACTCTGAGCAGAGTTGATTTAACACTGGGCATTTTACAGTGTATTCAATAAATTTCCAGGATGGATATATACAGTATATAAAATTTATATACTTAATATAATAAAATAATAAATAAATAAATAGATAGATAGATAGATGGATAGATGGATTGATTGATTGATTGATTGATTATTGTTATACCTTGATGAATAGAAAGTTCAAAAGAACAGCATTTACTTGAATTAGAAATTTTTGGTAACATTATAAAGATCATACAGCAACTTTTGATTAATGCATCCTAGGTATATAGAAGTGTGTGTGTGTGTGTGTGTATATATATATATATATATATATTATTGTTATTCTTGCACACCAAATAAGCATATTAGAATATTAGATTTCATGAGGGTCATGTGACACTAATGATGCTGAAAAATTCAGCTTTGCAGTCAATGTACAGCCTTGCAGTTTAAAATATATTGACATAGAAAGTTATTTTAAATTGTCATAAAATTTCACAATATTACTGTTTTTGCTGTATTTTTATTAAATAAATGCAGCCATGGTGAGCATAAGAGCCTTTCAGAAACATAAAAAAGCATTTCTGACCCCAAACTTTTGAACGTTAGTGTGTGTACAGATCCATACTGATGTTCATATGGTCACTTTGACATGTAAAATATATTTATTATATATTATATATTGTATATTTTTTTTCTTTTATTTAAGATATTGTTTTTTTGGAAGACATGACTGAACTTTATACATATCAGTCTCTATAACTGTTATGTTGATATAGATAAAGAAGTATTGTTAGATTATTAAAAAGAAGACTATGGAGTTTATACTGTTTCCTATTTTGTCTAATTAAAACCGTCTAATCTCTTTCATCTAGCCATGAACACTGTGTTGCTCAGCAACCTCTTCTCTCTCCCGCGGATTGTGTATGCCATGGCGGAGGATGGCCTCTTCTTCTCTGTCTTTTCTCGTGTCAACCCTGTAACCAAAGTCCCAGTGATCGCCATTCTTGTCTTTGGCAGCCTTATGGCATTTCTTGCCCTCATCTTTGATCTAGAAGCACTAGTCCAGTTCCTCTCTATTGGCACTCTGCTTGCTTACACGTTTGTAGCGGCCAGCATCATAGTGCTCCGCTTTCAATCGGATAAAAGTACTGGGAGCTCAGGAGGAGGTGGAATCAAGACAGATGCTTCATCCACACCTTCACTGAACCAGTCAGGGCAGCAGGTGGATCCATCTGTGGCAGTGAATGAGACCCAGACCTTTGCACAGGACAGCGGAGAGCCGAAGGAGTATGAATCTTTCTCTGATAAACTTCAGCTGGTGGAGAGGCAGAAGGCGGTGAAGGAGAGACGTGCTGCTGGAACACTGAAGGCTTGTTGGGAACCGTATTTGGGTCGTATACTGGGGGACTGTGAGCCAGGGGAGGTGGTGGCGTTCTCTGTGCTGGCTCTGATGGTCAGTGCAGTCTCTCTTTGTGCTGTGTTGGTGTTTGGGAATAACCAGCTTCATCTGCCTGTCTGGAGTTTCACTCTGCTTCTGGTCATCTTCAGTCTGGTCTTCCTGCTCAGTCTGGCTCTCATCTGGGTCCATGAACAGCAGCCCAATCACAAGACTTTCCAGGTGAGTTACTAATACCGCAGCAAATTCTGTCATCAATTTCTCACTGTCATGTCATTCAGAAACCATACAATTTCTGTTCATCTTTAGAACATAAATAAAGTAAATTTTTAATAAAATTTCTGTCCCTCCATTTGAAGTGTATTCTCCCAAAACTGATGTTCAACAAGTTCATAAAGAGATCGTAAAAGAAATCCAAATTAATTTAATTTAGGATTTTATTAACATATTGATCAGTGAAAATATTCACATATTGATCAGTGAACATTCTCAGAGCACTCTTTTTATGAACATTTTGAACCAAGGTTTGGTTGATTAGATTTTTCATGGAAGGACAGAAATCTCTATAAATAAATAAAAAAATATTTATTTAAAAGATAAATGAAAGTCTTATGGGATTGGAACAACATGAAGGTGATAGATGACAGAATTTTATTGTTGGTTGAACTTTACACTTTAATAAATGGAAATGAATGTATGGTACACGTAATTAGTTGAATTTCATTTATTATTGAAGCACGTGTGTTTTTATCTACACACATATTTGTCTAATATCCTGTGCAAGTCTACATCATGAAATGTTACAATTGCTTATACTGTACATTTGTGGTCATAAGTTTATTTACACCTTGCAGTATCTGCAAAATGTTAACTAACTGATCTTTTAAACTTGAATGTGTAATGAATGACAACTGATCAATACTAAGAGCATTTGGGAGTGAACTGTGGATACTGATATCTGATATAAAATCATGCAAAAATTGTTTCAGTCTTGATATGTAAATAGATTTTAGCATTGTTTGTTTAATGTAAATTAGATAATTTCAAAATGAGTTTGGTTTTTAAACAAAAAAACAGAGTAAAATGCCAGTATACCAGGAACCACATGATAATCAGTTCATGTAAGATGTATGTAAAATAATCACTGAATAGATTTCTTGAACCAGTTGATTTAAACATAGAGATTGAGATTCATAGAAATAAGTCACTAGTATGTGTTTCATCATTCAGGTTCCTCTGGTGCCATTTGTTCCTGGCTTCAGCATCCTCCTGAATGTATTTCTCATGTTGAAGTTAAGTCCGCTCACCTGGATCCGTTTCACCATATGGCTCGCAGCAGGTACCAGTTCATCACATTTCACTTCTCCTTCACCACTGTATTGTGAATTACATAAACATCAATTTAGTAAAAAAAAAGTAAAAAAAAAAGTAAAGCAGCAAAGGAGACATAAACTTTATGAACTGACCGACTCAGTACAGTACAGCATTATCTTATTAAAGAAAATTACTGAAAACAATAAATGTATCTCTGTCTTATAGTGATAGTACACCCAAAAATAAATATCTACCCTCATATTGTTCCATTCTGTAAGTCTTTATTTCTTGTGTAAAACACAAAAGGGATGTTAAGCTGAATGTTTAACCTACTTTTTTCTTATCATTAAAGAGAATGGCAGCCATTACAAGCTGTGTTTCCATTACAGATTTACACAAAACATTTTCGATATTTTCTAAATGTCGTAATGTAAAAAACTATTGCGAAATGACGGCATTTCCATTAACCAATGTTATGAGACTAAAGCATAATTATTCAAAAATTATGGCAATGAATGTTGGTAGGTGTACGTATATCCCAGCCATTGCACTAGCCATTATTTTTAATGGAGATGTATAGGTGTGATGTCCAAGCATTAATGGCAAGGAAAGCCCTTTATACTTCGGAGCAGCCACGTATGATGTGTTTCTGGGTGTTTCTCTATCCTATCTGCTTCAAGGACTTGATACATTGTGGCATTTCTTTGCTGTTTAGAATCCAGTATTCCTGTAATTCTTTTTTCTTTTATGAGTTTAATAAAGAACTCTGTCTCGTCTTCTGTTCAAACATACCACATCATCTTTAAAGAATGATTGACTTTAACATACGCCAGATGACCTGTAAATGCGAAAAGAAACTGTTTCCATTGCAGTTTTGCTAAATTTCTTTTTTTAAATTGCCTGAAAAACCACCTCCAACAAGCGAAAAACATTTTTAAGATATATAGGAATTTTTGTAAAATATTTGACGTGTTTCCATTGGGCGTATTTTTAATTCACTATTTCAATTTGCACAATTTGAAGGGAGGTGTAAACGCGACTACTGTCAAGCTCCAAAAAGACAAAAAAGTACTCTTAAAGTTTTTTAAACCCATCCAGTAGCTTTGTGCATGGAACATTCTGAATTGTAAATTGTTAGTCACAGATTTGGAGAGTAGAAAGAATTTTCATTTTTTAGTGAACTGTCCCTTTAAATATTTTCACACTGACATTTTGTTTGGAAATTGCTTGTAGCTAATAGCCTCGAGTTCAAACTATTAAATGTACTGTTACCCTGACAGGTGAATATAAAGACCATTATAATTAAATTTTAATTTCAATATTTTTACAACAAGTTATAAATTGAAAATGACATGTCTATAGATTGTTTAGACTTGTTTTCTTAGCTTTTTTTAGTCAAAGCTTATAGCTAAATGGTGGATGCTTCGCCACATGCAAGCTCTTAAAGAGACAAGGCAGCTATTGTCTTTAGTGTCTCAGCATTAAAGGGATAGTTCACCCAAATATGAAAATTCTGTCATCATTTACTCATCCTCAAGTTGTTCCAAATCTGTATAATTTTCTTTGTTCTGTTGAACACAATGGAAGATATTTTGAAGAATGTGTTAAACTGAACAGTTTTGGGACACCATTGACTTCCATAGTAGTTTTTTTCCTACTATGGAAGTCAATGGTGCCCCAAAGCGTCCTGGTTACAAACTTTTTTCAAAATATCTTCCTTTGTGTTCAACAGAACAAAGAAAATTATACAGATTTGGAACAACTTGAGGGTGAGTAAATGACGACAGAATTTTCATTTTTGGGTGAACTATCCCTTTAATTGGCTATGGACTCATCTGTGGGAAAAGAATAACATGATTATCTTCAGCTCCTGTCAGCACTGCTACAAACCATTTAAACAGTTAAACCAGCAGAGTCACATAATCAAATTTGTCCTCTTCCTCTGTCACAGGTCTTCTGGTGTATTTCGGGTATGGCGTCTGGCACAGTAAGGAAGGTTTACGGGAAAAGCAGGGGCAGGAAGTGGCAGCGCGATACGTGGTCCTTCCCAGCGGCAGCCTGGTGGAGACAGTCCAGAACGTCCAGCCTGAAGGACACACTCACAACACACACACACCAACCCTCGACAATCCACCTGCCAGCAGGTGATCTGATCATGCTGAGGTGTGTTTACAGTACACCTGCATGCCTGCCTGTTCTATTACTCTTGCTTTCTTTCTCTTATGTTTCACTTCCATTTACTACTGCTGTCACCATGTCAAGATAAACCAAACTGTTCATCACGGATTAAAGGAATGTTTGGGTTTGATACAAGTAAAGCCCAGCATTTGTGGCATAATGTTTATTTCCATAAAAAAATAAACTCATTTCAACTTATACCTCTTTTTTTAATGCAGAGTGGGACTTTAATGTTTGCAGATTGGCCTCATTCACTTCCTTTGTAAGCGTCTCACTGTAACTCAGATATTTGCTTATTTTTTTAGGAAGGACAAATGTAAAAACATGTAGTAATCAACATTATGCCACAAAGACTGTGAGAAAAAACTTGTACTGAACATGAAATATTTCTTCTAAAGTCAGTAAGTCATTGTATTTTATGTATTCAACTTCCTTTGTTGGCATCATAAACATAACTGTGGGCCATTTACTTTCTTTCTTATGTAACATATCCACTGTTAAGATACTTTGAGCAATTATGCTGGCTTGTATGTAAATTATATATGGGAATAAGTGAAGTGCACCATAATTCTCTGGCCCAACCGGATTCAGTATCTCCATTGTCTTTTATGGTGTTTACATAGAGCTGAGTAGATCCGCTTTGCTGCTCTTTGAAAGCTGAAACCTTTAAGACAGGCTGCTGTTTATCATTCAAACACTGATGGAAGTTGGTGCTTGAGCATATTCAGAGGAAACATTTTTATTTGTGTAGTCCAAACACTGAAACACACAGTATGATGGTACGTTAATTTATAATGCAGTAGTCTGTGGTTGTTGAAAGATAATTTGGAATGTAGTTACTGGCAGATACCTGATATTTTTATGGTTTCTGCAGATCTGTGGGAATCACTGACAATCACTGGTTGTTAGACAGAATATATAGGGTCTGTTTAAAGGTCTCTGAGTGTCTCAGCAAATGCTGTAATGGGATCATGTGGAACTACTCAAATCTATCTCCCTTCCCCCGTCATATCCTCCCCCCCACACACACATACTCTGACAGCCATAATTTTAATTTAACAGAAGGCAGGAATCATTAAGGGATCACATGAATCTACTCAAACATTACCATTTTTACACATAAATTGTCTTTTGTGTGTCTGGGTCACAAACACACTCTTTAAACACACACTAACCTCAGTGTCCCTGATTCCAACACTTCTCTCTGTTTTGTTTTCCATCGCTTTTCTGCACCTCATGAATATTTATTTTTATAATACGGTATAACTGTATAGTTATTTATTTTTCAGTGTAACCCAACCAAAATCATGTTTTAATAATGTTCACTATTCATGATGTTAAAGTGAATTAAGTATTTCTGTTTTTCATATGTTTGTTTGATAACCTTTTGAACCTTAAGCTGCTCTTGAGTAATCGTGTTTCATTTGTGTCCACTGACACTCCTCACTTGCCTTACCTTTGCAAACACACTTACCCTAACATTCACTAATCCTTATTCCCACACTCAGATTTGCACATCTCATGTGACATCGACACACACACACCAAACTCCCCTTATTCTCACACACACTCACACAGTGTTGCGTGACAGAGCTGGGACATTAACTTGGCATTGGTACCTTGGAACTGACTGGTTGTTTTAGCATTTGGGTCAGTGACACACATTTTTTTTTTTATTGTCCAAATCTATTAATTTATTAAATATATATGAAAAAAAATACATTTCATACATGCAATTACTTGAATACACCTCTTTTATGATAAATATGTTTCTAATATAAATAATAATAACAAAAAAATGACAGGGTGATACAACTCCTGATTTCAGAATGAAGAAAAAAACGAATTAAAAGGATGAAGTTCTTGAAAAGAAGTAATTTTAACATTTATTTTATTCTTAGAAAAAAATACTATAAATATTTGAAAAACTATTTGAAAAGAGTTAATTTCCAAAAACATGACACACGCATTTAAGGGTGTGTTAACACTTTTTAAAGAAAATGACACATTTAGTCCTGGTTTGCTGTCATTTAACACCAAACCTAATGACACAAAAGAAGAGGCATAAGGATAAGGTCACAACCTGATTGGACAGCTTTTTTGGTGTATATTCTGTGACAGAACTTGCCGAACATCAAAAACAATGCTGTGTGCTAAATGCGCTTGTATGTGTGTACATATGGTGGTATTTTTCCCAGCTGAGAACTCATAAAGATCTTATAAAATGTGTAAAGGAGTCAAAACAGCCGCAGAAAATCCTCCATTGCACACAGATGAAGATCTGCTGAGAGGAGACGTGGTTTTGATGCCTGTACTAAACTCTAATGGGCAACATAGCTCTTATGATGAGAGAAATCAAGTATGCTTGAGCATTCTATACTTTATAGGGTCACACCTTGTGACATCACATCTTGTTTTTAGTTTGTTTATCTTTGGTCTGTGTTGTTGTGTTCATATTTAAGTCTAACCGCACCAGAGTTTGTTTGGAAGTAGACCCAGACCCTCTGAAAATGTGGGTGTCGGTCCACTTGTTTGGTGCGCACTAGGGTTCAGATGTCAGCGTTCACACTTAATCAAATAAACCACACTAAGCATGTAATCACACCAGAGTTCATTTTAATCAAACCAAACCTGCCAAGTGTGAACAAACTCTTAAACATTTGTCATTGAGCAAGCTTCATGATTTTATGTTTCATGATTGACCTTATTAGAATAGAAGAAAATAGAATACTCAAAATTATATTGGCAAACACATACACACAGTGTTGAGAATTACTGGCCCCCCGATCACCAGTGTGCCCTTCAGAGCACTTTACTTTACCAGTAAAGAGTTTCTCAAAGTGGACTGTCCGTTTTAGTTGGGATGCATTATAAATGTTTAGGAACTTACAACGTAAAATGACTAATAATAATTTATACTTCACATTAACACTATATTATTGAGAAACAAGCACAGAATGGACCCTTTCCTCGGTACAAGCATAATAGAAGAGTGCATTTTATACATATATAGATACTGGCTGGATAGCAGATTTTAAAAAATATTCCATACAAAAGCAAGTAAGGGATATTCCGCTTCACAAGCCCCTGTAATCTCCCTCACCCCCTAGATTTACAGCGTTCTCTTCCTCACAGATTGACCCAGATTATCCCTGTAGAGAGAGTCAGTGCAGCTGGAGATTATTGTACAGCGCTACACACATTCAGAAACATGATGTGTCATTCTACTTCCTGCTGTTTCTGTTTAATCATGCACAGTTCTAATTCTTCCTCTCTGAAATAAAGAATGTGACTGCTCCATCTCGGTATACCAAAATGTCATTATATATTCCTGTTTATGTCCTTCATACCATTTTTATCAATCACATGATTAGGGTAAAAGCCCAACACATCACATTGTGGCTGCCCATCCACTGCTTTAGATAGAATATTGATATAAAATACTCCCTTTACTGAGTGCACTTGCTCTGGTGTTTGTTCAGACGCTTCTAATGCTTCTAATGGAGGTTTATATTCCAAGTCTGTTTTCTACTTTTGTTCAACAGCTGTCTTGAATTTGTATCTAAAACTGTCTGCCAGTCCACTCTGCTGTATAATCCACTTCATGTCTTTCTGGCAGCCAGACGTAGTTGCTTAATGAGGATGTTGAAGACTAGATGAAGGCACAAGTCCCAGTTAACAAATACATATTATATCTGTATGTTTGTATAGCACATGTAACCAATGGCCTTAATGATTCAGATACTGAAGCATTCCCAAAGTTTTACATACAGCTACTGTAGACTGTAATTTTGTGGAATTTAAGATTATTGAATCAAAGATGAAAATGATTATAAAGCTGAGATCTTGTTTTAAAGAAATTTTGGAGCACCTGTTTTTGTCTTAACCTCTTTCTACACAATTTTCCTGTAAACCAGCTTGGTTTGTTTATGCCCTTCTCACTTGCACTCTCATCTCTTATTAAGAAATTTCCTCTTTGTTGTGTCATGAGCATATACCTCTGTCTTTGTAACATTCTGTTATAGTGATGAATAAATGTTTTGAAGCATCATATGGTTATGTTATTCATATAATTTGTGGGGTATTCTTTTATATTTATTTTTGTGGAATTATTATTATAGTTAATATTAAGTCACAAAAAGTATAGTATAAATTTTCTTTTAAATAATCCATGGTAAAAAGGTTAACAACAGGAATGACAAATAAATCTATCTGACAGGAATGGATTATTAGGTTAAGCTAAACTTGTAAGAAGTCACATGGGAATTTTTTCCAATTACCAGTTTAACCTAGACGATCCTGGCTTAAATAGGTGTACATAGATAATTGGAGCATTAACTTTTGCTATGTGTTTGTCAAATGCTACATGAATGATGCAGCTTGACAACCAGAATCTACTCAGACTCCATAATATGACCCCCATCATGCTTAGCTGCACATGAGAATCCCATCAGTGCCACAGAACAAAACACTGGGGTTAAATTTCGCTTATACATGCTGAGTTTGTCAGTCCTATAAACACAATATTGTTCCGTAGTAATGCACAATACAGTGTTTACCTTGAGTTTACCACAGGCACCAACACAGGAAACAATGTGACAGAAAACATTGTGTGTGCAGTTGATTCAATATTACATACAGCACTGATAGACTGATGAATCTCTGTAGTGAAAAAATGAGGTTTCACTCAAACCTGAGGGTTACCATGACAACAACATACTGAGGCCTTTGTCAGTAATACATTCACATCTGTTCAGTTGTCAAGGTTAAAAAATCTTAGTTCACAATACATTAACTAATGTTAACATCGACACACACACACACACACACACACACACCAAACTCCCCTTATTCTCACACACACTCACATAGTGTTGCGTGACAAAGCTGGGACATTTACTTGGCATCGGTACCCTGGAACTAACTGGTTGTTTTAGCATCTGGGTCAGTGACACATTTTTTTTATTGTCCAAATCTATTAATTTATATATATATATATATATATATATATATATATATATATATATATATATATATATACATTTCATACATACAATTACTTGAATACACCTCTTTTATGATAAACATGTTTCTAATATAAATAATAACAAAAAAAAATGACATGGTGATACAACTCCTGATTTTAGAATGAAGAAAAAAACTCATTAAAAGGATGAAGTTCTTGTAAATAAATAATTTTATTCTTAGAAAAAAATACTATAAATAACGTAATGTATTAGTGAAGGTTGAAATTAAAGCGGAACTCAGTAACTTTCTGTGATTCACAACCAGAAACTCTCTTTCATCTTTTCTGGCATTGTGATCATACAAGAAAACTTTGGCAAGACATTTGCCAATTTATGGTAGACTATATATATATATAAAGACTTTGAGCTTTATTTTAAGGATGTCTTGTTTGGATTTGTTATTTTTGAGAAGCAGCACGAAAATGTTTTTTTTTTTTTTTTCCAACCTAATTATTTTACTTGCAAAATACTTTATCCACAAATGTAAATTTATGAAAGTGACCCCCACTTTTGTCACTTTCAAGAAGATGTTAAGATCTCTATATTAAATCATTATCTACCTCCTGTAACAAAAAGGCTACTAAAACTTTAAATGTATGCTCACTTTTTGGTGTCTTTGTATAATCTTTATTTTGTTTTATGGGGAGGATTCTTTATGTGATCTGTTTATTTGATATTTCCCCATTTATTATTATTATTTTTTTTTATCCTTTTTTTTTATTTATTTTATTTTTTTTTATTATTATTATTTATTACTATTAATTATTTTTTCTTTCTCATTTTCAATGTGATGTCATGTTTGGCTGTCCCTGAACCCCTGGCTCTTTTCTCTTGACTATTTCTCACTTTTGTACTTTGTAAGCAAATGTGTAATTTCAAAAAAAAAAAAAAAAAGCGGAACTCAGTAAGATTTGCGAAGCTCCCCCTACAGGTTCCTTCAGTGAATCACACTGTCGTAAATACTCCAAGCGCAGCTCTGGACTACAATGACTACAACGCTCACCAGCGCAGTAGTTTTGCAAATACAGTACAAGAAATCTCGATGGAGGTGGGTAATTTTCGAAATTTTCTTATAAAGTGAGGTCGCTATGTGTATATTGAATTACCGTAAAGCATTTTGTCACTCTCACATGAACGTGAACATGAGGCGAGATTGTGTCGAGTCGGCGGCGGCGCAGCTCAGCTTGCAAGTGCTGTATTCTGGCGTAGATGTGCCAGAGGGGGTTAGTGCTCGCCTCAAACACACCACTACAAGTCAATTAACCATCGTAAGGACTTAGAAAACTTAAAAAAGTTACTTAGTTCTGCTTTAACATTAACGACGAATAATAAATGCTTTAGAAGTACTGTTCATTATTAGTTCATGTTAACTAATAGTTAACAAATGAAACCTAGCTGTAAAGTGTTACTAATTTATGAAAATGTAAATACAAATTACAATAACCACAACAGATTACAATAATCTGGGTGTTGACAGCTCATACTCTTTGTTGTCAGTTTATGTTATTTAGCTGTTTTGATGTTCTCCTTGTCAAAACAGTCTGATCAAGTCAAATTTACATTCTACTGGCATATGCAATAAACATCCATCATACACAAACAGGGGAAAAAACAAATCTAAAAGAAATACATAATACATGCACATTCCCAAATTTCTATATAGCCTAATTATTGTTAATATGTAATTCCTTTTTCCAGGAGCTCATTGCTTCTACCTTAAAGTTAAATGCTAACAGTGTTTGTAAATTAATTGCCCAAATTATTACATTGTTTGCTAACTGCATTCTTCTTAAATTGTAATTTTGACATGCATTCTCTGTAAAACTGCTTTGAAATGATATGTATTATAAAAAGTGCTATATAAATAAAGGTGACTTGACTTAACATAGTAAATGCATAATTTGTAAATGCAATTCATACATACAATGACTTGAACAGATAATCTTTCATTGAAGTGAAAAGACCTTTTTGCAGCTATCAATGGACAAGGCTTCATGTCACACAACATCTCAACCTAGAAAAAAGGGATTTTGCCCCAGTCTTTGCTTTTTCCACTGCTTCTATTTGCACACGCCGAGGCTCATCATTCACACAGACTACAGTCATTCTCTCAGCTCTCAGCAGACGCTCCTCTAGCTGCTGACTGTCACAGTATCCCTCTCTCTTAAAGCTAACAATGGAGTGCAGCAGTGTATCATCTAACACCACTCTCTGCTCTGTTCCATTGGGCTGTTTGATGGTTACATTGGCCTTGGCTCTGTTTTGAACGCTTTCACACCTGCAGCTTTTTCTGCACTCCTTGCATTTAATATGGAACAGTTTGGAATTCGAGAAAGAGAGTGTGGCACCACATGAACAAAAATACTCAAAGTTCCATAATACCTCAGTGACCAGCCCTGAGATGACTGTCTCTTTAGGCTCCTGTAAATGGTCTTCTAAAGGAGGAAATGGCTCCAGTGTTGTGAGTTCAGTTGAACAGAGTACATTTCCTTCGCCAAAGTCACAGATGGAAAGACTTTTAAATATATACCACTGATTGAGGGTTACAGAAAATCCATCTGCTAGACTCAAGTGAACTTTTGCAGTGTTGTCATACAGTGTATGATGAGAATAATGCATCCCTTCTTCATTAGGTAGGATATTGATTGCAGGCTGACTCTCTAAGATCTTTCCAGTAACAATAACCTTAAAATAAAATGACATTATTCAGCCTTCAAAGAAAAGAAAAACAGCATATTACAATGATCTCTGAAGGATCATGTGATACTGAAGACTGGAGTAATGGCTACTGAAAATTTCGTACTGTATTTTTGATCAAATACATGTAGCCTTGGTGAGCATAATAGACTGCAACATAACATATCTTAAAGGATTAGTTCACTTTAAAATGAAAATTAGCCCAAGCTCACCCATTACTCAGCCTCAATCCATCCTAGGTGTATATGACTTTCTTCTTTCTGATGAACACAATCAGAGATATATTAATAAATATCCTGACGTGTCCGAGATTTATAATGGCAGTGAACAGGATCAACGACTATGAAGCTGAAGAAAGTGCATCCATCCACATCCATCCATGTACTCCACACGTTTATGATGGCTCTACGCCCCTTCCGTATTCAACGTACGGGGGTGGCGGGGGGAAGTAACTGACGACGTTAGGTACGCTTTCTTCATGAGTTGAATATTGAAGGCAGTCTGGTGCAAGCTATTTTACTTTAGAACTTGTTAAATATGGATATTTTTCTTAAACAAACATCACTTCGCTTCAGAAGGCCTTTATTAACCCCCCGGAGCCGTGTAGAGTATGTTTATGATGGATGGATGTGGATGGATGCACTTTCTTGAGCTTCAAGCTCGTTGGTCCCCGTTCACTGCCATTATAGAGCTTGGATGCGTAAGGATATTTATTAATATTTCTCTGATTGTGTTCATCAGAAATATACACCTAGGATGGCTTGAGGGCGAGTAATGGCTGTGCTAATTTTCATTTTAAAGTGAACTAATCCTTTAAGATTCCAAACTTTTGTAGTGGATAACAAAACATACAAAATGATAAGAAATAAAAATATTGTACTTAATTTACTGACCTCTCTTAAGTAATTTGTGTTCTTTTTCACCTCTGCAAGAGTTAATGTTGGTTGCTCTTGACAATTTTTGAAGGACAAGCGTCTCTTATGATGTAAACGCTGAGAGCTTTTACATTTTTTAAGGACCCTACAAGAAAAAGTTAAAAGATTGGCATATATTATTATTATTTTTAAATATAGGCTTTGCTCATTATTATTGTAATTCAAATGTACTGACTATACAAACAATGACTTTTATTGGGATTTAATTCACATATAAACATATGAATAAAAGTTTTTTTCAAGTAAGTGCGGTTGTGCTTCAGTTTACCTTTTTTGATGTGGTCTGTGAGTTGATCAGTGTTAAATCATATAAAAGTGATTGTGAACGTTTTGAACGGTCAGAGTTTTGGGTGAACAGACTTTCAATAGAGGGGCAGAAATCTCTTAGATTTCATTAAAAATATCTTAATTTGTGTTTCAAAGATTAATTAAAGTCTTATGGCAGGGCTCAACATAAGGATATTTTCTACTGGCCCAGTTGGGCCAGTGATTCCAATTTTTCTTGCCCCACCAAACTTTTCACTTGCCCCACAACAAAAAAATTAAAGTAACTGAAAAGAAAATGGGCCTATAAAATAAGCCAAGTTATTGTTTTCGTTGTTTTTGATACATGTAACTTTAATAAATAAGGTTATGACACCAAAAGTTACTAGATTAACTCACTTAAATTTTAAATATTGTTAGATAAATAAACAGCAAGTAATAAAATAGTAATAAATAATCAAATTACTAGCACAAATGAATACAACAGAACAAACATATAAATGAAATAAACAATGCTTTTCAAGTTTTTCATGTAGGTTTTAACAGGAGATTTTCAGGTACAGAAATTGTAATATCTATAACTACAGATATATAATATAACTTTATAACAAACTTTATTAATAAGTCAAGAGCAGTTACAGATGCGTAATGTTTTGAAATGTTGAAAATATAAAACGTTAAATACTGTTATTTTAAATTATTTTAAAATTGAAAAGACACTTTAAACCTGAAATTAAACCCGCCAGTAGGTGGCAGCAAGTCCCTGCTAATGAGCGAGTCATTGAGATTCAACTGGATTCAACCGATTCATTCAAATGGCTGATTCATTCAGGAAGTGTTGCTCAGAGACTCCAAACAATTCTGTGGACTTTGTTTGGAACTATTTTCGTTGGCGAAATAGAGTGAAACAGGCGATTTGGTGTCTAACATGTAAGTCACTTGATATTAAGTTATTGTTCATTAAACTGTATTCTGTATAAAATCAATATCGCATTTGTAATTTCTGATATTTGAACAAAAACGGCGCTGTGTAATATTGGTTAACTATATTAAATGATATAAATATAAAAGATATAGCCTACTGGGGCATTTTGCCCCTTATCTTGAATTCTGGGGCATTCTAAAGGCATTTTAATAGACTAAATCACGAGTGAAAGCGCACACTCTAAAATAGATAACGTTACGCGCACTTTTCTAACCTAACTTACTAGACTAACGTTACGTCATGTATTGCATGCGTGCACTCAATGGGTGTGTTTTTATTTGTTTTTTTGTAAAGTGAGGGACATACTCGATCATTTCAGATCGTTAATCAACAATTACGAAATCATAGACATAGACGATATATATCGCACACCCTACAGCACTGGCCCGATCGGGCAAGTGACCGTTCCGTCTACTGTCCCGAGCGTCGTTCACACTGGCCCCGGGCCATCGGGCAGTCCTTATTGTCGAACCCTGCTTATGGTCTTATAAAAGTCTTATAAAGTCTTATAAAACTTAGGTCTTGTGAAGTAAGGCTTACAATGATGTCAACCCAAAATGGCTGCCCTCAACCACGGAATCAGCAATAGCGACTTATAAGGGTAAAATAACTATGACAGCATTTTGATCCAAGATAAAAAACAGAATTGTAACAGTTACTTTGATAATAAATTAATCTGACAATTAGTGCTGGGTGGTACGTTTCTGTTTTTCACATAATCAAAACCATAAAACAGCATTTTATCTAAATTTTGCATGCAGCAGGACAGTTTAAATTTCTGTAAATTATTATAAAAAAATAAAAGTCCTATTATAATCCCATTACAGTTTCTGCTCTTATTGAAATAACACTACTTGCATGTAAATTTTAGTTAAATGTTATATTTAAAGCTATGTGTAATGTTCAAACCATCAAATTGTACTTAACGCTACCTTTGTGCTACCTTTCTCTGTTGCATTCTGTTTCGTTGACACACACACATGCTTGATGTTTAATAGCCATCTTGCAATACTCACATGATTGTGAAAGTACAATATTTACAGGTAAACTTAGGCTTCATCAGTAAAATATAAGCTATGCACATGGCCCAAATAACAATGTTATCACATAACTAACACATTCTTCCTTTGTGAAAATTGTGTGATCCTCTGAGTGCGTAATACAAAAGTCCTGCAGCTAGGTTTGGATACTCAGTTGTCTTAAATAATAAAGGATCTGAGACCAACACTTATGAATCACACTTATGAATCGGAATAAGAGTAAAATGAATGAAGATTAAAAATGTTGACAAACTTTCACCCTGAGTAGCTTTATACATACGGCCCCAGATCTGCATTATACCTGTATAGGTAAATAATATTCCATTCTTTTAACAAGACATGCAGGTTACAGGAACTGATACTAACATCTGACAATAAAATTATTTTTTTGCAAGGTACCTACTGTTCAGTGTTGTGTGAAGGAAGATTTTGATTTTCATCATATGTCCCCCCATCTGGGTGATCCTATAATGCAGAAAGAGCAAATGGAGTTATATTTATGCCACTAATATTTTCAAATGCAATTCCATGAAGTACACAACTGGTTACAACTGAAACTATGTGTTATTGTTACAGTGTTACAGAAACAATTTTAGATACTTGAGATTTAGAACTGATTGAGACAATGTTTTAAATATGTATTATTAACAAAAAAAATCTTTTAAACAACTCACCTCAGCCAAAGAATAATCATCAGAGGGATTCTGCAAGACCATTGTAACTAAAGAGACATGAAAGGAGATTATATTCATCATGTATGTTTTACAAATCACAGCTGGTAAAAAACAAAAACAAAAAAAACTTACAGTTTTGATTTATAGTTATGTTTCCTTTTACACTTGTCTGGCTAATTGTTGGAGCGCTGACTGGACTTCCATGATCCGCTGAAGCAGTGATATTCAGATGTGAAGGAGTATGAGCTAAAATTGCCCTTACATGGTCTCTTACTGAGAGAAATTAGAAACAAAAACAGAAATGACCAGTCAAAAACTAATGGTTAGCATAATGATAATGCTGTAGACTTGACCCATGATTGAGTTATAAGTTAAATTAATTCTCCATAAGTTAAAATACCTAACAAACTAAAATGTCAATTGACAGTAAACCCAACTCTCCCAAATGACACCTATTCAACTTACACTTTTACAGTGTTTCTTACCAGATTTATTTTGCAATGGACTTGGGCAAGGGGGAATGTTTTCTGATTCTGGGTCCGCATCAACTGGAGAGATGTGGAAAAACAAAGAGGATAGAGGCATTAATAACAGCTTGGTATTTTAAGAATATGAATTAAATGAGAAATGTAACATTTCATATTTCAGTGAAATTTTGCAGGCGAAAAAGGTTTATTGTCAATAATGCACAAAGCACCACTCACAGAGAAATCACTTTCAAACCAGCAAACAAGCAGTTTTGCAGATCACATAGAATCACATTGAATGACTGGAATTCACCTGGAACATTTTGCAGAGCAATTGTAAATATGACTACACATTGATTAGCCTTTAATCTGCGTCTTGGAAACTATCAATAAGAAATAAAAATGAGATGAGTACTCATTTTGCTTCAGTAACTTTAGTGCAATGAACAGATAACTAATTAAGACTGATGTGAGATGGTGGCATTGTACAAATACCAATAATGGGCTCACGGTCTTTGTGCTGTTATATGACTATTACTTTATTAGTGTTTGAATAGCTAATACCTTAATGTAACTTACCTTTAGACTTTTTATACAGACATCTGCTTGTTGCTGATGATCGTTTGGTTTTAGATTTAGACTTTCTCTTCATTTTACTCTGATGGACTTTGACTTAAGATCCTTAAAGAGAGGTGCTGACTTTATGAGGTGCTATGAGTCTACATATTCAGCAGACCTAACAGGACCAAGAAAATATTACAAAACCCATAATTAATACATTAAACAAAAATAAAAAAAAATAACAAAAAATAAAACCTCAGCAATGATCTTATCCAGAAAAAAAGTTCACTATAATGCAAATTTGTGGCCTTTAAAAAAATTATACATTAGATTATACATTACAACTAAAATAGTGTAATTCTCAACCGACAGCTAACTGGGATATTTAAATGCCTGTAAACTAAAGGGTGATGCAATATTTTGTGCAGATAGCCTATATGACGTCGATGTAGTTGCAGAAACAAGAAAGTAATAATTAGCCAGTTTTAGTGCTCTTTGTCGTTCCTGCTATGTGCAGAAAATGGATTATTTAAAATAACTTATTGCGTTTATCAAGTACCGTGGTCATTTTTTTTTTTTTTAATCAAAAGCATGGTCACGTATAGCACAAAGTTCGTGCCGTGCATATACGCTAACATAAAAAAACACTTGCAGGAAATAATACAACCAAAAAAAAAGTAAAGTTTTGCATCATCCGTTGAAGATCACATACATTTCATTATAGTAAAACAGCCACAGACATGTTTAAAATGTTTACTTTGTTCATTGTGGTAGAAAATCTATAACGTAGGCTACTCACTTCAGGTGTCGCACAGAATCCACATACGACGGAAACTTGATACTTTTAAAAGAATTGAAGTAGTAAGTCAATACAAAAGAGCTTCAAAATATTAGAGAAACCCACACTAATGCACACACGCACGATTCCTCCATCCACAAACACTATGCCTCAGAAACATGGCTTCATTAATAAAGTTTTCAAATCTAATTCAAGCCATGCTGGTTACAAAAACTAAAACTTACCTTGATACGGTTAGATTCAAACAGAGAAAAGCGCGGGAGCCAATCAAACACAACCAGTACAGGAAATATGACCAAGACGAGCATGAGGATTTTTACTTTCGTTTTTATCAATATTCACTTTTAGTAGTAAGGTGACCATAATGTGGTTTATTAAGAAAAGAGAAAATTCGGAGCAGGAAGGCAACACATAGAGAGGAAATGCATCCATGTATCAATTTACTTTTCCCAATTCAGGTTAATCTTTGTAGCAGGGAGTCCATATACAAACAGTGAAGATACGGAGCTCCCAAAAGGACGTGGTCGTGGAAAAAAATTTGGGATGGGAGGATTTTTTTCCCCCCAATTCTTTTACGTTCCCTCTCAAAGATATTTGCGTTCCCTTGCTGTGAGCTCGGACAAACACTTCCTCTTTAATGTCCCGCAGGCTGGCGGTAGTGTTTCTAGTTCCATACGTTAATAATGCACACAAATAATGCGCGGCTCATAGAGTTTTAACTTACTGGACTCAAATATAACGAGATGCAGTCAGTTCAAGTCAGTGCAAGCAGTTCAGTAAAGTTGGCAATATATTCACAGATTCGAGATTCCCGGATAAATAACTCTTGAGCTAAAATTTGTTAAAACATAAATGCAGCCATTTCCAATCACAGTAACCAACGAGCTACAACAACCCAATTTTCCTCAAATGTGCTTTATAATAAATTGGTCTTTATGAGCAGGCGGCGGAGAGACAAGTCTGAAGGGACCGTCTGAAAAGTGCAAAACCCAAAATCCTTTTGGTCATTTTATATTATGAAAAATACTCAATAACTTCACTGTAACACACTGTACTATCACCAAATTCATACGTCACTGCTGTCCTGCTGGTTGTACTGTAAAAAATATTAAATAAATTGTAATGCCATGCAAAAGCTGTTGTATTTAATCTGTGTCCAACATCATTTGTGTAAAGAAGGCCTTTATGTGCTACTTGCTAAACTAAGTGTTGTAGTACCTATTACCATCAGGAGAGCAGTGATGTATGAACTGAATTTGGTGACAGTGTGTTACAGTGAAGTTATTGGGTATTTTTAATTATATAAAAAGAGCAAAAGGGTTTTGCACTTTTCAGACGGTCCCTTCAGACTTGTCTCTGCGCCGCCTGCTCATAGAGACGAATTTATATTATAAAGCACATTTGTGGACAATTGGGTTGTTTTAGCTCGTTACTATGATTGGAAATAGCTGCATTTGTGTTTTATTAAAGTTTAGCTCCAGAGTTATTGATCCGGGAAGTTCGATTCTGTGAATATATTGCCCACTTTACTGAACTCATTGAGTTAAGCACTAACTTTCTTTATATTTGAGTCCAACAAGTTCAAACTCTATGAGCCGCACATTATTTGTGTGCATTATTAACGTATGGAACTAACTGAAACACTACTGCCAGCCAGCGGGACATTAAAGAGGAAGTGTTTGTCCGAGTTCACAGCAAGAGAACGATTTGTGAGGGAACGCAAAAGTTTTGCGTGGGGACGCAAATATCTTTGCGAGGGAACGCAAATATTTTTGCGAGGGAACGCAAAAGTTTTGCGTGAGATTGCAAAGTTTCTCTTGGGAACGCAAAAGATTTGGGAAAAAAAATCCTCCCATCCCAATTTTTTTTTTCCCACCACCATGTCCCTTTAGGGGCTCCGTAAGTTACTGACAAAATCGGAATAACTTAATTTTGATACAGTCCTCATATGAAGTCAACCAGCTTTTTTTTTAGCATCTTTTTGGACTGAAATATTTACCAGCAACAATATTTTCCACCCCAGCTGCTGAACAACATGGATTTGAAGATCCAGTTCATACAACATTCAGGCTTGTTGTATATTGTGCAACATCCGAAAAATGCCAAATGTCCATTGTAAGGCCTATGTCATACAAATGAAGAACACAGAAGTCACAATAATATTTCAGTCTCCAGACCTATCAGTCCATTAAGTGACATCACTTCCTCCTGCGACGTGTGCCTGCAGACCGGATGCGAGCAGCCTGACGAATGTTCATGTATCTTTCTTCCACATCTTGGTGCAGAGAGAGGCAGAGAGTCTGATGATGAAGAATGGATGAAGGGGAAGTGGGAGAGGAGGTGCTAGAGCTGTCCAGGGGTCCCATCGGTGCAGCTTCTCTGCTCCTGTCCATCTCTACTATGCCAGAGTCTGAAGATCTTTGTTGTTCCTCTCTGTCCTTCAGTCTGGCTAGGCTGTTACTCAGGGAGGCATTTTCCTGCTGCAGAACCCTGATCCTCACTGAGTTTGCCTTCAGCTGCTGCTCCATATCACACATCACATCACCTGTAGCTGTGACACAGAGAGAACCGGTTGTAAGCAGCAGGTAGGGGTGGGAATCGCAAGAAATGTAATAAATCCAGGTGTTTATTATACAGACTTTCAAATGAGGTTTTACAGTGTTTTAAAGGTGCCCTAGAATTGAAAATTGAATTTACCTCAGCATAGTTAAATAATTAGAGTTCTGTACATGGAAATGACATACAGTGAGTCTCAAACACCATTGTTTCCTCCTTCTTATGTAAATTAGATTTTTGCAAAAGACCTCTGAAGAACAGGTGAATCTCAACACCGACTGTGACGTAACAGTCGGGATCATTAATATGTATGCCCCCAACTTTTGCATATGCCAGCCCATGTTCAAGGCATTAGACAAGCTAGTATGTCTGGAGCTGCGCAGCCGAATAAACAGACTTTATGCTGGTTAGCAAGCAAGGACAATAATGAAAAATGGCAGATGGAGCAATAACTGACATGATCCATGATATCATGATATTTTTAGTGATATTTGTAAATTGTCTTTCTAAATGTTTCATTAGCATGTTGCTAATGTACTGTTAAATGTGGTTAAAGTTACCATCTTTTCTTACTGTATTCACGGAGACTGGAGCCGTTGTTATTTTCATTATTAAACACTTGCAATCTGTATAATTCATAAACACAACTTCATTCTTTATAAATCTCTCCAACAGTGTGTTAGCTTTAGCCACAGAGCACTATCAAACTCATTCAGTATCAAATGTAAACATCCGAATAAATACTATACTTACATGATCTGATATGCTGCATGACAAACACTTTGTAAAGATCCATTCTGAGAGTTATATTAGCTGTGTGAACTTTGTTTATGTAATGTATTATAGAGTTGCGAGCTTGGGGGCGGGGAGCACGAGCATTTAAAGGGGCCGCATGCTGAATCGGCACATTTATAATTATGCCCCAAAATAGGCAGTTAAAAAATTAAATAATAAAAAATCTATGGGGTATTTTGAGCTAAAACTTCACAGACACATTCAGGGGACACCTTTGACATATATTACATTTTATGAAAAAGGGTTCTAGGGCAACTTTAAGAGAGGCAACATAAAGGCAATCTAGTTGGCCTTAACTATGTATCAAAAAAAATTTATTTAATTTATTCTTTAATTTCACTGATTATTGAGATAAAGATTGACTAGCATGTGCCGGCATGTTAATTTTTTGTGCAAATCCAGCATTGAATTGACCCTCGTTTGTGAAGCAGTCCGGCGTAAAATGACGGCATGGTAACAACACTTTACTACAACAACTGTCTTCTCTAAAGCAGCCCAACATGGCCTCCCCCCCTTTGTTGCATGTTCTCAGGGGCAGGGTTTATGTAAATTTTAGGGTTAGTGATGTCACTAACCTGGGAAGAAGCTTGTTGTATTCCCTACCAGCCATTTGTTGTAGTCCTTAAACAGAGAATTCTTTAAAAGACAATATATCCCTTTGCATTGAACTTTGAGCATCGTAAATTTACAGATGTTGTCCATGCTCAAACAGCAACATGACACACTAACTAAAGTTATAAAAAGTGAAATCATAATCAACCACCCCTTTATACTTTAATATCGTGTTGGATCCATTTCAGAATGCTCATTGTGAACAAGGTCAGAAGCAAGTAAAGAAGCTGCTTTTGTGCTGTCAAACTGCTTTAAGGTAAAGTATCTCGTAAAATACACTATTATTCAGTCATTATAGGACAGAAGATTAGTGC
Source organism: Megalobrama amblycephala (assembly GCF_018812025.1). Classification (NCBI taxonomy): domain Eukaryota; kingdom Metazoa; phylum Chordata; class Actinopteri; order Cypriniformes; family Xenocyprididae; genus Megalobrama; species Megalobrama amblycephala. The sequence continues at coordinate 31,013,399 of NC_063055.1, forward strand.
AAATAACAAGAACTTGTGGACTGACTTGCTAGCTAAAGACTGATGTGATGCACGGATTGCAGCTATATCCGCGGGATCTGCGGATAATCCGCGGGCGGGTGGGTCAAGTGAAAACTGGATGAGTGTCAGTATATTTGGTCCTTACGTTCATTATTAAAGTGACAGCAACATAATAAACCTGCTGCTCTCTGTCATTAATGTTAATCAAGCAACAAAATTAAAAGAAAAATCACTTACTGCTCCTGACTGAATATCTTTATGAGGATCATTAACCTATATTTAATTCATTCAGTGCAAAGTTTTTTCATTTGATTATTCAATTTCTGTATAATTTCTTACTTTAATGCTACTGTTAAATAGTTTTTAGCACTTTTCGAATGCTTTGGATATTACATAGTAACTCAGAGCAACTCTCTTACGTGTATCTATCTCCAATGTTACTCTCACACTTCAAATGATTGCGTGTAAATTTTGTTTGAATTTTTGTATTTTCAATTTACAAATTACTTGAATTTTAATTAAAATTTCATTTTTCACAGTAGTGTTTTGTATTTTATTTAAATACATTTGATGAGTAAGTATTTTTAATTTGTAACTAAATACTTATTTATGTATTTGTGCCCATCTCTGTGTGAAAACTGTATCTACCACTACTTACACTCAATGGAAAATAGGACCTACATTTTTACACCGAGTATAAATAACTACTACCTTCTGAATAAATTCTAGTTCTGAATAAGTAATTGCTTCCTAACTTAAAGGGATAGTTCATCCAAAAATGAAAATTATCCTATGATTTACTCACCCTCAAGCCATTCTAGGTGGATATGACTACTTTCTTTCAGACAAACACAATCAGACTATATATTTAAAAATATCCTTTAGTCCTCCAAGGTTTATAATGGTTGTGAATGGGGGTCTGCATTTTGAAGCCAAAAATAATGCATCCATCCATAAAGATGTAATCCATACGACTTCAGGGGGTTAATAAAGGCCTTCTGAAGCGAAGCAATGCGTTTTTGTAAGAAAAAATATCCATATTTAAAACTTTATAAATTCAAATATCTAGCTTCTGGCAGCGACCATACGCAGAATGCGCAACGCAGAAATCGATATGCCGCTGAAGAGTATCCTTTGACCTGATGCACAAAGTAATGACGAACACAGAGGCACAGAGGATAGAGCAAAACAAATTATCGGTTATGAATTACAAGTCTAAAATTATTTTTAAAGAGAAATGTTGGAGAATGTCAATATAAGAGAAGAGAAGCTTGTTGCAAAATTTTTAAATTTGTTGCAGAGCCCTATTTGTTTGAACTACGAGAGACGTCTAAGTTTACAATACTCCTACATCATTGGGTTACTCAATAAACACTAGTCGACTTGCGCATTCTGCATACAGTCGTCCGCCAGAAGCTAGTTATTTGAATTTATAAAGTTTTAAATATGGATATTTTTCTTGCAAAAACGTAACTGTAATGTAGGGAGGGGGACAACGGAGTTAGAGATCCACGTGCAGGCTTTATTTATAAAAGCGTAGTCGTACAGGCAGTAGGTCAAACGCCAGAAAACAGATACAGGAAGGCAAGGCAAAAGAGTAATCCAAAAACACAGGCAATGGCCAAGGCAGGCAGTAAAAGATCAAAAACAAGGAAACAGTACAGGGTCAAAACACAGGCTAGGCAAGACAAGGCAGGATAGGGAACAGACGGAATGCAAAAAAAAAAAAAAAAGGGCTAAACAATACTCAGCAAAGTGTGTGTGAAGGAGTGCAGCTTATAAAGTGAACCTGATGAGAAACAGGTGTGAGTGTGATCAGTGCCTAGCTGAGGGTTTGTGGGAAATGTAGTCCAGAGTGAAGTGACTCTGTGTGTGCAATGAAAAAGTCTTAATGTTGAAACAGAGACCTCTGGTGGGGAGTGGAAGGAAGCAGCAGTGGGTGGAAACGTGACAGAAACCCTTCACTTCAGAAGGCCTTTATTAACCCCCTAGAGTCATAAGGATTAAGGATGGATGCATTATTTTTGGCTTCAAAATGTGGCCCCCCATGTACAACCATTATAAACCTCGGAGGACTAAGGATATTTTTAAATATATCACTGATTGTGTTAGTCTTAAAGAAGATAGTCATATACACATAGGATGGATTAAGGGTGAGTAAATCATGGAATATTTTTCATTTTTGGGTAAACTATCCCTTTAAAGTCACCATGAAATCAAAGTGGACAATTCTTGGTTTTGATGGAATATTGCAGTATTGCAATATTTTTAATCAATTTTTAATCAAAATAACTTCCCCTTCCATTGCAGTCACATCTCTTCTCTTCTCTAATGATGTTTACTGGCACGAGGGTGGGACAACCTGTCACTCACAGCAATAACAAACCACAACGATCTAATCAATTCATGATGGGCAAAACATTTCTGTCTTACATTTTTTTCGTGTACGAGTAGCCGTTTCACTTGAATATACATCACAATAGGGAAGAAAAACCTATTGCTTTGAATCTTCTATTTCATGCCAAGTTTAAGTGTCAGGAGTGGGCAGAGTTCACTCACTCTGTGGTGCTACTTGTGGGTTAAGCTCAGGAAAGGCCACCAGTATCCTCTCTCTCTGGGCAGCTTCTTCCAGCATCTCTTTCAGACGAGACACACTCTTCTCCAGTTCTGTGATCTGTGTCTGCTGCCTCTGTTTCTCAATACACAGTGAACTACATCGGGACTGCAGAGAAAGAAACCGTCAGATTTACTTTAATGTAGTCAGGCTGATTCTGTCATACTGAATATTTTTGTCTTTAAATTAGTTATTTGAGATGTTTACCTGCTGCTGTGTGAGTTGCTCCTGAAGTGTGTCTTTTTCTTGTATGATCTGTGTGAGTTTGTTGGCAAGATCAGCTTTTTCATCCTCACATTCTTCCAGACTGCCATGTAGATCCTCAGTCTGCTGAACCAGCACATCCAGATGCTTCCGCAGAGCCGTCTGCTTCACCTGAAGAGCCTGTCCACAAAACGACCATGTTTCATGATCTAAATAGATGGAATCAAGTCCAGCTCAGCACTTTTCCTCATTGAATATCATGTTATGGAAGTAACATTGTTAAAGTTAAAGTGTTGATTTTAAAGGTGCCGTAGAATGGAAAATTGAATTTATCTTGGCATAGTTGAATAACAAGAGTTCCGTACATGGAAATGACATACAGTGAGTCTCAAACACCATTGTTTCCTCCTTCTTGTGTAAATCTCATTTGTTTAAAAGACCTCAGAAAAACAGGCGAATCTCAACATAACACCGACTGTTACGTAACAGTTGGGATCATTAATATGTACGCCCCCAATATTTGCATATACCAGCTGTTCAAGGCATTAAACAAGCCAGTATTAACATCTGGATGTGCACAGCTGAATCATCAGACTAGGTAAGTAAGCAAGGACAATAATAACTGACATGATCCATGATATCATGATATTTTTAGTGATATTTGTAAATTATCTTTCTAAATGTTTCATTAGCATGTTGCTAATGTACTGTTAAATGTGGTTAAAGTTACCATCGTTTATTACTGTATTCACGGAGACAAGAGCCGTCGCTATTTTCATTTTTAAACACTTGCAGTCTGTATAATTCATAAACACATCTTCATTCTTTATAAATCTCTCCAACAGTGTGTAATGTTAGCTTTAGCCATGGAGCACTATCAAACTCATTCAGAATCAAATGTAAACATCCAAATAAATACTTTACTCACATGACCCGAAGCATGCATGCAGCATGCATGACGAACATCTTGTAAAGATCCATTTGAGGGTTATATTTAGGGCCCGAGCACCGATGGTGTGAGGACCCTATTGTAATTGCTCAGCCAATTATTCTTCTTCTCCAAAATGAATCGCATTTTTGAGGGCCTAAACGTTCTCAAAAACTCATGAAACTTTGCACACGTGTCAGAAGTGGTGAAAATTTACATCTGATATGGGTTTCAGAATTAGGTGTGGCAAAATGGCTCGATAGCGCCACCTACAAAATTTCAATTAAGCGCCCTTTGTGCTACGTTTCACGTACAGTTATGAAATTCAGTAGACAGATGTAACAGCCCAATACCTACAAAAAAGCCCGTGGATGCAAAGTTTGTAAACCCAACAGGAAGTGAGATATTTTGAATTTTCTCTACAAAATTTGTGCAGTTTTTGCCATTTCCAGACGTTGTACTTTAACAAACTCCTCCTAGAGCTTTAATCAGATCAACATCATATTTGGTCAGTCTAATCTAAAGGCCTTTGAGACGTTAAATTGCGAAGATCTAGAGTTTTCACTGAAGGGCGTGTCCGTGGCGGCCTGGCAAAGTTCGATGTTTCGCCATGAAACAGGAAGTTGTTGTAACTCGGGCATACAATGTCTGATCTGCCCCAAACTTCACATGTTTTATTAGAGTCCTGACCTGAAGACATCTATGTGACAATATTCAGTTACAGTCATAGCGCCACCTGGGGGCAACAGGAAATGACATGTTTTACACTGTGATTAACTCCTCATAGAGATTAAACCAGAAGCACATCATATATGGCCAGTCTAATCTTAAGGCCTTTGAGATGTTAAATTGCAAAGATCTTGAGTTTTCGTTGAAGGGTGTGTGTGTGGCGGACTGACAAAGTCTGATGTTTCTCCATGAAAGAAGAAGCTGTTGTAACTCAGGCATACTATGTCTGATCTGCCCCAAACTTCACATGAGTGATAAAAGTTCTGGCCTAAAGACATCTGTATGACAATATTCAGTTAGCGCCACCTGTTGGCAGCAGGAAGTGTGGCACTTTTACATGATTTTGCCATAATTCTCCTGTATTTACTCGCTCACATGCATGTCGCCCACTGTTCGCTGTTTTCCTGAGGCCAACGGATGGCGGTGAGCCCGGGTGCGAGGGCCCTTTCATCGCTGCTTGCAGCTTTAATAGCTGTGTGAACTTTGTTTATGCACTGTATTATAGTCGAGAGCTCGGGGGCAGGGAGCGCGTGATTTAAAGGGGCTGTGCGCTGAATCGGTGCATAGTTAATGATGCCCCAAAATAGGCAGTTAAAAAAATTTATTAAAAAAAATCTATGGGGTATTTTGAGCTTAAACTTCACAGACACATTCAGGGGACACCTTAGACTTATATTACATCTTGTGAAAGAACGTTCTAGGGCACCTTTAATATTATGATATTTATCCTAGTAATCATACTATGACACACCTCATGCAGGCGTTGCACACTGTGGTTTTTGGCGCTTTCTTTGTCTAACAGTGTCTGTGTACTTCTGAGCTCCTTCTCCAGGTTTTTCCTGCTCTCCTCCATCTCTTTTAACATGGTCTCTTGTGAATTATGCAGATGATGAACTTGCTCCTGAAGTGCAGCCCTCTCACATTCTATAGAAAATAAATGTAACCAATTATTTATATCACCCCAAAATCAATCTTTTAGGCCTTTGCCACATTCCCTAATTCAGGGGTTTTCAAACTGGGGTCGAGGGCTCAGAAAATTTGAGATAAAATTCTACAATAATAAAATATTCTACAAAAGTATTTATTAGGGCTGTCAAGAACAAGATGTTAAAATTGTTTAATGCAATATTTGTCAACACATTTATAGAATTAGAAGTTCTTATTAAATATATATAAATTGCCATTGCATTTTAAGAAGGGGGTCTTTAACATCAAAAACTTTGAAAACCCCTGCCCTGTATTACTTAATATATTTAGTTAAATCATTGCATTGATCATTTTGTACTACAATACAGCTCAAAAAAGGGAAAGATTTTTGAAAGATTTTATTACAGTTCCATTTTTGTGGACAGTAGTTGTAGTGGATACTTTTATAATGATGTCCAGCTTACCAAGACTCTGTTTTGCTTCTGTATGCAAATTCAGTTCTGCTGTGAGTTCAGATTTTTTTTCCTCTAATAGCGTCACACCTGTGAATGACAATGTTTATTAACATTAACTGCATTAACTTTTATATAATAAGTTTCAGATATGAGTTAAGGGTTTTAAAGAAACACTCACCTCTCTTTAACTCCTCCTGCTCCTCCTTTAGCCTCCTTACTGCTTCCTCTCCCTTGACCTTCACCTCCTGCATTCTGTGCTCACACTCCTCCTCCATCTTCCTCCTCTCCTCCTTCTCTCTTTTGACTGTCTCTGATAGCTGTTTTCTCAGCTTCTCTCGCTCACTCTCGGTCTCTTTCAGCTTCTTTTTCAGTGGCTCAACAGTTTCTCTCACCTCCAATTTAAAAAGAATAATCAAATGAGGAAATACACTACCGGTCAAAAGTTTGGAGTAATTAGGATTTTTCAATTGAAATAATAAATGAGCACCAAATCAGCATATTAGAATAATTTCTGAAGGATCATGTGAAACTGAAGACTGGACTAATTATGCTGAAAATTCAGCTTTGCATCACAGGAATAAATTACATTTTAAAATATATTCAAATAGAAAACAGATTTTTTTAAATTATAATAATATACTCAGACCCTCACCTCCAGAACATGTTTCCCAACACGGCTCATATCCTTACGCTGCTCACTTGCCCATTGGGAAATGTCACATGCAGACAAGCGGCCCAGCTGCTGTGTTTCCTCCACAGCTTCCAGGAAGCCCTGCATGGAGCAAGGCAAACCCAGAGACTGGCAAAGAGACACTAGAGCATCACTGCTCTCCTTCATCACCGCCTGAACACAAGCACAGGCCTCACAGGGCACCAGGGCCGACTCTACTGTCTGACAGCTCACAGTGTGAGTGGACGGAGACACACAGGAGCCTGCAGTGGACGCTCTTCTGTGGTGGGAAGAGGAATCTGGGGTACTTGAGGTGGTTTTATGGGGGCTTGTCATGGAGGTGCTCTGTGTATTGTGCGTATTAACAGTAGGTGTGTTTGCTGCTGTTCTGGTAATGAATGATGAACTCCGTTGAGATCGAAGTTGCTGTCCATTAGTCCCCTGAAAGAAAAGATCTTTTAGTAAATCTTTAGGTTGTTTGTAGAAGGTCTTTAGATTGTTTTCAGTGAAATAGGATTGATTACACTGTTTAATGGTTTAGTTTATAAGCAAGGATCATTTTTGCGAGTCTTATGTGTGTTTTGTCTTTATCATCCTTCTTACTTCTTGTGCTTGTTGATTTCTGAGCTGAAGTAGGTTGTTCCAGAAGCGTTTGACCACAGGACCGATGGAAACAGAGGATTCGTTTTGACCAGATGATAAAACTCTCTGCTTCTCAAGCAACAGCTCAGCATGAACGTTAAAACTCTGGAGAAGAAGCATTAATCTGGGACAAAAACACAAATGCACATAATTTTGATTTAGAAAAAAAAGATGGTTCCCACAAAAATATTGAACAGCAGCACCAAATCAGCATATCAGAATTATATCTGAAGGAACATAAGACACTGAAGGAGTAATGGCTGCTGTAAATGTAGCTTTGCCATCACATTAAATCTACAATATATTAACAGAAAACAGTTATTTTAAAATGTAATAATATTTCACAGTGTTACTGTTTTTACTCTATTTTGATCAAATAAATGTATCTTAGGTCAGCATGAGAGACACAATTCACAACGTTGACTACCTGTCAATCAGCAGCTCTAGCAGGACTATGTGGGAGTGCTGACTGAATTCCTCCTCACCATCTACATAGTCATACTCCTCTAAAAGACTGACCAAATCCAGATTACATGACAGTTTATCGGGAAATTTCCATGATTGGAAACGGACGGGTCCAGTCTTAGAAAAAACATCAAGGACCGCTCCCTGTAAATCAATAAGATCTCTCCGAAGGCTGTCGATACAGTCCTGACGGCCTAACAGATGAGTCATTGTTCAACAGACCAAAATATGCGTTTGTTAGTTAAGAGTTTCTGTAGCAAGAACATGTGCATTAGCTCTATACACACCAGGTTTCCATGGACGCGTGTAGGCAGAATCATTTCACTTGAACTACATTTCCCACAACCCCCCTTGGCCCTCCTACCGGAAGTCGTCGTTCATTTGTCGTCTTCTGTTTTGTGGCGTTTGGTGAAACGAGAGGTTAGTGAAGTTGTATGAAAGTGTACAATAGAATTATATTACTTTAGTAAATTTAAGGGCTGTACGTTGACTTTTTCAAACAAATGACCCGTAGACTGACAATAACTGTTTATTTTTCTCAGCGTACTTAATTCGGCCAGAGAAGAGCCTGTAGTGTCGCAGTCATGCCGCCTGGGCCTGTGCAGATCATGCAGCCGGAGCTAAACAACAAGGTATGAAACTTGAAATTTATTTATTTTAGAGTCAGTAGAGGGTAGATTCATCTGATTTATATTCACTTACTAAAATATTTGTATCCATTAACTTACAAACACGTTAATAGACCCATAGTATTGCATGTTTATAGATTATGGCTGCGTCCGAAACCGCCTACTCTCTTGAGAAGGTATTTATTTTGAATAAGTAATTATTTTACGACCGCTAAAAAGTACTTTCTATATAGTAGGAATGTGTGTGCTAGTATGAACGTTATTCCGACGAACTACTTTCGCCATGTTGTCATTATTATGTGACCCACCAGCTTCAGTTATGTTGCTTCACTGCCATTCATAAATCCTCTCCCGTGGCTTCATAATATAAAGTGTCCATCATATGCAGAGCCGGATTAACGCAAAGGCAAACTAGGCACGTGCCTAGGGCCCGATTGGCGGGATGGGGCCCAGACAGAGGGACAAAAAAATAATAAAAAAATAATAATAATAATAAAAAAAATAAAAAAATAAAAAAAATGTACAAATGTCCTATCTACAATTTATTTCAATATTTATTAATTAACTAAAAATAGTGACGATGTTTATCTTAACCATAGTCAGAGTGGGTCCGATGGACTCGCCAAAACGAACACATCCTGTGGGTGTTGCGAAGCAAAATGCTAAATAAAGCTTGCCATAAAAAGCCTGCAAAAGTAATGATTATGAAAGTGACAAAAACAGCAAGGAGACATTTTAATTGTTTATTAATAAACTAATGTTTTCTGAATCCGTGTCGGCTGCGAAGATGAAGTTGACATTACTGACTCTCATCATCTCCGTGGACGCGCTTAGAGAATGCACATTTCATTCGGATGATCATCAGAGAGCCTATTTCTTTTCGTTTTGAATTATTTCGTTTAAAAGTAGACATTTCAAGCTTTCTATATATTTCTCATGTCTGTGAGGCAAGCAGCCGCTGAGTTTCGGTTAATTTATAAGACGCGCCAGTTCACGCGCCAGTGATCGCGCCGGCACCTCCATGTCATTATTATATTGCCTGCTATATTTGCTTCTTATTTATTAAATCCAGGCAATTGGTTGATGAAACATTGATTAAAATTAAGATACAATTTTTACAAAACGAAATTCACTTTAAAGAAAGGCTTTCTACAAAACAAAACTTAATGAAGTGTTTAAAATCATGTCTGACCCATTCCATGTGTCCCGATATATTGCGCATGATGCATCTTACTCATGCTGTTCACTTTTCATAATCAAATAGATTAAATTTAAAAATAACATTATAATAGGCCTATTTAAACATAAATATTAAACTAAATACGTATTTAATGGCTACCAACACGTATACAGTACACAGAAATTGCATGTCCATTTAATTTAACATATTCAATATTGGGGGCATTTTTTTAAAAGTAAAAAACAATAGTTACTTTCCCTGGTAATTAGTTCCTTTTATAATAATGTAACTCGGTTATTAACTCATTTACTATTTGTGAGAAGTAACTAATAACTATAACTAATTACTTTTTTAATAACGTGCACTGCATTTGACACACAAGACTCACAGAAAAGAAAAGACAGAAATGCGCAGCAATATCAAGTTCCCTTTCACTCTTGAACAAACAATAACACACAGAATTATGCCTGTTTTGTCAAGTATCCTCATTAGAGTAGTCTTAAAAGAGTTAAATAACGTCTTAAATGAACTTAAAGAGTTGTGAGAAAATGAGATGCGCGTCACATCAGCGGGAGCTCTTAAAGTGACAGCAGCCTAATAAACCAGTGATGTCTGTCATTAATGTTCATCAAAGAACAAAGCCAACAGAGACAATTGCTTTAATAAGGCTTATGTTTAATTTATAATTTATGCAGTGAAGACTGCATAAAGTGTTTGATAAATTTATTCAATTACTATTTCCTACCTGTCTAAAAGGTAGGAAATATATGGATACATTTATTTGGGCCAGGCCACAGATACATTTTTTTTTTAAGCTGTTGCTTTAAGTTGTTTCTACATTAATTTGGAGAGTAACGGTAAAATTATTACAATATTAAAGAGGGGAGAAGAGTCAGGGGCCTCCAACATAAATTATGCCTAGGGCCTCCAAATGTCTAGAACCGGCCCTGATCATATGCACACTTAAGAATCTTGCTTGAAGTAGTAGGTTATCTGGGTACTTTTTGCCTACTCTTTCATGAGCACTGTGAATTCGGACATATGTCTTTTGTCACATACTGATTTTCAACAAACCTTGCTTATACTGTTTTACATATAACACTGTACTAAAAGTACTCTTTTTGACCAGATTAAGATACAGAATACAACAAAATTTGGCTTGTGAGGCAATCTTTGCAACCAAAGTGTTATGGAGTACCAGATAAGTTAAGTTGTGTAATGTTTTAATAAAAGCCCAGAGGACCAGAAAGAAGAGACTCCAGCCACAAAGCCCATTGTGGGAATCATCTATCCGCCTCCTGAAGTCCGGAACATTGTTGACAAGACTGCCAGCTTCGTGGCCAGGTTTGACATCATATCACAAGTTTCATTATTGTACATTTGTTTAATCAATAATTAACCATTTTTTTAAATTTTCCAAAGGAATGGACCTGAGTTTGAGGCCCGGATTCGACAGAATGAGATCAACAACCCAAAATTCAACTTCCTCAACCCCAACGACCCTTACCATGCTTACTACCGCCACAAGGTCAATGAGTTCAAGGAGGGCAAAGCTCAGGAACCGTCTGCAGCAGTGCCTAAAGTCATGCAGCAGCAGGCATCACAGCAGCTTCCTCAGAAGGTCAGGATCCTGTCATTGACTTCATACATCACCTATTAGTTATTAATTCCTTTTATTGAAATAAAACCAGTCGTCATAATCTAAGCAGTCTGATTTGAAAGGTTTTCATATCTGGATATCTTATGAAGAACGTATGTGTTTGTGGTCATTTAGGTTCAGGCACAGGTGATCCATGAGACGGTGGTGCCCAAGGAGCCTCCACCGGAGTTTGAGTTCATTGCAGACCCTCCCTCCATCGCAGCCTTTGACCTGGATGTGGTGAAGCTGACCGCACAGTTCGTCGCCCGAAATGGTCGTCAGTTTCTCACACAGCTGATGCAGAAGGAGCAGAGGAACTACCAGTTTGACTTCCTGCGACCACAGCACAGCTTGTTCAACTACTTTACAAAACTGGTGGAACAATACACAAAGGTACGGCAGCAATACTCAGGATGAATCAGATTGAGGTTGCTAATAAAAGTAGAGCTTTTGTGTGACATTTAATTCACTTAATTGATTGGTTTCTTGCAGGTTTTAATCCCTCCGAAAGGTCTTTTGCTGAAACTAAAGAAGGAAGCAGAGAATTCTCGTGAGGTCTTGGACCAGGTAATTAATTATGACAGCCACTCCAGATCACACACTCCCCTTTTCCACCATCACGGTTCCGGTGCGGGTTCCTGGCCTGTGTCCATTCCTGAATGTGGTTCTGGGCCAGAAAGATCGGTTCAGCTCTGGCCCTAAAAACTTGCTGGTCTCAAACGGAGCTGGGGGAGCGGGGGTGGAGAAATGCTGCCACTGTCTATGGCATTCTCATTGAGCAGTGTAATAACGTTGCACAGCATTGCTCTTCATATTTAAATATATAAAACTGTGTGCGCAAGAGAGTAAATCAATGGTTTCAGTTTCAATATATCTCAAAAAATGGACAGATGAGAAAATCAGGAGTTTTTGTGAGCTGTCTGTAGCTTGGTACACTAGAATCACTCCTGGTACTGTGAACAGAAAAACAGAAGTGCTGCACTGTCTGCTCAAACAATGGGATGCACACCGTTTGATTTTTAGCGTGGTTATAATCAGGTATACAACACATGGCAGTGTTACGTCACTGTTCGTTCCTCAAGTTCGTGGAAACACGCTCTGATTCGCATCAGGCTCTTGCTCGCCTGGCCGAGAACAGGCTCTGCCTCCAGAACGGGAACCATTCTGGTTGAAAAGGAATAACTGAGTGGATGTTAAGACATCTACATAACATAAGCCTAGTATGAGGAGGGCGTATTGTTTATGTTGGAGTTTTAAAACCACATTAGAACTGAAATTGCTAAATATATAACATGTCATGTATTATTAGTAGTATTATTAAATTCAGTTAGTCCCAAAATGTTCTCTCAGGCTGTAGAATTGATCAATCTGAGCTTTGAAACTCATATGATCAAAAAAGGGAAGGACAGATCAGATTGACCTGTAATATCACATCTTTCCCCAATATTTTAGGTCAGATATCGTGTGGAGTGGGCCAAATTCCAGGAGCGAGAGAGGAAAAAGGAAGAGGAGGAGCGAGAGAAGGAGAGGGTGGCCTATGCTCAGATTGATTGGCATGACTTTGTGGTCGTGGAGACGGTGGACTTCCAACCAAATGAGCAGGGTGAGCATGTTTAGTTCACACAACAATTGACAATGATTTTAGATATTTGAGGGTTTTTATTTATGCAAACATACTGTAGCATCAGAAAAATGCTCTTTATTTTGGTAAGAGCAAGAAATTTCTTCAGTCTCAGAGCTGTGGTTCAATTAGCCAATTACATACACAATAACCTTTATTGTAAGATAATGGAGAAATTACTATAATTAATAATTGTATTATAATGAATACTATATCATTGTTGTTAACTTTAAATTTATATTTATTTGCAAAATGCATACAGCTATTATATTATTTAAATATACTATACTATACCATTTTTAATAAAATATTGATTCATATTAAATGATTGTTCATAATATTTATTAATGATTGATATTAAATATTTATGTTTTTTTATTATTATATTCATCATCATTAATACTTTTTAAAATTATACATATTGCAGGTAATTTCCCTCCTCCCACTACTCCTGAGGAGCTGGGCGCTCGTATCCTGATCCAGGAGCGCTATGAGAAGTTTGGAGAAAGTGAGGAGGTGGAGATGGAGGTGGAGAGTGATGATGAAGAGGATGAGAGGGGAGGGAGGGAGGACGGACGCGCAGCTCAGCTAGACCAGGACACACAGCTGCAGGACATGGATGAGGTGAGACAACCAGGGTGATCATCCCAATGGGATGAGGAGGGGTTTTGCCAAACTTGCTTTAAGAAGCTTGTTCACATAATGGCATAGATGGTGAGTTTGTAGAAGTGGGTTAATTATTACTCTGACTGACTTGCATCTGTTCTTCTCAATAGGGCTCTGATGAAGATGATGATGGAATGAAAGCTCCTCTACCCCCTGATAATCCCATGCCACCACCTCTGCCCCCCACCCCAGACCAGGTTATCATCCGCAAAGACTACGACCCCAAGGGTAAGGGCATTTATAAAAACACACTTTATCATTCTAAAACGGCACACATTTCTTTGCATCCACTCACTTTCTATCTCCTCTTCTCTTCAGCCTCTAAGCCTCTGCCTCCCGTGGCCGCCCCCGATGAGTACCTCATCTCCCCCATCACGGGTGAGAAGATCCCAGCCAGTAAGATGCAGGAGCACATGCGCATCGGCCTGCTGGACCCCCGCTGGCTGGAGCAGCGTGACCGCAACATCCGAGAGCGTCAGATCGAGGAGGAGGTGTACGCTCCCGGCCTTGACATTGAGAGCAGCTTGAAGCAGCTGGCCGAGAGACGTACCGATATCTTTGGTGTGGAGGAAACGGCCATCGGTAAGAAGATCGGAGAGGAGGAGATACAGAAGCCTGAAGAGAAGGTAAGAAAGACAAAGAAAAAATTGACTATTGTGGATTTACTTGCTATATGAACACACACAAAAAAATTAGTGGACATGATTAAGGCCCGGTTACACTTCATATTCCACATCATGCTCCGTCTTGTGCACTGTCAAGTCTGCGCAGCTTTCAAAGTATGTACGACTATATACTTATGGACTTTAGAAAGGAGTAAATAGTCTTAAAAAAATATTTACACTTGTCATCTTCATGGGCAAAAATGACCGCCATAGAAAATACATAAATACAAAGCAATGTTATGGGGTACAGTCTACAAATCAGCTGCAGTGAAGAATCCTTTAATATTGTCTGAAATATCAAATCTATAAATCAGTATAAAATATATATATATTATTTTTCAAATATTTGTATTTTATATAGAAATAAATTGTAATTTAGTGGTGAATATTGTCTAGTACCAAGAAATCCCTTCAAAATACAAAATATAAAAAAAACAAATTCTGTTACAGTACATTTATTTCATGAATAAAAAAAGTCCCCCTAAGTGAGGAATACCAGAGGGTAGTAGTGTTTATCTAACACACTTTCCTCTTTCTCTGCAGGTCACATGGGACGGTCACTCAGGCAGTATGGCTCGTACTCAGCAGGCGGCTCAGGCTAACATCACCCTGCAGGAGCAGATTGAAGCCATCCACAAAGCTAAAGGTCTAGTGCAGGAGGACGACACCAAGGAGAAGATCGGCCCTAGCAAGCCCAACGAGATTCCTCAGCCGCCCTTGCCATCAGTAGCCCCCAGTCTGCCCAAACCCACCCCACCTGTCAACACTGTCCCCAGACCCACGTCTACTGTGAGTCTCAATCTGTTTCTGCATTTAAGAGTTTCGAAAGGTCCATTTGTTGGTCAAAAATAAAAATAAAAGTGCTAGTCCTAACTAAAGGCACTTGTGTATATTCCAGATGGCACCCCCAGTACGGACCACCTTGCTTCCTGCTGTGCCTGTCATACCCAGACCTCCAGTGGCCCCAGTGGTACGTCTGGCCCCTGGACAAGTTCTGGCCCCCATGCCACCCATGTTACATGCTCCACGCATCAATGTGGTGCCCATGCCACCGTCTGGACCCCATATTATGGCACCCAGACCGCCACCTATGGTGGTTCCTGCTGGTGAGTCTTTGAAATAACTGATCTATTATGTATATTCCTGGTACATTTTACTTAAATATAATTTAAAGACAAGAAATTCATAACAATATTAAAGACTTTTATTATTAAGCATTATTATTTATTTATTGTTTTATATATATGTTTTATGCATTACTCACCTGTTGAGTAATAAAAATGCCATCTCTGCATTTCAGCTCCCTCCACATTTTAAATACATCAGTTCTCGCCATCTCCAAAAAGCCAAGCCAATGTTGATTCTTGTTTTATTATGAGCTCTGTGGCATTTTCTTTTTGTCAGCAGTCTCTCCTCTGTTCAGCATTTTGTTTTAGTTTTTTTAGCAGGTGATTCCCTGGAGGTTCGAGATTTAGCTGCTCCATGTCAACGTTTCTTACTTGTTGTGACAACTAACCTATGCCACTCCCACACCATACACACGTCAAAGTAGCCGTAGCAACTTTTCTCTATTTACAGATATAAAGACACAAACGGGCAAGTGATGAATGTACACAATTTCTCACAACAACCATCCAGTCAGTCAGGTCTAAAATATAAACACTTATAATAGGCTTACCATAGTGAATCAGAGTACCTCGTTATTTAAATTGTTACTTTTGAACAAAAAAGATACATAGTGTACCTTCAAATATATTAATAATAATTTTGTTGTAATTAATAAATAGTTTTTGTTTTTCAGCGTTTGTACCCGCTCCCCCTGTACCTCAACCTCCCAGCACAGTTTCCGCACCCATGCCTCCTGCTCATCCTCCACCTCCTCACGAGGACGAGCCTTCCAGCAAGAAAATGAAGACAGAGGACAACCTGATTCCAGAAGAGGAGTTCCTGCGCAGGAACAAGGTACAATGCTGCAACATACTATTTTAAGTGCACTTTGAAGCAATGACTATTTTATAACTATTACATCAGGGTCATTTGTTAATCTTTTTAATTTGACCTTTGCTCTCTTTTAGGGACCTGTTGCAGTCAAGGTTCAGGTGCCAAACATGCAGGACAAGACAGAATGGAAGCTGAGTGGCCAAGTACTGAACTTCAACCTGCCTCTCACAGACCAGGTAAAGACTTTGCCTATCCGGTATCTGTATGTACCAACTCCATTTGTAGACATTTTTAACCACTGACCTATAGAATTCTATACACATTTTGTGTAATACATGAAAATCTGAGCTAAATAATTGCCTTTATGTGCCTCAGGTGTCTGTCATCAAGGTTAAGATCCATGAAGCCACTGGAATGCCGGCTGGAAAGCAGAAGCTGCAGTATGAGGTAAATTTCAGATTATTTTAAATCTTTTAGATGTTTTATTATTTAAATGGTGAATGTTTTATGACATTATTAAATATAAGAGTATTTACTTTGCAAACAGAGATCTCATATTGTGTTTGATTCTCCAGGGTATTTTCATCAAAGATTCCAACTCTCTGGCCTATTACAACATGAACAATGGCTCTGTCATCCATCTGGCCCTTAAGGAGAGAGGAGGAAGGAAGAAGTAGATCGCTCATGTTTTCTTCTCTGCTCAAATCTTCCACATTTATTATTGTGCTTATAGTCCCGCTACATTTGTACACTTCACAGAACTTGTGCTGTGTGCTGTAGAAAAATTGTAATACAAAGTAATCAGTGTCTTGTGTATCCTACCAATATGCATAACATTCAATCTATGAATGATTAAAATAACAAAACATTGTCCTAGCAAACCGCTCCTAGAATGTTTTTAGTTGCACTTCTTTTCATTGAAGTGATTGTGTTAAATATTTGTAAATTTGAAGTTCAGCTTTGAAACGCATTGTATTTTGTGGGATACATATTAAATACACAAAAATGTCTCTTAGGAAAATGTACCTAATAAATTTCATTAAGTAATGTTATTAGTCATACTGTCTTTTTTCCTCACAAATGCTGGCAATGACTGACTTATTTTTCATGTTATAGTATTTTTGGTGGGCATCAATAAAAAGATATGAAATATCAACTATATTTAAAATGTAAATGTCTAAAAAACGCAACATCATATAAACGCAGAAGGTACCTTTGTTTCCGGTTACTTTTATTTTGAAAACGTTACACTTTAGCGGAAGTCGCGTCACATTCTCATAGAGGTCAGAGGTGAAATATTTAGCGGGAGATACCAAAAATCAACACAGGTTAGGTTGACCTGATTCTGTTGTTTATTTACTTTATCATCGAATCAAACCAGATTTACAATATACTGTAGAAAACCAACACAGTAAATAAGAAACAAGGTAAGTAAGTGAAGCTACAGTGCTGTTAGCCTACACTAAGATGCTTGTTTGACAACTCCATAGATTTTCAGGAAAAGGTCTTACAATGCATTTATATTTTGTTCACATAAAATTGTTAAATTGCTAATTTAGCGTCCAAACCTTGCCGTCAGTCATGTTCTCAGACGTGATCGTGCCGAAGGAGACGTTACTGTCTCCTCCAGGCTCAGAGGAGCCCGTGTTTGACCGTCAGCAGCCCTCATACAGCGGCTGCTCGGAGCGATTCCGCCTCGGTGAGCGCAGCTTCAGCCGCCAGTACGCGCACATCTACGCCACCAGACTCATGCAGATGAGACACATCCTCACCGACAGAGCCACGGAGAAGTGGGGTGAGAAACCACCATGAACTCACTGACAGGCTCGTATTTCACCTGAAGCGCTTCTGAACATGAGTGAATGTGTGTGGCTGTGTGTGGCAGGTTGTGTCGTGCCCATCAGGAAGCTGTGTGACCTGCAGATGGGTGAACAGTGTATAATAGTGGGCACCATATTCAAACACATGGAGCTACAGCCCTCCATCCTGAAGGAGATCAGTGAGGAGGTTAGACACAGCCTGTTGTTTTAAACATTAGTTGTTTTGTTTTTTGTCCATTTCAGTCTTCCCTTTTAACATGACTTTTCTCTCTTCAGCACAATCTGTTGCCCCAGCCGCCTCGTGCCAAATACATCAGCCAATCAGATGAGCTTATTTTGGAGGATGAACTTCAGAGGATTAAACTGGAGGGCAACATCGACACACCCAAGTTTGTAACAGGTGGGATACATATAGAAATCTTATCGGTCTCAAACATCTCATGCATCTCAGTTTTCCTGCTTTGTAATGAAATGGTATTTCCAGGTAGTGTAATTGCCATCATGGGTGCAGAGAAGAATGATGGGAAATTCACTGTTGAAGACTTCTGCATGGCTGATCTTCCTCCACAGACACCCAGACAGCCTCCCAGCTCAGACAGGTATAGAGACACAAGTTGTAGGTGATGAGAGTAGAAGAGTTCATCCCCCTCTTCTACACCGTTCTCCTCTCCCTGCGTTCAAGCTTCCCCATCTACACTTCCTGCCGGTACTGAGACTCAAACCTGCGACCTTTGGGTTACAAGTCAGACTCTGTAGTGTAATAGGGATTCACCAGTATTACAATTCTGGTCGATATAATAAACTAATAATGATTTTTATGTTATGAATGTTAATTGATAAATGATTAGTATTGAAGTCACTATAAAACAGAAGTGTTGAAAGATATTTTCTTCCTTATTGTGATGCATTCAAGTTTAATGGATTCTCGAAAAATAAAATATTTAGGATGATGACTCCATAGTAGGGAAAAAAATACTATAATGGAAGTCAATGGCTGCCGTCAACAATGAACAATGAACAATGTTCTTTAAATTATCTTCTTCTGTGTTTCAACAGAAGAAAGAAACATACAGGTTTGGAATAAATTGAGGGTGAGTAAGTGATGACAGAATTTTCGGGTGAACTATTATTATAGACAGAGCTTGAACGCAGAGAGACTGTGTCATCTTCATATTTAACAACATCACAATTAGCCTGAGAACCTTTGACACATTCAGCACTTCATAAAGTATGAAGAGAATGGATGACAGTACACAACCTTGTAGAGATCTTATATATGTATAAGTGTGTCAGATGACCCCCATCCTGAAAATCACATTTCTGTATTTTTTTGGCTGGATGGCGATATACAGTACATATCTCTGTAGTTTCAAATTTCCTATTTGGGAAAAAAAAAATCTTTATTTAAAGTCTTTTTTTTTTTTTTAAAAAAATGTTATTTCACACCTGCCCAGTGTTGTCCTACAAACAATTCTCATATTGAAGGCTATGAAAACAAATATAGTGAATGTAGGTTATGCTGTATAATATGTGCAAAAAAAAAAGGAGTTAAAAAAATAACATTATATTTTAACATTGAAACCTCAACATTGCAATCTAAAAACAAAAATAATGCTTTTTAAAGCAAAGTTAAATTCACTAAACTGAAAATAAATAAAAACAAAAGCACAGACTAAATGTAAACTGTTAAGAGGAACACATTCACTCATCTAAGCTTAGATTACCCCATTACAATAGTCACTTTACAGTTACTATTATCATAAAAATACACTTACTTGTATGCTTAAAATTCTACGTATGACACATTTAATGTCCAATAGCAAATATTTTAGCAAAATGATGTCGCTCGTTCACTGAAGTCTGGAGACTAGCTAAGCTTGCAGGCTCGTCTACTCCTGATGGAAAAATGGAAGGTTGCATGACCTTCTAACATTTACTGATGGAGAATATACCAGAGAAATGTTAGTTATGCAATGAGTTGTTTTGAAGCTTGTAATATAAAGCATTGTCTCATTTTTAGGACAAATTGTATTATGCACTTTGCCCGCTGTCTTCACTATTTTTCAGATGTGCTCCTAATACCAGACTATTATATGTCTATATAAAAGTTATTGCCTCATCCTACATTTTTTTTTTATAAGAATATATAGATATATCGTACTAACTCAATATACCACCCAGCCCTATGATATCAATTGAACAGTAAATAAAAAACGTTAATGTATATCAGCCAAGAACTGATCTGTTATATCTGATATATTGAGCATCCCTACTGTTAAAGTGGTACTGTACACACATAATTTTTTCCTATATCATTGTAGGTTTGTGCTTCTTGCTTCTGGTCTGGGACTGAACGGCACCAGAGCAGATAGCATGATGGGATTGCAACTTTTGGTTGATATGGTAACCGGTCAGCTTGGAGACCAGGGGGAGCAGAGCGGAGCAGCATCCATCTCTAGAGTCATATTAGCTGGAAACCTGTTGAGTCAAAGCACTCAGGACAAAGACTCAACAACTAAGGTGTGCAAATGAGACTTCAGGTCTACGCAGTGCTAATTGAAGTTCTTAAGCAGAATGCAATTACATTTAGTCAGTTAATCTTGTTTTCCATTTGAAGGCAAAGTATCTGACCAAGAAGACTCAGGCTGGGAGTGTGGAGGCTATCAGACTGCTGGATGAGCTTCTAGTTCAGTTAGTGGTGAGTGTTTGCTACCCAAAGTGTGGTGAAGGACCAAAATTACTGAGGTCATAATAGATAAGCCGAATAAGCCTACATTTATTCCAAATATCAAGTTTCTAGGACCAGATCCCATAGCTCTTAGTTGTTTTCTGGTCTTATGGTGGGGTTAGACTGGTTGTTATCCTTTTATTCCATTTCTTTTAAGTCTGTCATCATACAGTTAAATGATTAATGAATGAGCTTTTCATTTCATTTCCAAGTGTCTGTAATATGTGATTTGTCCTCTACAGGCCTCTGTACCTGTGGATGTCATGCCTGGACAGTATGACCCAACGAACTACACTCTACCCCAGCAGCCTCTGCACCACTGCATGTTCCCTCTATCTGTGCCCTTCCCCACCCTGCAGCTGGTCAGCAACCCATACCAAGCCGTCGTAGATGGCGTCCGGTGAGTAACTAACTCCCTTTATTTTTATTCTGTGTTAGTGGTATGATCTGATGAACAGCACCTTACAATGAATGTTTTGTGGTCTCAGGTTCTTGGGCACAGCAGGACAGAATGTCAGTGATATTGTGAAGTACAGCAGTATGGAGGATCATCTGGAAATCTTAGAAAGCACACTGAGACTCCGTCACCTGGCTCCCACCGCTCCGGACACACTGGGTCTGGACACACTATTTTCTCAGATTATTTATTTGTAACATTTTGGCCAGATTGTTAATTTGTTAATAGGGATATTCTGGGTTATACAAGCTTCACATTCATTTATTCACACTGTGGATTGAGTTGACATTTTTGTTGGTGGTAATCGCACAAAATGAAATACAGAGACATGAGGTTAAAATAACCTGTAATATAAATTTTAATGCATGAGATATATATATATATATATATATATATATATATATATATATATATATATATATATATATATATATATATAAAAATATATAATATATAAAAATTAAGAGACCACTTATCATTGATTTCTGAACTTGGAGTGGTCTCTTAATTTTTTCCATAGCTGTGTATGTATGTATATATATATATATATATATATAATATACATTTATACATTTATTTATTTATTTATTTATTTATAATTTTGACGTTATGATATGGGGCCCTTAAGAGATATTCTGAAAAATTAATGGAAAAATATATATTTTAATGCTGCTGTTCTCTAGTTTTTCTCCCACCCATTATTTTTGTCACCATTTTTTTTTTTTTTTTTGAGAACGCAAACACATTTAAATATTTATTTTTCCTCATATACTTTCTCATTTTTTCCCATTATTTTTACCATATATAATATAATTATTCATTATTGTTTAACACTTTCAGAACCTAAAAAATCAACTAGATTAATTTTGAAGCTTTTTAATATATTGATAATCATTGTATTCCTGTTTTGAATAAAGCACCATGAAAATGCTTGATTGCTCTGACATGTTCTGTTGACTCTTCAGGTTGTTACCCCTTCTATCAGAAAGATCCCTTTATTCTGGAAGAATGCCCCCATGTGTACTTTAGTGGAAATGCACCAAGCTACCAATCTAAACGAGTCACAGGTGAACAGAAGACTGTTTAATAATATTAAAAACAGCACTATGTAACAGTGTGGCCAGGCATTACAGATATCTTTTTGTATGGTAATTTTTGTCTTATTTTTCCTCTCAGGGCCTGAAGGACAAGATGTTCTCCTGGTAGCAATCCCAGAATTCAGCAGCACACAGACAGCCTGTCTTGTGAACCTGCGCACTTTAGAGTGCGAGCCGGTCTGCTTCTCCTCGTTTTCCACAGAGGATGATGAAGACAGTGAGATGAATATCAGCCATTAAACACTCACTTATCAACATATGACAATTGTTCACTCGTTCCTGTTGTGCTGTTTGTTAATAAAGCTCCCTCTTTTGTATGAAAACATTCTCTTTTTCCTCTTTGGGTATAGTGTACATGCTGTAGTATGGTCTGGACCTCATTTTTCTGAGGTTATTTGCCTCATGTACTTAAAATTATCCTTTTATTAAATTTATGCACCATGCATGAAACAGTTGAATTGCTCCATGCATAGTCCTCAAAAGAAAGTTATATATATACACTACCAGTCAAAAGTTTGGACACGGTAAGATTTTTAATGTTTTTAAAAGAAAACTTTAAAAGTTTCATCTGCTCACCAAGGCTGAATTTATTTAATTAAAAATATAGTAAAATAACTAATATTGTGAAATATTATTACAATTTAAAATAACTGTTTTCTGTTTTAATTTAAGTAATTTATTCCTGTGATGTGAAAGCTGAATTTTCAGTCTTCAGTGTCACATGATCCTTCAGAAATCATTCTAATATGCTGATTTGCTGCTCAATAAACATTTATGATTATTTTCAATGTTGAAAACAGTTGTGTACTTTTTTTTTTCAGGATTCCTTGATGAATCGAAAGTTCAAAAGAACAGGATTTATCTGAAATACAAAGCTTTTGTAGCATTATACACTACCGTTCAAAAGTTTGGGGTCAGTAAGAATTTTTATTTTTTAAAAAGAAATTAAAGAAATTAATTCAGCAAGGATGCATTAAATCGATCAAAAGTGACAGTAAAGACATTTACAATGTTACAAAAAATTATATTACAAATAAATGCTGTTCTATTGAACTTTCTATTCATCAAAGAATCCTGAAAAAAAATATTGTACACAAATATTCTGTACAGTTGTACACATTAAATGTTTCTTGAGCAGCAGATCAGCATATTAGAATGATTTCTGAAGGATCATGTGACACTGAAGACTGGAGTAATGATGCTGAAAATTCAGCTTTGATCACAGGAATAAATTACATTATAAAATATATTAAAACAGAAAACAGTTATTTTAAATTATAATATTTCACAATATTACTGTTTTTACTGTATTTTTAATTAAATAAATGCAGCCTTGGTGAGCAGATGAAACTTCCTTTAAAAACATTAAAAATCTTACCGTGTCCAAACTTTTGACTGGTGGTGTATATAATTATAATTATATATTTATCAACTGTAAATCTATAATAATGGGCCAATCTGATAATTTGTAAAAAAAATTATGAGACATGCAATAGCAATTTTAGACACTAATGCGGTAGCTAATATTTTGTATTTACTGCATATTAGTAAATATAAAATATTACGTTTTTTCCTAATACTTGGTAAACATCAGCAGAGCATTTGCTACTGAAAAAAATTGACAGTTTGTCATCAGAATAACAAAAAACATCCTCAAGGATTGTGGCAATGAAATTAATTTCAGAGCGTTTTTGTCACCATCTAGCGTTAAAACCATTAAGTATTACATTTACATTCATTTTTAAAACTGGTTTAAACGCCATATTCTTGGCGTATTTCTTGAAAAAGTATTCAGATGTTCAGATCCGCTTTGCTTCTTTTTTTTTTCTCAGATAAACGTTTAATTCCTGTTCCTTTACATGACGTCACGTTACGCTTTGCTACGTCATTGTTCTGCGTCCGCGTCGCTTGTTTGGCTCTTTTCAATGAAACGTTAACCACATAACTACATTTTTGGACGTCATAAAGGTACATTATTGCACTCACCGTCATGTATTTCTTAATAAAATTGCATGTGTAATATTCTGTCCATTATTTGCATGCAGAATCAGCATTCTGTCAGCCCAGTTTTAGATAGTAACAGTTTACTCGTGGCTCGTCAACACTTGTGTGATCACTGAGATGATTTGCTCTGTCTTTAGATGCCTCTGCCTCCAGCTTTACTTGCACGCCTCGCTAAAAGAGGGATCGTGAAACAGTCTGACCACGGTAAGATACATGATGCATATTTATCTTACTGAGTAATACATAAAACATAATGAATGATGAGTTTATGCTTTCCTTTAATGTTTCCCATCATCAGAGGCTGAAGAGGAGATCATCGCTGAAGACTATGATGATAACAACGTTGATTATGAGGCTACAAGGATTGAAAATTTACCAACGAATTGGTACAAAGTGTTTGACCCCTCTTGGTAAGCTGTTCATAAGCTTTTATCTTTCTCTGTTCAGCTCTAAGATATAAAAACATCCGTTTTTAATGTAAAAGTACAAACATACTATGACGCTACTATCGCTTGAGATGTAAATGTGTTGAAATTGACTTTGTTAATGAACAATTACCATATTCATTATTCTTGAAGTTACCTAAAAGAATAGCATGGAAATACCATGATACATGTCCAAAATTCCAGACTGAATCTTTATTAATCACATATAAATAATTATTGTGTAATTGTCTTGTCCTTAGCGGTCTTCCGTACTACTGGAATGTGGAAACAGATTTAGTGTGCTGGTTGTCTCCCAATGACCCTTCTGCTGTCATCACTAAAGCGGCTAAGAAACAGAAAGGTAAGACATGGACACGCAGAAGAACACAAGGATTTTGTGATGTTGTTGAAAGATATGCTCAACATGTTTTGTGTTTTACTTCCCAGGTGATAGTGGACATGACAAAGGGGACAGTCACTATGAGAAGGCAGAGAGAGACCGGGAACGAGACAGAGAGAGGGAACGAGAGCGCGATCGGGAGCGGGACAGAGACCGGGAGGATGGACGGGACAGAGATAGAGACCGAGATAGGGATAGAGATCGAGACCGGGACAGAGACAGGGACCGTGATAGAAGGATGCGGAGAGATGACAGTGCACCATATAACAAATCAAAGAGAGGTAATTTATGCATAATCTGCCTCATTAAATATTTAATTCATAATTAAAAATATTGCCTCAGTAAGCCTGAATAAATGCAAACTCCTTTTTAGGAGGACTAGGAGGAGGTCGGAAACAGCAGCAGGAGGAAATGGATCCCATGGATCCCAGCGCCTATTCGGATGCTCCAAGGTAATGACCAGCTAGTTTAATATTAACACTATGGCTGTGTTTAAAATGGTAAAATAACATGCTACTCTCACTGTGTCTGTGCAACATATGCTGAATTTCTGTTCAATTTTATTGGTTTAGTTTTTTCCAAAATTCTGTTTTGATTTCGTTTTAATAGTTTAATTAAATTTTAATAATCAAAAAGGATGTTTAATCAATCAATTGAATTCATAAAGATTGAACAATTTAATAATTAATTTAAAAATGTACCAATAAAAGTGCTCTATGAAATTATTTTTTTTCCCCCAGAATTTTTTTATTTATTTATTTTTATGATTCCTTGTTTTACGATTTAATACAAATTTATTATCACAAACGGTGGTAATCAAATGAATGTATAAACCTTTAACAACTTAACTGATCATTTAAAATGTAAATGAAATCTGAACTATTACTTTCATTTTTACTTTTGGCAAACAAAGTGCTGGACAACTAAGTTTTACTGTTTAAATGAAAACATTGAAGAAAAATGTGTGATTTTCCTGTATGTAATAAGTTATACAGCTCTACTTTTGATTTATTCATCCAAATTTTGCCAAATTCTTTAATTATGCCTTACACAGTAAATTCCATTTTTATGAGTATATTCCATCCATGTTTTCTGCATCACATAAATCATAGAGCCCTACAATGAATACATACTAAATTTGCTGAAATGTACTCAAATTGCATTCACATGAGTTCTAAAAATTTGTTTCTGTAATAAAGAACATGTTCCTGATCATTAAATGGCATTGTTGGTTTTAGGGGCTTATGGTCCACTGGTCTCCCCAAACGCAATGAGGCAAAGACAGGAGCGGACACCACAGCGGCAGGACCCCTGTTCCAGCAGAGGCCGTACCCCAGTCCTGGAGCCGTCCTGAGAGCGAACGCTGAGAACACACGACGTTTGGAGGAGGATGATGATAGTGATGATGACTGAGCAGGAACAGTGTCTTTAAAGCCTTTATGACTGTTAAAAGGCTTTTGTAATTTCTTTTCTTACATTTAGGACAGATTCATTTGTAAATATACCATGTGTTGTGTTATACATTTTATAAACAATTGTCATTTTACATAACATAGTGATGTCGTTCCTGCAAAATAAACATTTTGTTTAAAGGTGCATTCAGTGGTTTCGTTGTTAATTTGAAATAATCTACACTAAGGTTTTTTGTGAGAAGTCATCTGAATGGTATACACACGAGATGAAGACTGCAATGCAATGCAATGCAATGCAATGCAATGCAAAAAAAAAAAAAAAAAAAAAAAAAAAAAATATATATATATATATATATATATATATATCACAAATTCTGAGTAAGAACATATGTTTTTACTCAGAATGTCTTGTTTTCCAGAACAAATATCTAAACATTCTTAAATCTTTACTTGAGATGAAAAATTTTGCCAGTTACAGTCATGAATACTGAAAAAAATTAAGTGAATTTGTTTAAAACTTAAAAAAAAAAAAAAATCTGTCAGGTTCAAAAAATAATATTGTTTTCCCTTTTTTTAAAACTAAGTTTTATTATTCTCACTGGAAGACATTGTCTTATTTTCAGAAAATAATATCTTAAGCGTTTTTTTCCACAAGTAAATGTATCTTGATATTTTTAGATATCTGTACTGGAAAACAACAAAAATACTGTTTTTTTTTTTTGTTGTTGTTTTTTTAAATGTGTGCTCAATATAGCCCTCAGTGTATTTCGCCATGTTGAAATGCATCATAAGAGAGAATGCTCACGCTCATTGGCCGCGGTTTAACGTTAGCATAATGTCATTTGAAATGAAAAAATACATTAGTCTAACATGAATTAAGTGTCAGGAAAAATCTATAAAAAAAAATTGTCTGGTTAAGGAAGTAAACCTAAGTTGATTCAGTCTAGTAAATATTTATCTAGAAATATATATACAAGTCATTCTTACATTTACTTTATAAAAATCTATTCTAAATCATACTAAAAGGCCTTTTAAAAAAAAGCATGATTGTGTACTGCAGGTTTGTCAGGAAAGTTGATCATATTAATAGAGGCCTTAGAAATTCATGCATCACAAATTCATGAGTGATGTTTTAATAGATCAAGAGATCAATTCAAAGACATTTTGAAGGAATTTTAATATTTTATTATAAAAAGATAACATGAGTGGAAATTCTAGGTGGCTTGTGTATAACATTGTACAAACTATTAACAGTTTAATAAATTGAGATCTTTGTTGGACTAAGAAACCAAGCCGTTTCAAAAGTGTTTGGATTCTAATTAACTGGCAGTGAGATTTTTTGTTTTTTACATTTAATTAATTACATTGGGCCAAAATGCAATTTCATTTTCTTCCCAGATCAGCAGCAGACACTCAAACACTGATGCTACAAGGCTGACCTGTGTAAATGTTCATCATCACTATACAGAGAGAAAAATGTCACTTTATATCATTGATCCTGCTCACATTTCTAAGCACAACAACAAATATGCAAAATGTGGATTTGTAACAACAGACTCTTACTAACAGGATATTATGTTGTTTTAGGATCACGTGTCTGATCATTCAGATGCATTTAAAAATACAACACAACTAGCAAAATAAATTAAGTCTTGGTTGTATTAAAAATGTAATGTATCTGATATGTTGGTCACTAGCAATTAAAGGGATAGTTCACCCAAAAATGAAAATTCTGCCATCATCTACTCAGCCAAACATGTATGAGTTTCTTTCTGCTGTTGAACACAAAAGAAGATATTCTGAAGAACACTGGTAACCATTAGCCATTGATTTCCCTAGTAGGGGGAAAATACTATGGAAGTCAATGGCTATCATCAAACTGTCTGATTACCAACATTCTTCAAAATATATTCTTTTTAGTTCAACAGAAGAAAGAAAACTCATATTTGGAACACCATAAGAGTAAATGATGACAGAATTTTCATTTTTGGGAAAACTATCCCTTTAAGGGAAGCCAATCAGAACAGGGTTGGGATGATGAAAGGTGTGTCGTATCATCCAATTGTTTTCTCAGTGATCTGTTCCGCCCACATAATGACAGATGGAGTCATAGTCGAGTGTGAACAGCTGCTCCTCGTATCGGTCCAGCTGAACCATGGCTCGACACTTCTCTCGGTCTCGCTTCAGGATGCGGCCCACCTGCATGATAGAGCATGTGTTATGATTCTACAGCAGAAATGCACATCTTCCCATATGGATAGAAGTAAATGACAAATTATGAAAGACTTAACTATTACAGGAGTGACAAAATGTGTGGACCACAGATTCATTTCAAATAAGTGTAATAACTTATGGGCTCTGTTCCAGATTCCTGAGAGCTGCCTCGCCGTCTACTTATGCAGCTACTTTCAAAGCCAAGGCATGTTAGCATGATGCTACGCTAACAACACAATTCTCTCTGGACAAAAATACATGCTACACACAAAAATTTAATTTTAATTAGGCAGAACTAATTTTAGTAGTGAAAACAACTAAAATAAAATTCATCTTCCAGTGCATTCTGGGATTTCCTCATCTGTGAAGGATAAATGCCATGCTGCCTGCCTTTGGCCCAAATGAGGTATAAGCAATGTTATTTCAGTATTATTTTTATACCACTATATTATTTATTAATATTTTGAATGAGCTTTTTTTTTTGAGAGTTTATTTTAATTTCAGTTTAAGTTTTAGTTAATTTTAAAGGATTAGTTCACTTTCAAATTAAAATTTTTTACTCACCCCCATGTCATCCAAGATGTCCATGTCCTTTTCTCTTCAGTCAAAAAGAAATTAAGGTTTTTGATGAAAAAATTCCAGGATTTTTCTTCATATAGTGGACTTCAATGGCTTCCAAGCGGTTGAAGGTCAAAATTACAGTTTCAGTGCAGCTTCAAAACGTTCTTCACAATCCCAGATGAGAAACCATCATTAATTTTCTAAAAAAAATTATACATTTTAACCATAAATGCTCACCTTGAACTATCTCTCTTCTTCTTCTCTATTAGAATTCCAGCAGTGTAGACACTGCTAAGTGTATTACTGCCCTCCACAGGTCAAAGTTTGAACTAATTGTTATATACTTGCACTAGCATATTGCATTTGACAATTTAGTTCAAACTTTGATCTGTGGAGGGCAGTAATACACTTAGCAGTGTCTGCACTGCTGGAATTCTAATAGAGAAGAAGAAGAGAGAGCTAGTTCAAGATGAGTGTTTGTGGTTAAAATGTATAAAATTATTTTTTTTTTTTAGAAAATGAGTGATGGTTTCTTTAGATAAGACCCTTATTTCTTGTCTGGGATCGTGCAGAACAATTTGAAGCTGCACTGAAACTGTAATTTTGACCTTCAACCGTCTGGAGGCCATTGAAGTCCACTATATGGAGAAAAATCCTGGAATGTTTTCATCAAAAACCTTAATTTCTTTTCGACTGAAGAAGGAAGGTCATGAACATCTTGGATGACATGGGGGTGAGTAAATTATCAGGAAAATTTAATTTGAAAGTGAACTAATCCTTTAAGTGCTTTTCATCATTTTATTTATTTCAAATTAGCGTTATTTACATTTATATATTTTTTTTAATTTTAGTACTTTAAAAAGGTACAGTATGTAATAATTTTGTCCGCTAGAGGTCGCTAGAGGCCTATTCAAAACAAAGGCGTAGCTTAACGACGGCAAGTTTGAGCGAGGAATCTTGGGACATGTGGTCTCCACCTCAACAGCCGGTGGAAAATAATCGGGATAGGACTCGGAAAGAAATCATGTTCATGGATGTGATTATTAACGTTACTGTAGTATGAAGCAGAGCAGGACCGAGTGTTGTGGGAGCTGAACGAGGCCGTCGGAGCGATTGCGCAACACACGTCTCGCGAGCAGCGGAACTTTTATTATGCCGTAGTCGCCGCTTACGTTTTTTTTCGGTCATGAGTATGAGGTACAGCAACTCTGTTTATCATATTGGATACATTTGAGAGTGTTTAAATCATGTTATAAAGTTATTCTGTGCATTCGCTCGGCAGCTGCTATGAGACACACTGCAGTAAGATAGATCGATTTTAAGAATATCATATTAAATGCTGGATGGCTTGTGTTGATAAATGGCATGCAATTCATTTTAAAACATCTTGTATGAGGGAGAAAATTATGTATTACTGTTACTAAAAATAAAGCCTCATCTGATTACAAAATATTGTTTTTCTCTGAGGCATGGTAAAGCATGGTACTCGCAAAAAAAATCAAGAAAATTTATTTAAACAATAAGACTAAACGTGTTGAGCTATATAACAACAATACGTTCTGTGTATAAATATATCAAAACAGTTGTTCCCTTGTCTATTAAAACGTGTAATATATTAAAGCGTCTTTTGTCTTTCGCCATGGTGTTTCCATGGTTTCTACAAAATAAAACCAGAAACCGAGGCAGATCGAGGGTTAATGCGGGTATGACGCAACTGACAGGCGACTCCTCAAACGTCCCAGAGCCTTGGTTAAAATTGCAATTTTCTCACGATTTACAAATAGTTGGAAACATTTGGGATATTTTAAGTACTCAAGTGAACAAAATATAACACTGGCCTAGTGGTTTTTGGGTATTTTCCTGCAAAAATATTACATATTGCACCTTTAACTTGTTTTATTTTAATAACCAGCCAACATCTCTTTTTATTTTAAGTTTAAGTATTTCATGTAATATTTATATTTTAGCTTTACTTTAATGAAAATTATTTTAATAGTTTTAATTAACAACAAAGAAGTTCAGATTTTAAGACATAAAATTATGTTTATGTCTTAAAATCACGTTAACGCGCATTGTTTATGAAGTTCAGAAGTGTGTCTATCAGGCCTACAATGCTGTCTAAGTAGGCGGCCCACTAGGATTCAGAACAGAGCCATAGTGTAGTATACAGACAAGTGAATCCGTCATATACCTGTCCTCTGTGTTCTCCCAGAACCACCATAATGTTGTCTGAGTCGTTCTTAGGTACAATTGTCTCCAGCATTTTCTGCCTAATATCTGAAACAGACGAATGAGTAAAATTTAAAATCAGTTATTAGACCAGATCCTCACTGTTAAAATGCCTCTTATAATGGTCAAGGTCAAAGTGTGTCGTACCGTCCAGCAGCCTGCCATCCTCTGTACGACACACACAAGTGTGGGGCGTCAGGACATCCTCGACTCTCATCTAAACACACAAAACAGTTAAAAAAATTAACTTAAATTTATACTAATATTTTATGGCTTCATAATATCTTAATCATGGATAATCTAAAAAAAAAAAAAGTCTTTAAAAATCCATTCTGTTCAGTGTATTTATGAAAACAAGAACACATCTGTGTGTTACCCCCCTAAAGCACCAGTACAGACACTTCAATCTCTCTCAACACTAAAAGAAGCAGGCTCACAATACTAAGTACCTTTGAGTTATAGTATTTGCCTCCTTTGAATGCTTTATCTATGAACCGCACACGGAGGTCCCGTTGGAGCCATGAGGGGGCTGGTGGGGAGGGACGCGACTCTTTTGCCGGGGGAGGCTTCTCTCTAGGAGGAACAGTAAGTTCAAACAGATAAACATCGGTTCAATAACATACATGCAAAATATTGTGTTCTTGCATGTCTGACTTACTTGTCTCCACTTGATTCTCTGTGTTTCCTTTTCTTCTGATCTTTCTCTCTGTCCTTCTCCCTATCCCGATCTCGATCTGTCTTTCCTCTCTCATCTTTACCGTTTAACTTTTGCTCTCGTTCCCTCTGCTGTTCCCGCTCTTTTTCTCTTTCTTTTTCCTTGTGTGCTTTACTAAGACGACCTGGAAGATAGAAAAAAGTTATTTTGAGTCACTTACAATGGTAGTGGATGGGGCCAATTCTTGGAGAATTTAAAAGCAGAAATGTGAAGTGTGGAATCATTTTATTAATATGACTTTTATTAAGTTTTATTAATCTCTATTCTATTAAAACTGAGTTTTATTAATCTCATAGAAACTAATCAATTTATAAAAGCACTTGCATACATTTTTCTTTAAAACTATTTGAGCTGTAAAGGTGTTTAATTTTTTATAGCCATTTTAGAAATTTAGGGTTTGCTGCATTTTTAATGCTAAAATCATGTTACGTGCATTGTTTATGTCTTGTGGTTATGATTTTGAAATGGTGAGCATTTTAATGTTTATGAATTGCCCTCATTCACTTCCATTGTAAGTGCCTAGGATTTTTGCTTTTTTAAAGAAAAGAAAGGACAAGTGGACACTCATAGACAATTCATTTGCTAAGTATCTGGTAAATAAAATGACTAATTGTCTTTTCAAAAGCACAAAAAGCAGTATTTACAATATTAAAATTCATTTGCATACATGAAACTGGTTTCACTTGTGAGAATCCCAGAGCACACAGCTTCTGATTACAGAAAAATAAAGACTTGCTGATGATGTTTTGGGTTTAAACGCTTGAACCCAAACAACTTGTTTTCCCACAAGCTCAAATTGCACCTTACAAAGTCAAGCCAGTTCTTAGACCATTTAAAACACACCATGAAATCAAAACTGAGCTGGTTTGATCTAAGTTAACTAATAATATCAGAGCTCACTTTTACAATCCAATGAAATCATAATGAATAAAAAATGCCATGCACTGCATTATTTCCCACTGGACCTTAACTTTCAAAAGAAACCATGACACAGTCTGGACGTTAAATGTATTGTGAATGAATTTTCTTCTTTATTCATCTTTAATAGAATATTTAATGGAAAAACAGATGGAGAAGCACCAGATTTAGCAAGAATAACAAAATCATGACCAATGTTTTTGATTTGTATGTAGAATAACTGTAAAACTCCAGTCAGAAATACTATATTGACTAATTCAAAGCAATTTGTCAGTGTTCAGCTGTACATAAACAACGGATATAGATGTAAGAGCAAACTTACTGAGGTCTTTGCCGTATTTGTCGTATTCCTTGCGGGTGACTAGTTTTAAAGAGTGCTGAATGATGGTTACTGTCTTTCCGCCAATGGCAAGTTTGATTACAACTCTGGCGTTATCTGGATCCACTCCCTCTATCTGTCAAAGAGACAGCGTGAGAACAAGAAATGAGCAAAAAATAAGGAAAACAGACAGGGAGAGATCAAGAATAAATGTCACTCAGACTATTATATTCAAGTAAAAAAAAAAAAAAAAAAAAAAAAAAAAAAAAAAATATATATATATATATATATATATATATATATATATATATATATATATATATACACACACACACACACACACACACACACAGGTCCTTCTCAAAAAATTAGCATATTGTGATAAAAGTTCATTATTTTCCATAATGTAATGATAAAAATTAAACTTTCATATATTTTAGATTCATGAAAACCCAAAATTCAAACGATATGCTAATCTCAAAAAATTAGCATATCATGAAAAGGTTCTCTAAACGAGCTATTAACCTAATCATCTGAATCAACTAATTAACTCTAAACACCTGCAAAAGATTCCTGAGGCTTTTAAAAACTCCCAGCCTGGTTCATTACTCAAAACCGCAATCATGGGTAAGACTGCCGACCTGACTGCTGTCCAGAAGGCCATCATTGACACCCTCAAGCGAGAGGGTAAGACACAGAAAGAAATTTCTGAACGAATAGGCTGTTCCCAGAGTGCTGTATCAAGGCACCTCAGTGGGAAGTCTGTGGGAAGGAAAAAGTGTGGCAAAAAACGCTGCACAACGAGAAGAGGTGACCGGACCCTGAGGAAGATTGTGGAGAAGGACCGATTCCAGACCTTGGGGGACCTGCGGAAGCAGTGGACTGAGTCTGGAGTAGAAACATCCAGAGCCACCGTGCACAGGCGTGTGCAGGAAATGGGCTACAGGTGCCGCATTCCCCAGGTCAAGCCACTTTTGAACCAGAAACAGCGGCAGAAGCGCCTGACCTGGGCTACAGAGAAGCAGCACTGGACTGTTGCTCAGTTTTGCATGTCATTCGGAAATCAAGGTGCCAGAGTCTGGAGGAAGACTGGGGAGAAGGAAATGCCAAAATGCCTGAAGTCCAGTGTCAAGTACCCACAGTCAGTGATGGTCTGGGGTGCCATGTCAGCTGCTGGTGTTGGTCCACTGTGTTTTATCAAGGGCAGGGTCAATGCAGCTAGCTATCAGGAGATTTTGGAGCACTTCATGCTTCCATCTGCTGAAAAGCTTTATGGAGATGAAGATTTCGTTTTTCAGCACGACCTGGCACCTGCTCACAGTGCCAAAACCACTGGTAAATGGTTTACTGACCATGGTATTACTGTGCTCAATTGGCCTGCCAACTCTCCTGACCTGAACCCCATAGAGAATCTGTGGGATATTGTGAAGAGAAAGTTGAGAGACGCAAGACCCAACACTCTGGATGAGCTTAAGGCCGCTATCGAAGCATCCTGGTCCTCCATAACACCTCAGCAGTGCCACAGGCTGTTTGCCTCCATGCCACGCCGCATTGAAGCAGTCATTTCTGCAAAAGGATTCCCGACCAAGTATTGAGTGCATAACTGAACATAATTATCTGAAGGTTGACTTTTTTTGTATTAAAAACACTTTTCTTTTATTGGTCGGATGAAATATGCTAATTTTTTGAGATTTTTTGGGTTTTCATGAGCTGTATGCCAAAATCATCAGTATTAAAACAATAAAAGACCTGAAATATTTCAGTTGGTGTGCAGTGAATCTAAAATATATGAAAGTTTAATTTTTATCATTACATTATGGAAAATAATGAACTTTTATCACAATATGCTAATTTTTTTAGAAGGATCTGTAATATATATATATATATATATATATATATATATATATATATATATATATATAAAAAAATATGGAAATTTTCTTAAAAATGTATTAATTGACAGGAGAGGGTGCTAACAACTTTTATTAACCAACAACCAAAGCTGATAACCTTACAAATATATTAAAAAAATAGAATTAAAAAAAAAGATAAATCAACTTTATATATACATATTACAGCTTTAAAATTTGTTGGTAGATATAAACAGGTCCAGATTTAGCAAACCCAAGGGCCCCCTTCATAATAGTCTATCTTGGTGCAACAATGTTTTCCAATACAGGAATAATTCTTATTATTTATAAAAAAAAAAAAAAAACATATCTCCAAAGTATTGTGTCTCTATATAAAATATATTAATATAATATTCCAGGCTACAGCACAATAACAGCATAAAATCATTAATACTAGATATAAGGTCAAAGCAAACAGATTTCCAAACACAGCGTTTGTAATTACCGCTGTGTGCAGTTTACCTCTGCACTTCACTTTACATGGTCAGGGCTATTCAATCTGGTTTCAGCAAGGATATAAAGGCCCTAGATATAAAATCTCATACTTTTCTTAGATCACTAATATTTCATGCTTAAGATGTGCTTTGCTGGCTCACAAGAATCCTTGTAGTGCTCCAGCTTACGTAATTCTAACAGCTTTTTACTGTGTCAGTACATTGGTTCTCCATTACTGTCACAGAAGTGAATCTGGTTGAAGTAAAGTCCACTCACCTTCCCGTACAGGTCTTTATGGGCTCCTGCCAGGACCTGCACACATCCTCCAGGCCCCAGAACCAGTGCCTCCTCTTCTTTCCCCTTCTCATCACCAGGTTTAGGGGGTCTCTTGGGGACGCCGGGCTCCAGGTCTCTAATGGCTGAGCGATCAGCACCCAAACCCAGTCCTTTAGGCCTCAACTGATGCTCTATAGGCTTCACATCTCTAACAGGTAAGAAAAGAAAAAAAAAACAAGGAGCTTTAAGGACATGTTAAACAAACCACAAGCTAACACAATCTCCATCACGTGTGTGCCAGCATCCCGCCCCTCATAAAGAGCAGCCTGTGTGTTTCCATGTCCATACAAGTGGACAGATGGGCCCGTAAGCACAAAAGATTAAAAAGTGTGCGGCCAGTCTGCGCCAAAGATTCCCTCAGCCGGTCTGAAATAATTCTTCATTGCATTTGACATAAAATCATAATCTCGCATCATTAATGTCTCCAACTGGGACAGTAATCCTAACACAAGGAAACATGAGTGGAAAAGACTTGCAGAGCGCCAAACATCATGTGCATTAGAAAGCGCTTAACGCACAAAACAGTGACGAAACTATAAAGATACTGCAGAGGTCAAAACGCTATTTGAGGTATTTCAAACACATGGTCAATGTGAGATGATTTATAATGCTGGACGTATGGCTGTTGATAATATTTCATTATTTTAAAGAAGATAAACTGTGACAGCTTTAAAAACAAAAATAACCACAAGTGTAGATGAGCAGTACTGAACAAAAATGAATCTTTAAAGTGACAACTAGAGACCTACAGATCATAATTATATTATATATATATATATATATATATATATATATATAAAAAAAACAAAAACATACATATATGGGCGTGACGCCTACATTTTCTGCTTCAGTTAAAATTTGTTTTAAATGCATAAAAAGATACCATATATGTAGTACCTCTCCCGTGCATGTTCTCACTTTAACTTTTCAAAATATCATGTGGTGTGACCATCCGGCCATAACTTCTGTTTTGGAAATGTCTTTGAAATTACTCTAAATTTATTCAAATTCATTTTCTGCACAATTAGGCATGATTTCCAACGTGTTTTGTAATCCTGTACAAAATTTCAAAGCATTTGTATTTACAGTATATTTCCATCTTAATATACAATCAAACGTTGTTCGATGATGTCCATTTTGCGAAATATCATGTGGTGCGACCATCAACAAACTACCACTTTGGGACTTTCATGTTGAAATCCATTCAAAGACAGGAAATAGCATCATATACCAATTTGCGAAGAATCCATGGAAGCAGCGAGCAGGTTTGTAACTGTCTTAAATTGGGGAAAAAATAACCATTTAACGGCTGGTATGTAGTTACCACATTTGGATATCATGTAGTATGACCTCAAAAAAACAATGAATATTAAAGTTATTTCTGCAAATATATACTTTTATTACAGATTCCATAGTGACCTTTTGTGGGAAGCTAGCTTGTTTTGTTTAGGTGGCCAATTCTGTGCCTGCAAATTCTGACTGAATTTGAAAATATCATGTGGTGCGACCACTGCAGAGTGTTTTCCATGATAGATACAGTATATGTCCTATATTGGCAGTTTTTGTGCTTTTATATTCAATTGATGGTTTATATACATAAAGTACTTTATTTTAGTATCATTTGGAATAGTTTTTTTATGCAATTTGGGTAATTTTATAAAAATATTTCAGACAGTTTATGTTTGTATTGTACAATAAGTAATTTCAGTTTGGTAATTATGCATGTATTAAAATCGTGCAGGAAGAATGGAGTTACACCTTGCTAGGAGAAGAGTGAAATGTTATTCCAATTTAAAATATCTGTTTTTTATGTGAATATATAGTAAACTGTGATCAAAGCTGAATTTTCAGCACCATTACTCCAGTGTTCAATGTCACATGATCCTTCAGAAATCATTCTAATATGCTGATTTGCTGCTCAAGAAACATTTATGATTAATATATATATTTCATTTGTCAGGATTCTTTGATGGATAGAAAGTTCAAAAGAACAGCATTTATTTGAAATAGAATCTTTAGTAAAATTATAAATGTCTTTACTGTCACTTTTGATCAATTTAGGCCTAATGTGTCTAGGCCTAATTCTGATTGCTTATTGATCTCTTTAAATAGATTTTAAATTATATTTAAGGTCTTCGTGTCATTTGGAGTGACCACACATCATGTGGTGTGACCAATAATAGCAATAACTATTAAATTAAAAATAAAATATTTACTTTCTGTGGCTGAAATGTGATTCACTGATACAGTATGCTTAAGTGAATGGTATTTTTTATTTATTTTTTTTAAATTCAGTTTTATGCGATTTACAGGGAAAATAAGTCTGTTAACTACATTTAAGAAGGCAACTCTGAAGTTATAGAACAAAAATATAAGGTCATTCTTTACATAATCTCAAACAAACATTAAATATTGCCCGCCAGAGGAGAACTGGCCCCCCGACTAAGCCTGGTTTCTCCCAAGGTTTTTTTTTTCTCCATTTTAACACCTATTTGCCACTTGTTTGCCACCTGATGTCACCTGTTGGAGTTTGGGTTCCTTGCCGTTGTCGCCTTTGGCTTGCTTAGTTGGAGACACTTGACATTTGACTTGACATTTGATATTCAACAGTATTCTTGACATTTATTCAACAGTGCTTTTGATCTGCCTGCATTGACACTATTCTTGAAGAGCTACTGTGCAGCAAAAATTATGTACCAGTTATCAATGTAAAGCTGCTTTGACACAATCTGCATTGTAAAAAGCGCTATATAAATAAAGGTGAAATACTTTGTTTCTAAACACTTTAATTACTGAAAACTAAATGTTAAGCATGTTAAGGAAATTAATTATACAATTATATTGATATAAAATATACATACAGTACATTTTATATAAAAGGGGTCTACATATCAATTAGGGATGAATGAGTAACCCATCACTTAGGCTATAATTAATAATTAAAGATAATAATAAATAATAAAAATGTTATTAAATCAAAAATAAGAATGTGTAGAATTTTCAACTTTAAAACATCTGATTTTTAATATTGTGATGGCTATGATGGTATATTGCACTGTACTTCTGAATATAAGCTTTTCAAGAACATCTGACAAGTTTTTAAATATTAGGAGAAGATCCACCAACATGTTCTTTTTGTCAAAATCATTTATTCCTCAAGGATATTTTATTAGATTGCCCTAGGTTTAATCCTGTGAGAAAACTATTTTTTATTATTCAGTTAACACTTTAAGAAAATAAATTTAACAAAGTTAATCCAAATATATTTAAGCAAAAATAGATTTTAAAAATCTGATATAATTTTACCATACACTTTTCTCACCATAAAAAATAGTCACAGATGCTGTCATGGAAATTAAAAATCAAACAAACAAAAAACATATGAATATGCTGAGAATCATGGGCACTTTAAAAAATAAATAAATGAAAAAATTAAAATGTTTTTTTTTTTTTACTGAAAAACAAAAATGAAAGACCACTTTAAAGTCGAAGCTGTGGCCTCCCGGTTACTCTGTCATTCTGTCAGTCAAAATCTGATTATTTGAGTATCTAACTGGAATCTGATCTAAATTGATTGACTGTTCAAACTATGTATCACAACTGTTCTGATCCGATTTGTTCTTTCGTTTTCCAGAATATCGGCATTGGTATCTATGGCAGTGACGTTGTGTTGGTAGGTATACGCCAAAAACAACAACCGCAACATGGAGGAGTTTGCAATACCGATGTTGTCTTATTTACAATATGACAATGTGTAGCTGCCGTGCTGGACTACTGCGTCTTCTAAAGGCAGCGGCAGAAACGTAGGAGGCTGGTATGCTTGGCTTTCTTCCATGCTGTCGTCTCCACTGGTATCAAAATTCAACATGTCCCCATTATATTCTAAGTTTCTGCTCGTCCGGCACTTTGTAACAACACAACCTTGTTTCTGCAGTGATTTTCAGCATGTTTCCTATAACAACATCTGACGTTTACGTTTTATGTGGCATGAGAAAGTAACAAACCACGCAAAATCCAATCTGAGCAGTCAGACTGAAACGAATTTCCAGTAAGGCGATTTAAATAGTATTTCAAATCACATATGAAAGTAGCTCGAAACGTATTTGTAAAAATCGCATTTCATGTGATTTTCTGCTGTTCACACTTGATAAACCTGATCGGATCAAAAACTGGAATGGACTGACAGTCTGAACAGGGCTATAGTGGCACACTTGAGTCATGGCGCTCATGTTGGAGAAACAGGTTACATTTTTCTGCTCCCTCCCCACTTGTTTGAATTACTTTTACTACACAAATTGAAAAAAATTAATTGAAAAATTAATTTAATTGGAAAAAGAAAAAAGAAAGAGGTCCTTACTGTTTAAATGTACGTCCAATTCCCTCTCCCTGCTTCCAGCCCATTCCCTTCAGCATGGCCAACCCATAAGCCTCCACAGGAACAAGTTCATAGTCTGCTTCTGTGGACTGAATCAGATCAATATTCAACACACATCTCAAACATCTCCACAGAGAAATCAAGCAAAAGCTTACACGCACAGACTTACAAAGCAACCGAAAACACGTTCAGACACAAAACACTAATTAGAAACACACACCTCAACCTACAGAGAAGCTGATAATTAGATGAAATATTACAGCTTCTTTTTATGTAGTGGAATAAACAAGCGCTTTGACAGGCAGAGCAGAATTCACTCATAATGACTGAGCCGTGTTAAAGCCTAATCAAGCTGTAGCTGGCGCTCTCACAACAATCTACAAGTGATGGACTTGCACTGCAGGAGAAAATGACACTGGAGGTGTGTGTAAGACAGAGAGAGAGAGTTTATGCAGAGTAAGCTGTTTGGATGCAGCAGGAGAGTTCTTCATCACTCATTTCATTAGGACACGCCCTTATCCCACACACACACACACACACACACACACACAACACACACACAGTAAATGTAACAAGAGCACTGCATGTACAATGACCTTGAACTGCCCTGTGCTGACACCACATTTGGCACCATTACTGGACAACAGCTCGACCAGCCGAGCTGCAGAACATACACTGATGGAACACTAATGAGTTTTAATAAAACACACTTCACAAATCAACAGCTACAATTGCATTAGAAACCCTCAGCATGTTCAAACACACTGATGTGGCTCAGATTTGCAATTAACTGAAAGAGATTTATATGTATACAAATCTGATAACAGCCATATACAGCAAGTACAAATTGGTGCAACACCAATAATAGCCATTTCTCTTTTAAACAGACAGCATACTAACATGAGATTTTTAATGAGGTCCATATTTTTTAAATGATTAATGAGGCAGAATTTATGAAACAATTTTCTATTTTTCCATTTACGTCTGGATGAAATCAAAATTGATTCTGTTTTTATTTTTGTAATGCATCCATTAGGGTTGTCAAATAAAATTCAAATTTCGAATATTTGCCGAATTTAACATCAAAAACGGTGTATACGAATTTTAGATGTGCGTCAGGCAGCTTTATCAGTGGCACAAGAAATGAGTGATGGTGATGTTGTGTTTTAATGTTTTTATTGGCCTATACAGTTTAACCCACTAGATTGCAGAAACATTGCAGAAATAGAGAATGTGGAGAAAATCTTGGTTAAGTCAAAACTGTTCACACAATGCATTTTCTGCACTGCTTTTCCATTGTTTTCTATGTAGACATGTACTAGACGGACACATTTGACCTTTGCACTTGCGTCTCGCAAAAAAGAGACGCATGTTTAGAAAGCCATGTAAAGTTAAAATTCAACGTCTGAAGACTTTGTGTTTTTTCAACCCCGACTTTGAATGATAGTGTATCAACAAAATATATTTAAAGGGTTAGTTCACCCAAAAATGAAAATTCTGTAATTTATTACTCACCCTCCACATCCGTAAGACCTTCATTAATCTTCAGAACACAAATTAAGATATTTTAGTTGAAATCCGATAGCTCCGTGAGGCCTCCATAGGGAGCAATGGACACTTCCTCTCTCAAGATCCATAAAAGGTACTAAAAACATATTTAAATCAGTTCATGTGAGTACAGTGGTTCAATATTAATATTATAAAGCGACGAGAATATTTTTGGAGCACCAAAAAAACAAAACAGCGACTTATTTAGTGATGGCCGATTTCAAAACACTGCTTCAGGAAGCTTCGGAGCATAAATGAATCAGTGTGTCGAATCATGATTCAGATCGCGTGTCAAACTGAATGGCTGAAATCACATGACTTTGGCGCTCCGAACAGTAGATTCGACACACTGATTCATCTGTGCTCCGATGCTTCCTGAACAGTGTTTGAAATCGGCCTCACTATATAAGTCGTTTTTTTTTTTTGGCGCACAAAAATATTTGTGCTTTATAATATTAATATTGAACCACTTACTCACATGAACTGATTTAAAATGCTTTTAGTACCTTTATGGATCTTGAGAGAGGAAATGTCCATTGCTCCCTATGGAGGCCTCACGGAGCCATCGGATTTCAACTAAAATATCTTATTTGTGTCCGAAGATAACAAAGGTCTTACAGGTGTGGAACGGCATGAGGGTGAGTAATAAATGACAGAATTTTCATTTTTGGGTGAACTAACCTTTTAACCTATTCTTATGAAACAACTTTTGGCTATTAGTCACAGCTAAATCGCTAATAGCATTAGACATTGTTTTAGCAAATTCAGCTCAGTTTTAGCTCCCTTTTGTTCAGCAAGACAAACTGTACCAAAATTCAGAAGGAGAAAACCAAATACTACTAACAATTTTCAATTCTTGAACCATTAATGTTTAGAATTTCTCAACTCACAGTATTCACAGAACGTTAAATCTGTATGATTGTGCCTCACACTAATGCTACAGTCATGTCCTTGTATAGAGTCCATTAGACTTGAGTGCACACTACAGTCTCGTTCTGTACCTCACATTCATTCTAGATCTATAAGGACAGATTCATCCTGCTTTACAAGATTTTTCCATTTAATTCAATAGCATTTGCTATGATGAGTTTGACACTAAAAACATATCCTATGTGCAGGATTCTCAGGAGGAGACAAAGTATTTGCAAAAGTATTTAAAAATTTAATGGGATAGTTCACCCAAAAATGAAGTTGTCACCCTCAAGTTGTTCCAAACCTGTATGAATTTCTTTCTTCTGCTAAACACAAAAGATGATATTTTGAAGAATACGGGAAACCAAACAGTTGATGGGCTCCAACAAAAAATACTATGGACGTCCATGGGGCCTCTTTATTGGCCTATCAACTGTTTGGTTTCTCATATTCTTCAAAATATCTTCTTTTGTTCAGGAACAACTTGAGGGTGAGTAAATAATGACATAATTTTCATTTTTGGGTGAACTAACCCTTTTATAATGTGTAACACTGCATTGTGAAAACCAACATTCATTGCTAAATAGACTATTCAAAAACAGCAGAGGGGCTCAACTTTGGCTAAAACAGGGATGCCAGTCCTTCAATTCTTTTTTTTTTTTGTTAAATTATTTATTTATTTATTTTTTATCCATCATGGACTTACAGACTCTGGTCGCAAATCCACGTTGACTTTGTCACCATCCTCAAAGCCCTCAGGAGCTTGATTCTGCATGAGAAGAGGAATGGAAAGGTTCGGATCCGACTGTGGTCCGTTCTTCCATCTCTCCTGGTGTTTTTGAGACTCTGTAGATGACATTCAAACAGAACTAAATTAATACATTATTGTTCATTTAGTAAATGCTTTCTTGTTAAAAAAAAAAAAGTGACTTGCTGTATTTTTAGTACAATAACTGAAGGAGTTCAGCATATAACCTTTAACTTACCATCCCAGATCTATAACCACTAAGCCACATTATTGCCACACCAATTGAGTTTTAAGAATTATTGATGAAGCATTTAATGTCAAGCATTACATCAATGAAAAACTACTGCATATGGAAGCACATGGATTCCTCCATTAGCCCTTGTCAAAAAGTAGTTACACACTTTAGCATACAAAAAATAATGTAGGTTAAAAGAATACACTAAAGTGTGAACAGAATGTAATGTTTTGGACATATGATTCGCATGTTATTTGCAATTAAATGAAAATGTATTCTAGTTTAAATTTATATTAAATGCAATAAGTTGAACTTAAGAGCATTTTGACACACTTAAGTAGGACTTTAGTATATCTTTATATGTAATTTCAAAATTACTTCTATTGTCTTTGAAATATGACAAGCCTTTATAGTAAATTACAATATACTTTGTCATTTCTATTGAAACTTGTATGTTGTGTAATTAAAGTATTTGTAATTACACATTTGTAATAATTATTGTAATTTAGTATATTTAAAATATATTACCTTTTAAATGTAATATCAAATAACACACTAAAGTTAAAATCATAATAATCTACTTTTTATCTGCTTTAGTATGTTAGTCTACACATAAAAATAAAGCACTTCTTTATAACAAAAATAAGAATGAAAACAATGATTTAAAAGTAAACTTAAAGTGCAAGTACTTTTTTGTTTTTACTTTAAGATTTGAGGTACAATAGTACACATCAATAGAATTAAGCAGAATTCTTTTTCACAAGTGAAATCCTTCTGATTTACTGCCATAATCTGAAACCGTAGGGTAAAATTGGCATCGCACAAGTAAACAAACCCAGCAATGTTGTGTTTTAATATCTAGTTAGCGACTTGGACAGCCTTTTAGAGCATC
Organism: Megalobrama amblycephala; assembly: GCF_018812025.1. NCBI lineage: Eukaryota > Metazoa > Chordata > Actinopteri > Cypriniformes > Xenocyprididae > Megalobrama > Megalobrama amblycephala. Next base: position 31,058,064 of record NC_063055.1, read on the forward strand.
ATAGGCAACTTTGTGTAGTACACTGACATTTTTCAAACACTAACATTATTACAATATTCATGTACAATTGTACTGAAGTTAATACTCCAGCCTAAATGTCATGAATCGTGTAAGTTTATAGCAATGTTATATTTGTGGGTGCCCCAAAATGTTTCCTTGTTATACATCTCACTAAGTTTCAAAACACATCCAAAACAAACAGAACGAATAATAGAGCAACACACCCTCGATGAGCTCTTTGACGGCTTGAGACTCCACCGTGTCCTGCACCTCCTGGGGCGGATCTTTGGTCTTGTCCTCGCTGCTCTTGTCCCCTCGCTCAGCATCCTGCCGGTACCAGCGGTTCTTGTGGATCAACGGGATAACCAGCTCCTTCGGTTTCTCCACCGGTTTTGTTCTGTAAGAAGCAGCAAACATACACGAGTTGAAGCACACGATGAGATATAAACAATCAACATTATACTGCTTTCAAATGAGACTACTGCTAACCTAGCTAACGTTAGCCTTCAACTCACCCTTTTAGTTCTTTCCCTTCGACTTCAACTAAATAATCTCGCTCTTCCGCTTTCCCTGGTTTGGCCCTGCTTAATGTTTCTACTAAAACCAAAAGATATTGGAGCAGATTTTTTGCCTCCATCATCCTGGCTAATATTAATCTTCAGTGATTGACGCTCCTGATGCGGCTCCGGCGACGCCATGTTTGTTGTGGTTTGTAGTCGCTGGTAAATGTAGTTTTATTGTGCCAACATCTCTATACCTGAAAGATTCAAAAGACTACAATTTCCACAATGCAACACACTACTAACGACGGTATCACTTCTTTTTAAATGTTTTAAATATAGTTGAGATAAATTTTAGAGTCTAACATTGGTAACGCATAAAGAACTGTTCTATTATTTTGTTACTAATATAGTATTATATTAATAATGAATATAGTTCGACCTGGTTCAACTCACCTTGCATTGACCCCTAATTTAGGGGGATTTGAGGGTAAATTAGCAGTGAAAATATAAAGCTACACATATTTTTAGTAAAAATGTATTATTATGTTACTAAAACTTGTAGTTTTTTGCTCCTAAATATGAATAGGCTAAATGTTGTAATTAAAAATAATATACAGGAGTATAAGCCTAAAAGCACATCAACATGTCTAAATTTAATCTAGTTGTTTATATTTTGACCGCGAAGTCTGGGCGAAGGTTTGTAAAAAGTTTCATAGACAGTGTATCAATGATTAATAAAAAGGGTATCAAAACCAGGGCTAAACTGGTTTTGGGAAAAAAAACCAAGGCTAAACCAGCCTAAGATTGTTTGCTGGTCTTTGCTGGTTTAGCAGCTAAAGGTGCCCATGCAAAGTCCATCTGAAACCAGTAAACAGGCCAATATCAATCTTAGAGAACAGCAAACCATCTTAGACCGGTTTAAGCTGTTATTTATTTATTTATTTATCAGGGAGAGTGTGGTACAAATGGCACTTCCACATAGTTTCCCAACTCACTTATCCTCTTAATCCTCACACTTCACCTGTCCGCATTCTCTCCCTTGACCTGATACGCTTTTAACAAAACCGGCAAACTACCTGGTTCGTTTACACAAGGGGCGGTTCTTCCCCTTATATCTTTCCCTCCCCTCAGCGCCTCCAATATCGCTTCTTACTCTTATTACAGTGTTCTTTCCTTATTGCCTGCGCCTGGGAATATCGAAGCGTGCGCTAGATGCGATCTGGACCGGTGACACGCATCGCTTCCCGCAGCATGCCTTCACAGACATCCGTGACACTGTCCTCCGGTTCATAATCGATACTGTCGCCGTGTTCTGCTTATTGAGCGCTGCGAGAAGCCAGACTCAGCATAACCGCTGCAATGTAACCGATCAGCGCATTTATCCAGAAAGTCAAAACAATTACGCGGATTAAAACGCCTCGGGACACACGATGAGGAGAAAGATAACTATGAAGGTAAGATTTGGGCTATGCTGCCATTGATTCTAAGTGGACGTGTTGCTGTCTGTGTGAAACTGAAAATCACTCATGGTGCTGCTAATGCCAAGAAAATTCAAAAAAGCTATTCAGTTTGTTTGGGACATAAGTTATCATTGGCCCAAAAGCCACAATCCAATGACAGTGTCTGTTGTTTTGGAGTGTCTACAACCAAGTGCAAACGTGCTGTCCGAATCCGATGTGCGGTTTTTTTTCACCCTGTGGTTTTTTTTCCTCGCAGATCATCACTGGTCCCGTTCCCAGCTGAACACACACTGTCCACATACGCGTCTGGCGCGCGCATCTCATCTGCGTGCAGATAGTGTTCTCTGTAGAAAACAGCCTTTTAGAAGTCGTATAAAGTTACAAGTCTCGCAGCATCCTTCCGAATAATTAATATTTAGGAATTATTTTAAGAATTTGACCGTCGGGGTCAAATTTAGTTTTTTTATCAATGTATATAGACGCGTTTAAACGGATGATATTTGAACGGCTGAATTGTTTGAAAAGAATGTGTGTGTGTCAGCGGCAGTGCAGGTGAGTGTTTTCTGCTAAATATCCGTGTTGTCGAAATGTTTGGACTGTAAATGTGGGTGTGGGAGAGACTCTAGACAGAAAGATGCCTGGAGTTTGTGATTGTCAACAGCTTATGCTACATAGTAGGTAGTTCTGATTCATTTTCACTTCATTTTTAAATCTATCTATCTATCTATCTATCTATCTAGGCTTATTTTTTTTAATTTCAGGATGTCAGTTCAGTTTCACCTTGACAAATGTTCCTTTTTTAGTTCTTTTTATTTATCTCTAAACAATCATATTCTTTTTTGAAGTCTATAAAATTACAAATATAACAGTTATTTGTACAAATTTGTTCTTTGTTAAATGTTGATATATGATCATACTTAATTTACTTTAAGTTATTTATTTTAAATAATAATAATTTATAAATTATTTTTTCATATTAATGACAATTTAGCATTAGCGCACACATTACATTTAATCATACACATTAATTTTGTGATTAATTTGATTCAAACTAAAAGTGAATATATATATATATATATATATATATATATATATATATATATATATATATATGGTATGTAATAGTACATATTTTAATCTGATTAATCATAAAAATAAACAAAAAATTACTTTGTATGATAAACTATAAACTGTTTACTTAATAAATAACTGTTTTAATTATATAATTAGCTATATGTTAATTAATGTAATGATATATGTGACCCTGGACCACAAAACCAGTCATAAGTCGCATTGTGTAGTAATAGCCAACAATACATTGTATGGATCAAAATTATCACTTTTCTTTTATGCCAAAATCATTAGGATATTAAGCAAAGATCATGTTCCATGAAGATGTTTTGTAAATTTCCTACCATAAATATGTATCAAAAATATATTTTTGTGAGTGGATATGCATTGCTAAGGACTTCAGTTGGACAAACTTTAAAGGTGATTTTCTCAAAAAAAAAAAAAAAAAATTATTTATTTTATTTATTGCACCCTCAGATTCCAGAATTTCAAATAGTTGTATCTCGGGCCAAATATTGTCCTATCCTAACAAACCAATACATCAATGGAAAGCTTATTTATTCGACTTTCAGATGATGTATAAATCTCAATTTCGAAAAACTGACTGTTTTTGTGGTCCAGGGTCACGTATGTGTGTGTGTGATATTTGAATTTATATGTAATTTATTTGTTAGTGTAGCCTTCTTATTATACCTTCATATGTACATTAAGATGAATTCAGACATGCACAGATAGCCAGATATGAATTTATTTGGCTTGGTTTATTTGTCTAATTTTTCACGCAAATGGCAAATTTATCGTTGATGCTGTAAACTAGTTTGTGGATTTTCTCACATGAGTGTGATGCAACACTGTTTTGCATGTCATCAACTCGATGCTCGTCTTTGCATTTGATCAGGTTTGAATGACTCTTGAAAGCATGCATGTGTGAATATGTTTATACAACTTTAAATCAGAGTCATTTCTATGTGGCTAGTGTATGTGTTTAAGAAACAGGCAGAGAGATGCTGGAGTTCTTGCGGTTGTGTGTTTGGGTGTGTCTGTCCTCATCTGGTTCTGAAATAATGAATGTTGTGACCTAGACTTCACAACAGTGCATTGCTGTAGGCTCAGGGAGCAGTCAAGGTTATCCTACAGTTATGAATCATTCATTAATATGAGAAAGAGACAGGGGAAAGAGAGAGAAGTCTGAAGAAAGCAACAATTGCAATATTCCCCATTCCCGAATCCCTGAGAAACACTCAGTTCACACTCCAGGCTGTGTGTGTGTGTATGTGTGTGTGTGAACATATGGTCGTGTGTGTACTCTAGACTCCCCCTCACCTTCTCAATTTCAGCTAAATTATCAATCCAACTTCGGCCAATTACTTATAATCATCTTATTGAAGCTGTCTGAATGTTGCTTCATTTGAGTTCATCTGATAGCTGAGTGTCTGCTAATGAGATGATTCTGATCCTCCGCGCGGTGCATGTATTGTGCGTGCTTGTTAATTGTGTGATTATATGCACAGTCTACACCTCACTTCATGCATATTCAAGGTGATGTGTTGAAGGCGTGGATGAAGGAGAGAGATATGTGTGGATGCTGCAGTTTACCCTTGCTGTGTAGGACAGAACTGCAAGACAATTCTGCTTCTTTGACTCACTGTTTGCATTACGAGGCCATGACAATCTGCTAATCTGTGTCACCTCATTCATTCTCAGATGTGTAATAATGGAATATCAGTCATATTGTTTGAGAAATTGTGAAGGTCATTTGCAAAGGAATTGATGTCAGATTAGAAACTTAGTTAATCCAAAAATGACAATTACATCATCAGTTTCTAACCCTCACGTTGTTTAACTTTCTTGTTTACGTGAAACAGAAATAGAGATATTTTGAAGAGTTTTAATGGTTGGTCTTTACAACAAAAGCATGCAGTGACCAGGGCTGTTAACTTTGGCATTACCTTTTCATTCATTTAACAGAACTCAGTTAAAGGGTTAGTTCACCCAAAAATGAAAATAATGTCATTAATTCCTCACCCTCATGTCGTTCCACACCCGTAAGACCTTCATTCATCTTCAGAACACAAATTAAGATATTTTTGATTAAATCCGATGGCTCAGTGAGGCCTCCATAGGGAGCAATGACATTTCCTCTCTCAAGATTCATTAATGTATTAAAAACATGTTTAAATCAGTTCATGTGAGTACAGTGGTTCAATATTAATATTATAAAGTGACAAGAATATTTTTGGTGTGCCAAAAAACAAAATAACGACTTATCTAGTGATGGCCAATTTCAAAACACTGCTTCAGGAAGATTCGGAGCATAAATGAATCAATGTATCGAATCATGATTCGGATCGCGTGTCAAACCGCCAAACTGCTGAAATCACGTGACTTTGGTGCTCCGAACCGCTGATTCGACACAAAAGATTCATAAAGCTCTGAAGCTTAGAAATGCCCTAATGATTAGAAATGTTCTGATTATTTGTTATTGTTCAGTAAAACTTTGAAAACATACAGCTTCATTAGTTAACATGTTAATTCATTATCACTAAACTGACAATAAAAATACTTATAAAGTATTAATTATTATTAATTAATGTTAATTTCTTAGTTACTATTTAATAACATTACTAAAATCAAAATAACTTACATTTAATGGACCTGAGATAAAACTAACAATGATCAGTTGTACATACATGTTTCTAATTGTACTAACATTAACACCTGATTGTAATTAATCTGTAACACTTTCTGTAACAAATGTAGCTATTGCTCAATCTTAGTTAATGCATTAAACCTAGAGTACCACCAAAGTGTCCCTATCTGTTGTTCTTTATAGCAGCTAATTCTTTTGCATTTTAATCTGTTTGAACCCAATTTCAGTCACTGAGTTGTTTTTGTTTTATTACAAGTAGTTAAGCCAGTTCTTAAGTGGGACCTTACTTGGTTGTTACACCACATGACGAGTCTTTAAATGGTTTTGCAACTTATTTTAATACCGTGATAATACCGTATACCGTGATAAAAGCTTCATCAATTAATCGCAACATGAAAATTTGATACCGTCACATGCCTACTTTAACGTCACTCTTCATTATTGACCAATATTTCCTAAATTTCCTTTTGTATTCCTCAAAAAATATGGCTTGGAATGACATTAGTTAATATTCTCTTTCATACCCTTTCACACTTACTGTTACATCTGTTCTGTGTTTCAGGGTATGTTTACATGACAACAATGTACTAAAAATAGAAACATTTTTCCTTTCCATTTTTCACATACAGACAACAACATTGTCAAAACAATCCCTGTTCACACGGATCTGTGATCTGTGAAAACGACTAAAAAGCTGTATTATGCTGCCATTCCAGTAGTTGGTGATGTCACTTTGTAAAGAAACACTATGCGCCTATAGACTGAACATTTAATATACATGTTTTTTTTTTTAATTTATTTATTTTTTTTAGTTTACATAGAGACTATAACGCTATTGTTTTCAAAAATGTGCACTTTTAATTCCACTTGCATTTTCAGGCCCCCAAAATGCTGTTGTTGTGTAAATGAATGCCCAAAATGCATAAAAAGTTTTAGCCGTCATGTAAACGGCCCCTGAGTTTTGGACTTTAAAGGGACTTTCACACTGGCAGTTTAGTTCGAAACGGAGCATGGTTCGCGTGAAAAATCTCAAATGTGAAAGCTGTCATGCGTACCCGGGTGCGCACCGGGGTACCGAACCCGAGACTACCTGAAGGAGGTGGTCTGAGTTCAGCACTCGAACTGTGCCACGGTTCGCGTGAATATGAAAGCAACACGGACTTGGGTGCGCACTTGTTCAGGAAGTAAAGTAACCTGCGCATGCTTTTTCACCGATTATAATGTATTTACTTAAATAAAACACATGTAAGATATGATAGTGTTGATGATTTATCTTGGATTCGAGCAGGAGTGAGCCTGCAGTGTATTCGCGCTTTGCGAGTGCAATTAGAGAGACAAATTAATGGCAATGAGCTCTCTCAAAATAGGCTGCTTGCAAACAGAGGAAAACCATCTACATGCGACGCACATACAGTAAACACAAGTGTCGTTTACTCTGCTGACCATAATAGCACCACATTAATAAAAAAAAAAACACAATTTATTGACCCGCGTTCTGTTTTCTATCATGCGCACGTCTGTGATAACATAAGATGAACACAAATGCACCAGGGTTTGATAGAATCAATTTGAGTGTGAAACCAGACCAACGCTGTGGGGGGAATCGGGAACAATCGCACCCGGGCTCGGACTGTGGCAAATGAGCCCAGTGTGAAAGCCCCCTTAGTTGGTTTCGAATTCATAGTTCAGTTTCCTGTGTTTCCTTTGTTCATCTGTTGCTATGGTTTTAATTTGTTCTCATGTGTCTCAGCTGTGTCTTGTTAAATATCTAGTTTAGTCCCTCTCGTTTAGTTTCTCTCTGTATATATAGCCCTCATTTTCAGTTCTTTGTCAGTTCTCGTCTCACAATAGGTTGTTGTTCTGTTTCCCATGTTTTTATTTCCAGATAGCATGAAGCAGTGTAATTTTGGGTTTATTTTAATCAAAGTCCCTTTAAGACAAGTCATTTCACTTGGCGGCCATCTTTGAAACGCCTCTCGGGACAGCTCCTATCTCTTTGAATGTGGAAACATCAAATTCTCCAAAACTGTTTGCCAAGCTTTTGATTAAATTTCATATTTGAAATCACCAACATTTGAAATCTAACAACAACTGTCTCATTAAATTTTGTTTCTAAACACTGAAATCGTGACAAAAAAAAACCCCCTGTATTTTTCAAGATTGATGAAGCCAATGCGTGATTCTAAATCCCTCTTGTGTCTCATTTTGGAGGCACACCTCTGACTGTTTCTATAGGAACAACTCTTATTTAGAAGGTGGGACTTATTCCCCCATATTGGGCATTGCACTTTCTCCCATTCAAAACAATACGAGTGACACATCTTGTGTTATTCTATAGTCTTTGTTTTAATTAAAGAAAATCAAATGCTTGCAAATAGATCAACTCTTTTTGAGCACACCTGTCCCTTTAAGCATACAAAGTAATGGGACTAAGGGCAAAAGTCTAGTAGAACTATCACAACACACCAATCAATGAACCAAACTGTTTGAAGCACTTAAATCTTAACATGGGTCAGTGAAGTGTGGCACAGTTGAGATTGTATTGTTCTTTATCTTCCCACCATTTAACCCAAGAGTCAATACCTGGACCACAGTTCCTCTCGCTTCATTATCCAGGCCAAATGGACCTTGACATGTCTGTTGCTTGGAACAACACAAATATAAACCTGAATGATGATGGATCGGTCCCCGTTATATGGATATTGATAGCAAGTACGGAATAAGCGTGTCGCTGTAAAATTGTTACAAGAGAACCGCACACAGCCTTGAGCTGTAGGCTGCACTGAGGCGGTGAGAGGGAGGGCTGCAGGGATCAATATCAAGTGAGCAGGAGAAGAACGAGGGATGGAAGACATGGTTGAGGAGGGAGAAAAAGAGGGGCAAGGGATTGAAGAAAGGACGAGGAGGCGGGGCAAAAGAGGAGAAGAAGAAGGCTGGTGGGGAGAGAGAATGCAGAAGGGAGCGATGGAGGGTCACCTTCAGAGATGGCATCTGATTCAGCACAATCTTTCCCACTCGGGTTACTGCACTGTGACCTAACCGAGCATGCTGGGACTCTCTGAGGCCAAGCCTCTCTTCCTGTTTCATTTTCTGTCTCTTTCTATCCCTTTCCTTTGACCTTTCATCTATACAAACTAAATCTTCTCTCATCCTTCCTAGTTTTGCCCTTCTAGTACCTACTACACACAACTCAGGATTTATGATTTGTGATGGTTTTACTTTATCCAATATCGTGTCATTGTCATCATAGAGCTTTAGAGTCTTTTGTCATATCTCGATATACCAAGACTTTTTTCGTGTTTGGGTCATTTTTCATCTCCCTTATATTATGTCAACATCTTTGGTCTTTCTCTCGCTCTATCTTTATTGACAATCACCACACCTCCACAAGCGTTTCGCTCCGTCATACTTTTGTTTTGGGTCTTTACACATCATGCAGAGACAATTATGTCTTATCTCTCACAATAAAAGACTTCGACAAAGAAAAAAATACAATTAAAAGCTTTCAAGCATGTTGTTTCGCACTGTCACTTTTGATCTATGACTGAATCTCTGAAGTACTTTGCTGTAAATTTCCATCCATTTTTTTGGGACAGAGCACATTCTTTGTTTTTACACCTAAATACTTTACTTGACAATATACACTTTCATTAAAAAATTTGGGGTCAGTAACACATGTAAAATATGTATAAGATATGTGCATATGATATATATATACACACATATCTTATATATATCCATAATTTAATGTTACAAAAAAATCTATTTAAAATAAAAGCTATTCTTTTGAACTTTATATTCATCAATCCTATAAAAAAGTATCACAGTTTCCATTAAAAAACTGTTTTCAACATTGATAATAATAATAAATGTTTCTTGAGCAGCAAATCAGCATATTAGAATGATTTCTGAAGGATCATGTGACACTGAAGACTGGAGTAATGATGCTGAAAATTCAGCTTTGACATTACTGGTACATAATGCAGTAATACAGTTTTGAAATATATTAACATAGGAAACAATTATTTCTGTAATAATATTTTGTAATATATAATATAACTTTTGAACAGTAGTGTACATGATTTTATGCAGTCTTATTAAATTTATAGCAGCACATTTATTTCCTACCCTGATTGTATTGAGCTTCATGGGTATTAAGTCTAACATGGGTGTGTGTGTATGTGTGTGTGTGTGTGTGTCCGTAGGCTGTGTTTGGGAATGTTTGCTGTGTGTTTTTCAGCCCACTCACATTTAATCTTTTATTTTTAAATCTGTCACGGCTGTCCGTGTGTGTCGGCTACACTAGTGGCCCAGATTTGGGCAGGATTGAGCATCACAGAGTTTAATGCACCCCGTGTCTGAGGGCGCGGGAGAGTGATTAGATGCGAGATGTGTTACTATCCAGACATTCTTCAGCAGGCTATAGGCTGTGTGGATGCTCAGGTTCGTTTGGAGGTCGTTTGTAATTTAAGATGCATGGGCTGGCTGGCCTCCAGCAAGTCTCTCCATGGAGGGTGATGTAAGATTAGGGTCAGAGCAGTCAAATACAGGTTAGGACAGTGAAGGGGTGACATAACTGCTCAAATGCAGGTTATTAAAAATATTAGACTATGCCAAAGCCTGAATTATTATTCCTAGTAATGCATTAGCCTGTTGTGTACAATGTATTTTGACGTGAAGTGAAATTGTTTAGATAAGAGAAAAATTCTAAGTAATCCATTCAGAAATCTAAATACTTCTTGAATGTAACTGTAATCTGATTACAAGTAATTTTAACTGTAACTGAATACAGGTAGTCATATTTTGTGTTTTAAATACGTAATGCCGTTACATGTATTCCGTTATTCCCCAAACCTGAATGGCTAACAGTGAATAAAACATGTTTTTTTCATGATGCTACATGCACACCATTAGTTTCAGTTTAAGTCTAAAGCCGCGTTCACACTAGACTTTAAAGGTGCACAATTTCTGATAAACACTGTTGAAAATGGATCAGACCGAGCACCACGACAGAGAGCGAGCAAAAGGGAGAATGTAGAAAGAGAGATGGCTGAGAGTAGTGGTTCAACGGATCACAAAACTCACGGTTCGGATCACATCACGGTTATGAAGTCACGGATCGGATCATTTTTCGGATCAGCACAAAAAAAAAAAATAATAATAATAATAATTGGGGGGTGGGCGGTAACTTTTTATTTAGCGTTTATTACTTAGCCCGCTTTAACTACTCCGATACGACAGCAGAAACTACTAGCCTAACTAATACATTATTAAAGGCAAGTGAACAGACTGTAAAAAGAACAAATACTGTATACCAATTACAAGCATAGATAAATTACAACATAAAGTTACAAATAAAGTATAAGGTCTAACTGTAGTATTAATTTTCGTGTACAGAAATGTAATAATTAAATGTAAAATGACACTGTTTACTGTATAAATTTAATATAGATTAATCTTTGTTAAAGCTGTGCTTTGTTGTTTGGATTTTCATGACAGACAACAGCAGGTATTTATAGGTTGCTGTCACTTTAAGAGTAAGACTCCATGCACGCACACATCCGATAGATACACAATTCGAATTCTCACCTCGTTCACTTAAGTCATAACCGAATGTGTTTACGAGAATACTTGCCGAGAAGGGTATTTTGACTGACATAATGCGTGCATGTGTCCATCCAAGTGCATTGAGGACTCGAAAGAGAAATCAATTTGGAGTTCGCAAGCTATCTGTAACGCGCGAGCCTTGTATGTATGCGAGTCTGTGCGCACCGATAACATAGCTGCGTGAGATACCGAATTAAATCCTCTTTTAGCACTGGAATGGTTTTATATCTATTTAATGCATAAACTAGCAAGACAAAACACTTTCAAATGATAACCTTTCACTCTGTTGCGGTTAAACTTGCAATTGATCCGCAAATCACATGCGTCCCGAACCGTGGGGCTTGGTCCGTACGGATCACGGATCAACAACGATCCGTTTAACCACTAGCTGAGAGACATTACAAAAGTGAAAAGGTCAGGGGAATATCACTGAAAAAAGTAGGGTTATGATCATTGCAGGAGCTTTAGGATCTGCATTAATATAAGAAAAGCGCAAAGACCTGAAAATGGACGCCGAGGTTGCATTGCTTCTGCTCCATACGTGAGTAACATTGGTTTTGCTGTTTCACAGAACCAAGATATGCTGTTGTTGTAATGTTAGCTGTAGTAACAGGACAGGTTTGAGTATCATTGTTTGTCTGGAGCTGGTGTGCTGCTGGTGACTAACAACCAACTCTTGATTACTCTTGTGTATTGTATGTTAATTTTTTGTTCTTCCTTGTCATTCATTCCTCATCTTCGCTTTATTTTTGATGAAGTATTTTTTTGCTTTGCTTCAGCTATGAAAAAAAAACATCCACTCGCATTGCATGTTCATGCATTTTGGGGGCGGAGCAATGAAGGGAGGGGTGTGTTTGTTTGGGTTGATTCCAAATATCAACACTGTCTCTCAGAAATTGCTTACTGCACCTTTAAGCATGTGAAATTTCTACGGGCACTACAATAGTTATTATATGATGTCATACTCTGTGGTGTCTTTTTTATAAATATAAATTCAACATATATAAGTAATAATAAATCCAAAAAGTATAAATATACAATCTGTTCCACCTGTTCCACCTCTGCAATAAAATGTACATTCTTTTAATTGAGACAAGAGGTCGAGCCATGGCTTATCTATCTTCTATTAGTCACACGTCCTCACGTGATATAAATTCGCAGGTCAGAGTTCACCAAACTTGAACTTTCGTGAAATTTCTTCACGTGAGCTTGTGTTTCCGGTCTCCTTCATTCACATGCATTTGAATGGAAGTCAATGGAAAGAAAAGTGTAGTGTGCCCATCTCTTTAGACCACTGTCAGTGCAACATCAACAAAAAGTTACTGAGTGAACCTTTAAATGTTTTTATCATTTTATGTTTTTTTTTTCTCTGTCATCATATAATGTTAGTTAAAGTTTCTTGTACTAGAAAGTCAACAATCTGTTTTTGCTGAACATTTTTTTCTCAGACTTTCTGCCCATAAATGTGTTTTTAGCTGCTGTAGCTTTAAGGCTCTTCTTAAAATCTACATACCTGCAATACCATTGTAAAAGCTTCACAAAACAATATGTTAAGGAAAGGCTGAAATGATCCAGGACCCTGTTAAAAATAAACTGCTTCTGGAAAAGCTGTTAGCTGCTAATGCTTTTTTGTGAACATTTTCAACAACAACAACTTTTTTCCAACAACTTTTTCCTTTTTTGCAACAACTTTTTTTATATGCAAATGGATGTTTATGTGTATATCATTCTGTCCTAATTATTCCTATTACTTTACTGTGTCCGTGACTGCGTGTTGATGAACACTGAATACACTTGTGAAAAAGAAGTATGCTTAAATGCATTGAATGTGCACTTGTAGTTTACTTTGAATCTCAAATGTTATATTTATATGTGTGTATATATACGTTACGTGTAGCTGGTAGAGAGATGAGGCAGATACGGATTTCCACAATTACAGACAATACTTTAATCAACACGGGCAAGGAGTAACCAAACACACACTTAACATAAACAGAGAACGGACGAGGAGTGAAGGGAGTGAGTGCAATATATGGGAGTGCTGACAATAGAGTCCAGGTGCAGATGATCCGTGATGATGGGGAGATGACGAGGGAAGTGAGTGCAGGTGTGGAGAACAGGAGGATCTTGGGATATGGAGTCCAGGGAAACAAGAAACAAGGGATCCGTAACAAATATATATATATATATATATATATATATATATATATATATATATATATATATATATATATATATACGGGTCAAATGAGCACTCTCAATTTCATTCCATTTAATAAAAATTTAAACTATAATACTTTTTTTTAATTTCATTTTAAATAACATGCAATTAAGTGTTCGATTTTAACATTCAGTTTGCACTCAAGTATATATATTTTTTAAGTATATTGTTTTAGTAATAAGTATTCTTTCTAAAAGTATGCTAAAGAGTATTTCTTTTTCACAAGGGTAAGCATCGTTGATGTGTGCATTTGGGCAATCATCTGTCAAATTTTCTGATTTTTCAAATATATAATTAATGGTGAACCCCTAAATATATAAATAAAATATCAAGAAACCAATAACAGCATTATTGGACTGTTGGTCCCTCAGGATTCTGTGAAGGAAAGTAATTCATTTCATTGTGCAGTCAGAGAGTTCTCATGCTTAACAACACTATAATACAGCAAGGATAAAACAAACAAGGCAGAATGGCTGAGTAAATTGATTCCTCACAAGCTTTGTAAAGGAGAAAACTTGCAAGGTGAAATTCTCAGTAATAATTCAGAGATTTGTTTCCTTTGTCTTTCCCCACTTTGTCACCACCCGGCATAACAATCAGTCCGCCCAAACAAACACAGATGCGTATTTCACACTGAGTGATATTCCTATTAGAGTAAGGTGTTTCTCATATGAATGAGGTGCTTTTCCTGCCTTGACTGGAATAGATGTTCTAGATTGTTGAGCAGATGCTGTCACTGCATGTTTATAAGATTAATCAGATATTACAGGTGCAATATTCACCTTACAACTCTTGTTTATTTCTGTTAAGATAGATGTCATGCGGCAGATAACTTACTGTGGTTTGTTGCTGACACAGAGATGTGTTATTGTTAATGACTGTTATAGCTGTGTACTGTATACATTATATTGTTATGATTTTTTTTGATAAACAATGTTTATGTTCTTTATAATTCAATCTTTTGGTGGTTTAATATAATTAATCTTTATTCTATCTCAATCACTGTCTGTTACTCTTTGTCTCTCATTTTCGAATGTTTGTTGCACATTTTTTGATTGATTGACTGTGGAATTCAATTAGACACTCTTGTAATTGAGTCATTTTGTTTACACTCTCTTCTCTTTACTTTCATAATTTGGGCACGTCTCTTTTGAGACTGCAGTTTGTAGGCGGGGGCTCCAAGATTTGTGGAACAACATTGACCCTATCGTTAACTGAAATAATGTTTATACCAAAATATATAACCATAATAAATAATACAGGCGGTAAGAAGGTCAGAGAAATTACTTAGTTTATCATTAATGACCTTTAAATAATAAAAAAGTTAAACATGTTAAGACCATGTAAACCAAAACATGACACTAAATAATAATTAGTAACACTTTACAATAAGGTCTCATTTGTTAACATTAATGTAATAACTAACATAAACTAACAATGAGCAATATATTTTAGTCAACATTAGTTGTAATGATCTAAAAATAAAAAAATACACTCAAGGTGTGACAGAATGAGAGAACTACAGTCAAAATTTTCAATGGATATCCCTACTGTCCACCTCCTCCTGCTGGAGCCCCTGCGTCACTCCCTCAAGAATCACATTAGGGACTTTCTCGAGCTGGCGTGCCTCACCCACTATCCCGACCGCTCACTATGTGTGATCTATCACACTGGGCTTAATGAGCGGCTGAAGGCATGCCTGCGGATAGTCCTTCGAGGGAGCTTCGTCCAATATGTGGACTTGGGTGCTGGTGCAGTGTGGCTCACCTTTTACCATCTGCCCTGTTGAGGAAGACCTTACCAGCCCCACTCCAGATCCAGAGCCCAGCCAGCCGTCAGCCGATTCCCACCACAGAAAAGCCACTCCTGACTCAGACCCCGAGCCTGCCATGACAACTGAGCTGGAGTAATTGCCAGAGTTTAATTTCATCCCAGAGCCCGAGCCCAACGTGGAGTCTGTACAAATTAATTAATAGATTAACAATTAATGTGTGATGAACTGGATGAGGAGGTGTTTGCTATGCTACAGTTACTGCCAGTCCAATCCAGTTCCAAGTCGTCTAAGTCATCGCTGGATAAGTCAAGATCCAAGTCATCAAAGTAATTGCTGGATACGTCGAGTTGCAAGTCATTGCTGGATAAGTGCAGTTCAGAGTCATTGCTGGTTAGGTCCAGCTCCACGTCGTCCAAGTCGTCTCTAGTTAAGCAAGTCTTCATCGCCCAGCTCTAAGTCTCCTTCATCACGGATAGTCCTACTCAGCCTCCCTCTCCCTCCTCCACTGTCAAAGCCATCCAGTTCATTAGCCTCGCTGTCTCCCTTCAGCCCCTTGACTCCAGTGGTTCCACTGAGCTACACGGATCCGCCAGGCCATGCCTCCAGCTCGGTCACACCTGCCATCAGCTCGACCTTGGCCCTCCAGGCATTCTGTGTCATCCTGGGTCTTCGGCTCCACTGGCTCCACCTCAGTCAGTTTCCTCCATGGTTCCGCCCAGCTTCTCCACCAAGGCTCTAATATGGATCTATCGACTCCACTGTGGACCTTCATGTACAGTATGTGCTAAGGGTGATCTTTCTGCTCCTCATGTTTCTGCTCTGGTTCCTCCTATCTCTGCCCTGGTTCCTCCCAACATCATATCCCTGTCCATCTTCTTATTGTCTCCCTCTGCCTGTTCTTCGACTTCCTCCAGATCCTCCTTCCTTCCCTCCTCAGTCTGGACTGTCACAGTCTTGTACTGTTATATTTTCTTGTTTAGTTTCTAGTCTTAGTTTTCATTGTCTCTGTTTTGTTCAAGTAGTTCAAGTAATCCATTAGTTGTTATGGTTTCAGTTTAGTCCTCACCTGTACCCTTTTCTGTTGATGATCTTCCTTCGTGTATTTAAGCCCTGACTTCTCCTCTGTTCATGGTCTCTCATTGAAGTTATGTTAAGCCAAGTTTACACTACAGTGCCCGGTTGCATAAAGCACCTTAAGTGTAATTTTCCCTTAAGATTGCCCTTATGTTTCCCTTAAACTTAAGGGTGTTGCAGAAAATAACCGTTAATTATTAATTAAGGGTTTATTTAGGTGAAACGTCATAAACCCTAAGAATTTCCCTTAAGTATGTATTTTTCACTTAAGTAATCCCTTAAAAAACCGTAAGTGTTGCATAAAGCCCCTTAACCGTCATTTCCCTAAGTATAACATAAGGTTAGGAAAACTTCACCTTAAGTGTTACACGGAGTGAGCAGGTTCAATCCAAGTCTTCTACCGAGACACGATCGACCGTTTTATATGATAAACAAATTGTACTTTAGCCGTTTATTCACATAAACATTGATGAGATCACATATGTAGCACATATCTTATATGGTCAACGGAAGCGCAAACGTGCGTGCATCACACGCAAAAACAAACCTCATTGGTTCTTGCGCGCACGTTTGAGCTTCCGACACAGCCGTAATCATATCGATGTCTTTCAATAAATGGACATAAATGATGAAAGAATATTAAAAATATCTTTATTTGTTATCCAAAGGTGAATGAACGTGTTATGGGTTTGGAACGACATGAGGGTGAGTGAATGACGGCGGAATTCTCAATTTTGAGTAAACTATCAATTTGAGTTTCTCGTCTGGTCGTTCTCTTTCATATTTGGTTTTCTTTTTTGTTTTCCTTATCCATCTTATGTTGTTTTCTGTGAAAACTTACCACGATATGTATTAACCATGGCAACAGTAGAATTTTATAACAGCAAAACCATGGGCAAAACCTGTGATGCTGTCGTGAAACACTTAACGGTTTCCCTTACCTAAGTGGACAGTTTAAGAGATTATATGCAACACCCTTAAGTCATTCCCTTAGTTAAGGGGAAATCACGCCTTAAGTGTCATACTTAAGGGAAAAACTTAAGGCGCTTTATGCAACCGGGCACAGGACTTTAAATGTCGGCAGATCGCGGTGCTGTTCAGACTACGTGACCTTAAGTCTTATGAGTCTTTAAGTCGTTGTGGTGTTCACACTACGTGACACAACAGGAGGTTACACACTACATGACCTGAAGACAACTGTCACCCAAAGACTTTATTTGAAAATGGACACTGGGAAGAAATTAGATAAAATTTTGAATTAAATTTAATTAAATTTAAATGAACCCTTTCACACATAAGTTTAAAATTTTATGTCTGACCTCCCAGAGTTAAGGCAACTTTAAAAGGCATATTTTAGAATGTTTTCCTTTATTGTTTCCATGACGACACATCATGCTTGTCAACACCGCGGCCAGCCGGCCACACTGTATGACAGATGTATTGCTTTTCTCACCATGTCATAAACTATCTGATATCCTGATTCTCAAATATGTGCAAGTGAGTGTTTTGTCATTTAAAAACCTATGTAATGACCTTGATATTAATATATAATGTGAATTCATCCATTTGTCCTGAAATACATGTGGTGAACTGGAAGAACAATAGAGTGAGTGAGCTTTATAGTTTCTTTCACAGTGTGTTTCTGATATGAATATACGTCGGCAAATTATATTTGAATGGATTGTTATTGCTGCTTCCATAGACATCAGTGATATCATTAGATATCATTGGCTGTTGCGTCACGACACGTGACACCACAGGATATTGGCCGACAGCTCCAGATATGTAGCATGCTAGATATTTGTCTGGCATCAGCGAGCCTCTTTGATGCTTCGTTGAGTAGTTCACACATAAAGATCGGCGAGCGCCAATCACTCACTGATTTTCCCCCGATCACAGCCCGACCTGTTGGCAAGCTTCTTAACTGGCAAATCGTGCTTAAATCTGGCTTAAAATCCTGTAGTGTGAACTTGGCATTAGTTATGTATGACAACACTGTTTGTGTTGATTAAAAGTGTTATATTTTTCTTTGTTATTCATGTATTCTGTGTCACGCTTCTCTTAAACTACAATCAACCTGTGACAGTATTGTCCTACTAAAAATATCATTATCGTATATGGTAATTAACTTACAGTTAACCAATTAACAGGATTTTACTTAGCATTTTTACATACTAAGTAGAAGTTTTTATTGATTTGCATTTGCTGCCTGCAATATCACCCAATGGGTGACCATCACAGCTGTCTGAATGATCTTGATAGTAAATAACAGTAAATTGTAAGGCCACTAAGTGACTGACTGTCCATCATGTAATTCATGTTCATTAATCTTTCCATTTTTTCTAATTACATTATCATTAAATGTTATGAATCTTTGCTATTTTATCTCAGTTTTTATTTCTCTGAGCGGCGTCTGAACTGATAAATCCCTTTATTGCTGTAGTCACCTTCTAATTAGTGTCACAAGCCTGGAGCCTCTGTTTATCTTCACTGGCCAAAAGAAGTTACTCATCTTTATTTTTTTTATCTCCCTCTGTCCTTTGGGTGTTCATAATAATGAAAGTGCCTTGAAATGGCTTGCTGCTTCCATCTAACCAAGACTTAACTTTCTAAAGTTCTGTAGTCACCATGCAATCAAAATTGACAATTCTTTTCTATTTTATTTATTTATTTATTTATTTAATGGAATATTGCAGTATTTACTATAGTTTGCTATAAATGAATTTATCCGTCAACATTTATTAATATTCATGTGCCCTCATAATCTTATATTTCAAAATAACTTCCCCTCCCACTTGCAGTGACATGTATGGAAGTTTGTTTCCGCCACTGAATAAAAAAGATAACTGTTACATTTTATTCTCACAATTCAGAATTGTGAGTTTATATTTCGCTCATAATTCGAACACCTTTATACACCTTATTTTTTTCAATTGTGGAAGTAAGGTGTTTTGTACAGCTAGGAATAACTGGAAGCGAATGACACCGGAAGCTAGACACATTAAATTTACAAATGGACTGTGTCCACTCTTACCAGGAAAATGAGGTGGATAACCTGCAATTGTGAGTGTATAACTTAAAATTGCGAGAAATAAAGTCGTATTTGAGAGTTTTTATCTTTAAAAGTTGTAATGCTTTCCTAATTCCTACCATTCCAGAAAAGTCTGCATTTCGAGAGTGCTTTTCTTTGAACACCTACAATGTGACACTTAAACACTTACAGTGATAATGAATTCAGCAGTCTCTAAAAAGTCAGCGGCCCAAGGTAAGGTCGGCTATGATAATGAATACAGAGATGAACATCCATTGTTCCACATTCTGACCACGAACAGACACACAGCAGCTGATCACATGACTCTATACTAGTTTCATTGGTACACACAATGTATGGCCTATAGCATTAGTTATTCATGTTCTCATGAATGATATGCCATGGGTGTTCCTGGAATAAAGACTGCTCCAAAAATGGAAACAGATATATTTAGAGAGAAAACAACAATGGTGGTAGATGTGAGAGATTGTTTTGCTCTGGGACTGTATGGAATTTCACTGGTGAGCCATCCTAGCAGAACAGAGGGGTGGATGCGAAAACGGATATGGGGTGGTCAGCTCTTTCCTGACCTTAAGGGTCAGCATTTTCAACACTACATGTAAAATATGCAGTATCTTCATAGAGCCACCAGCAGTTCTAGTTCAGACTACAGCCGGTTGAAAATGATGTAACAAAACAGCTTTTCTAAAGCAGAATATCAGCTATATGGAAAATATGGAACAGAAAAACATTATAATGGTGTTTTTTGTAAGTGTAACAATTGGTGACAGCAAGTAAATTTGCCACGCTAATGACAAATAATCAGAATTAAATGAAAATGAATGTACATATGTATACATCAAATGTATTTTGCGCCCCTCAGAGAAAGATCAAAATGCTCTTTTTATTTGTAGCAATGACAAGGAGGGTTTTCATCTCACACAGTTTCAACCTTTGAATATAGATGCAACTAATGCCGCTGAGCAAGGTTGACAGCGTGAAGATGTGTAGCTGTATAACCAGAACCTGCACTATGTTTGTGTGTGCCTGACAGCATGAGCTGTCTCAAACTAACCAGACTTGACAGTTTGTCTAACACAAAGACACCTCTAGACATTTGAGTGTGTAACTACGAATATATTTGCTTGATCTTGACACATATACAAGTAAATGGACATCACTGGGCTGTGATCTATCTATCTATCTATCTATCTATCTATCTATCTATCTATCTATCTATCTATCTATCTATCTATCTATCTATCTATCTATCTGTCTGTCTGTCTGTCTGTCTGTCTGTCTATCTATCTATCTATCTGTCTGTCTGTCTGTCTGTCTGTCTGTCTGTCTGTGTATGTATGTATGTATGTATGTATCTGTCTCTCTGTCTGTCTGTCTCTCTATCTATCTATCTATCTATCTATCTATCTATCTATCTGTCTGTCTGTCTGTGTCTATGTATGTATGTATGTATCTATCTATCTATCTATCTATCTATCTATCTATCTATCTATCTGTCAACATTGTGAAAAACAAGTGTGCTTTATTGTATTGAATGTGTACTTGTTGTGTACTTCAAATCTAAAAAAAAACCTTGCAGATAAAATAATATAAATGAAATAAAATACTTTGTAATAATGCCTAAAAAGAAAGTACACTTATTTTGATGTGTTGACACATTTTAACCATATTTCAAAGACAGTAGATGTAATTACAGTTTTTCTCAGTCGCTTTGATGCATTTCTCACATCACTATTTACATTTGCACAACAGTTAATGCAGTTCTCAAAACAATTAGTACAAACTGCAATACCTAGTTGATAACCTGCAAAAGCGTGTCACTTGCTCAAAATGGATAGGTCATTCCTCAAAAGCAAGTATTCGTGTCAATGAAAGTGTCAAGTGTCATCAAGATGAAAAGTCCTGACACCATTGTTTATGAACAAGATAGTCAAATGGCTTTGTCATGTTTTCATTATGACAGTTTACTCTGTCAATGTTTTCCAATGCAAAAAAGTCCAGATCTTGGTGACACTACCTGAAAATGCTCAAGACAGCACTATATACTATTTGCACAGCCATTTGAAAAATACAGTAAAGTTACACATTACTGTATTGAATACTGAATATGTATGTTTCACATTTTTACTGCATATGCTCTTTGCAATTCTAATTTGTTCACAGCATTGTGTAAAAGAAAAAATACACCCTTATTTGCAACAAACATAAACTCCCTTTGGGTAGAGCTGTGCACAACTGTAAACAATATTGCAGTACATATGGCAAATCTTTACTGTAACACTACTGTACACTACAATACACTAAATGTGTGATGCAGTAAAGCTGTACGTCTAAATGTAAAATGTACAGTGACAAGTTCTTGTCCCACTGCAAGCTTCATGTATGACATGATGACAGTAGTGCAGTGCAGATTGTTTAGTGCTGAATTACTGTCCATTTATACACACCTGTTCTCCCAACGAAATGTTTGAATAATTGAATTTACAGTCAGTGGTTCTCCCAACATTTGGCTGCACCCTTCGACCAGCCTCAGCCATTGTGAGGCCGTGATTGACAACATGATCCACAATTGTAGCCCTGATTTCATCAGGGATCTGCCTATGTACTTGGCCTCTTCTTCCTCTTCCCCTGTTTTGTCCCCTTCCCCTTCTTCCCCGCACCCTTACCCCTTCTTCCATGAGGCTGACCTTCCACTTCTGTGTCACAGTATTGTAGAAATGGTACACACTATGTCCTGCTTGGTTCGTATATGCTTGTAAAAGTGGGGGTTTATGGGATTCACCTCTGACAGTGATTGTAGAGAAGTGGCTTATCATTGGTTGCAACTAATGCTTCACACACCCCTTCTCATCGGTGAAAGTTGAGATTCACTTGAGAGAAATTGTTCAATTTAGGAGACATTTTCAGGAAAAAAAGATTTAAAAAAATGTGAAAAATTTGCTTGACAGATTTTGACAACTAGTTCAACATTTTTGTATGTAATGACTCAAGCAATGAAATGAGGACTGTTAGTTTTATATGGAATGACTATTCAGCATTCACAAGTATAGTTCATTTTGACTGACATGACATAAGCAAATGATAATGTTATAAAACAGCAGAGAGTTGTATGAAAGCAATTGATGCATGTCCAAAAGCATTTGCAATTTGTTCGAAGGAATGAGAAACTGCTACTATGATGTGCACAAATGACTAAATGTTGTGGAGGTTGAACTAACTGTTGTGCAAATGTAAATAGTGATGTGAGAAATGCACCAAAGCGACTGAGAAAAACTGTAATAATAATAAGGATATATATATATATATATATATATATATATATATATATATATATATATATATATATATATCAAGGTTTAAAATAAACCCTAAAAAAAATATATATATATATATATATATATATATATATATATATATATATATATATATATATCAAGGTTTATTTTAAACTTAGACTGTCAAGTCAGCACCTTGTCAAATGTTCCTTTTTTATAAATTAATAATATGGTCCCACTTTATATTAGGTGGCCTTAACTACCATGCACTTACATAAAAAATAAGCATTATTTCCTTTTTTTTTTTTTTTACTATATTATTGTATTGCAAAAGTGGTATGGGTTTAAGGTGGGTTAAGGTGTAAGGGATGGGTCAACAGTGTAATTGTAAATATAATTATAGATGTATTTATATGCTGGTATTATGTAAAACATGTATGTACACAATAAGTGCAGTGTATCAAATGATTAATTTACATAGTAGTAATGGCCACCTAATATAAAGTGGGACCAATAATAATTATATCCTTTATAATATAAATGATTTGTTTTTGCCTATTATAAAGTGGAGCTGCATTCATCCCTGTTTCATGTGCAGATTTACTGTCCCAACAGAAGGTCACACAGATGGACAGAGAAGGGGAAATAGGATGTGTGCATCTGTATACATGCATGACATTGACACATATACACCTTTCAGCTCACGTAACAAATCACTCAACTTATAGACCTTTGATGCTATTTTTAATTCTACATCCATTTCTTCACATGAAAATGGGGCTGTGAGTGACTAAAGCACAGTCCTTTCAATAGATTGTATGGTTTAAATTTCAGTTTTCACTTCTAAGTTTTACAACATGTTTTCTAAAGTTATTTATTCACTGTCAGGGAATGTATTTTGGTGTACATAGATATTGGTGTTATCCCGCCCCTCTATCCATGGACACCTGAGCTCTCCTGCTCCAAGGTCATATCCACGACTTCTCTTCCTGTGCCAATGGCAGCCTGCGTGGAGCCTGGCTCAGTTTATCTCTGTCTCTGTAGCTGTTAAAAAAAAGACTCCTCCTATCAGCTGCTGGATCTCTTGGGGGTGGGGCTGGATAAATGACCGATCGGCCAATTGCTCAACTGGAAACAATTAGTCATGTCTCCTCAGATGCTTCTCATGCTGTTTAATTAGCCTCATTAAGCCTGGTGGGCAGGACAGCCTGAGGGGACGTGTGGACGCCGTAACTGTGGTTACTACTGTGCCGCAGTCAGGTTGACTGCTCCTCCATCTGACCCCTGGTTAGGATTGTATCGATCACCAATTAGGGTATATTGATCTTTCTCAGACCCCCTGGTGGTAATAACATGAGAGAGACAATTAAGAGGAAAGTGTAAGTTGGTGATGGAAGCTAACTCGTTTGCTGTCTTGCTATAAATCATGTTTTATGGTAGAAACAGTGTGTTTTTTAATTCACAGGGTGTTTTTTAAAGGGTTTTATACATTTTTGCAGATTTGTACATGCTTTGAAGACAGTGCAAGTGATGCTGCTCATTTAAAATGTTAGTATAAAATATAAAATAATATAATTATACATTAATTAAACATTTAATATAAAATGCTAGTATAGTTGGTTGCTAGGATGTTTTGGGTGGTTGCTGGGGTGTGGTTAAGTGGTTGCTATAGTGTTTTGGATTGTTTGGTAAATGGATGTTTAGTTGCCAGGTCATTGCTAGGTGGTTACTAGGGTTTTCTGGATGGTAGCTAGATGGTCGCTTGGTTTCTAGGACATTTCTGTGTGGTTTATTCGTTGCTAGGGTGTTACTAGGTGATTGCTAAAATGTTCTCTGTGGGTATTTGGTTGCTAATGCATTGCTAGGTGTTTGCTAGGGTCTTCTGGATGGTAGCTAGATGGCTGCTTGGTTTCTATGACATTGCTGTGGCTTATTCGTTGCTAGGTGATTGCTATAGTGTTCTGTGTGGGCATTTGGTTCCTAAAGCATTGCCAGGTGGTTGCTAGGTTCTTCTGGATGGTAAATAGATGGTGGCTTTGTTTCTAGGACATTTATGAGTGGTTTATTAGTTGCTAGGTTGTTGCTAGGTGATTGCTGGAGTGTTCATTGTGGGTATTAGGTTGCCAAATCATTGCTTGGTGGTTACTAGGGTCTTCTGGATGGTAACTAGATGGTTTCTAGGACATTTTTGTGTGGTTTATTAGTTGCTAGGGTGTTGCTAGGTGATTGCTAGTGTGTTCTGTGTGGGTATTTGGTTGCTTGTTTGGTTGCTAGGAGCATTGCTGGGTGGTTGCTTAATGGTTACTTCTAGATGGTTGCTTGGTTTCTTGGACATTTCTGTGTGGTTTATTGGTTGCTAGGGTGTTACTAGTTGGTTTATAGAGTGTTTTGTGTGGGTATTTAGTTGCTAAAGCATTGCTAGGGTCTTCTGGATGGTAGCTACAGTAGATGGTTGCTGGGGCATTGCTGATTGGTTGCTTGATAGTTACTTAGCTTCTACAACATTGCTAGGTTGTTGCTAGGGTGTTATGGGTGGTTACTAGATGATTTTGGTTGCTAGACATTTTAGGGTGTTGCTAGGTGATTGTGAAAGTGTTAGAGAGATGGTTAATAAGTTTTTTAAACAGTTTTATCATCTGCCAATTGAAAATCACATTTACATCTGATATTAGAAAAGTATCTGTACACCTCAAAAAGCCTTATGTGAAATGTTATTCATGTTCTTTGAACCAACTGTACAGCAATGATGTGCAGTAGCAGTAGCAGACGTTAGTAGCAATTACTGTATTAGCTTTGGTATTTTGGCAAAAATGATGGTTTCTATTGCAAGTATTTGTAAGGCAGTAGTCTTGCTCTTTTTTCCATACTGACTGCTTGATCTGCTTTATCCCCTTTGGCTGGCACAAGCATATTTTCCCCCATCTTATCTAATCCTTATCCTCTCTTGTCTCCCGCTATCTCCTGCTCTATCTGGCATCAGTCCTCTAACTAACCTACCTCTGCGTTTTCCTCCGTGACCCGACTCCTTGCCCTCCTCTCACATTCATTCCTTCATTCTGTCAGCCCCTCATGCTCCCTCGCCATCTGTCCTGTCTTGATCTCCCTCTCTGATTATCTCTCTCTTTCCCCTATCTGTTTCTCGCCGGACATCTACACATTTCTGCCGCTTTAAAGTCGCTTCAGAGTAAGAGATTGGATGGGGCCGGCGAGGGAGTGACAGCGCTGCTCCAATACTGTCATGTCTCAAGGCGCTCTCGCTCAGACTGCACCTGCCCCTCGCGCGAGCCTGGCCAACTGTCACTTAGTGGGGCATCTCTGCGTGTTAAAGCTCTGAAATTTAAAAATCGAAGTCTCTTTAAATTATGGTCTGTCACCTTTATATCAGAGGATCTGTCCGCTCAAATTTTACTAAAGAAAGCTGAATCTCCTTTGACTTTGATAAATATTGGCATGTGAGAATTGAGTGAAAATGTATATTTTTTGTTCATTTGATTAGTTGTTTTGTTTTAGAAAACCTTTGAAGGTTATTTGTTTGTGGGCCTATAATTGGACTGTCTCATCTGTATAATCTGAGAATTATTACATTTTTTTTTTCTTAAATGAAACTATTGACCTTTTTATTTTTACAGAATGTAATGAAATGTTAGATTTCGTACTGCATATATAAATATATATGATATATTTACATGGTACTGCAAGGTGGTTCAAAGAATACCATGGTATTACCATGCTACATTTAAAAAGCATGTTTTACCATGTCCAAAAATAAAATAACTAATTTAGGTTTTCACTTTCACAAGTAGTAATGTATAATTGAACAATGTATAATTAAAATATAATTAATATGACTTTTAATCATTGAATAGGAAATGTAATATATGCTACATTGGCATGAAGAGTCTACATGAAGACTAGACACAGTGCATCATTATATATAATACAGCAGTAAATCATCATTTCAGTAAGCTTTGTGTTTACGTTATGCAATATCAATTTTGTATATGCAGCCTAATATTACAGAACACAGGCCCCAGTTGGACAGTTCTAGAGGATTTTGTTGAAAGAAAATAAAACACTAGAGTGACCCAAAAATAGTATTTGGGCACTTAAGCCCCACTAAAAATGTATTCATTTTATTGCATCAGATAATACAAAATCAAATCAAGTGGCGTCTGCAAACAAATGCTGCTAGAGCTTTTCTCAGAAATGTATTCGGAGACTTTTCTGAGACATTTTTGCAATGTTTTTTTAATCAACTGGTGTCAGTCAAGCCTCTTTAAGTTCACATAGGTGTGGTTTAACTATAGATGTTTCAAACACACAATGTGTTTTTTTTTTTCAGTCTTAAAGAGGCCATATTATGCTCTTTTACAAAGCTTTGATTTAGTTTTTTTGGGTGCACTACAATAGGTTTTCATGCTTGAATGTTCAAAAGCACATTTTTTTCCCCCATATTTTACATTGTTGCAGCACCTCTTTTCCAGTCTGTCAGTAACACTTTATTTAGTTCCTGTCTCTATGAAGCCCCTTCTTCAGAAAAGCGCAGTGTGCTTTGATTGGCCGGCTGGACCAGTGTGTTGTGATTGGTCAACCGCTTCAAGTGTGTTTCGGAAATATATCACGTCCCTTATCATAACCGTGAGTTTCAATACACTACTAAAGCTGTGTTCACATTGCCAGCCACTTTGTCGCTGCATGTTGCCAGTGAGGTCGTTAGTGGGTTCCCACTACTGGTTGCCTAGTAACGTTTATAAATGACATTCACGGATGTTATTCCATATTGTAGACACTGTTTTGATTTATTGTCACATTTTTAAGAGAAAAGACTAAATATAAATGGAATCAGTACATAAAATGCTTAATGTTAAAGATGAACGACAAACAGCGAGTGCTCTTTGCCGTCAAGGCTGTTTATCTGCATCGCAAGCACAAACGCCGCTCTGTCTGGGTGCACTAAACCATTCAGGAGTCAGCACGGCGAGTAACCCCTATGTTCACAGGCATAATATATATTTGTAGGAAAGTTGCTGACCGCTAAAATAACTTCTCCATCTTGCCGCTGACACTATCCACTACAGGATGTAATGACAGATCACGTGCACTCCACTTACTTCACGCCTATTGGTTGTTTCTCACAAAAGTTACTCTTCATTTGCATTAAGTTAAAGGGTTAGTTCACCCAAAAATTAAAATTCTGTCATTTATTACTCACCCTCATGTTGTTCCACACCCGTAAGACCTTCGTTCATCTTCGGAACACAAAATAAGATATTTTTTGATAAGATCTAATGGCTTTTTTGTTTAAATTCAAAGCTTTATGAATCTTTTGTTTCAAATCAGTGGTTTGCTCATATCAAATTGCCAAAGTCACATGAACTATGGAAATTTCGAAACACTTATAATGCAACAAAGCCTTGTTTACTGAAATCACATGATTTTGGTGCTCTGAACCACTGATTCGAAACAAAAGATTAGTAAAGCTTCGAAGCTTCATGAAGCAGTGCTTTGAAATCGGCCATCACTAGATATTGTGAAATAAAGTCATTATTTTGGGTTTTTTTGGTGCACAAAAAATATTCTCGTCGCTTTTTAATATTAAGGTTGAACCACTGTAGTCACATGAACTGTTTTAAATAAGTTTTAGTAGCTTTCTGAGCATTGAAAAAGCAAATGATCTTGCTAGCATTGCAGGCCTCACTGAGCCATCGGATTTAATCAAAAATTTCTTCATTTGTGTTCTGAAGATGAGCAAAGGTCTTACGGGTTTGGAATGAAATGAGGGTGAGAAGTTAATGACAGGATTGTCATTTTTGGGTGAACTAACCTTTTAAACATATCTCAAATTTGTCGTGTCACTGGACACACTAACACTGTCGCCAACGGTCACTGTCGCTGGCAGTGTGAATGCAGCTTAACGCCAGGCCTTGCCCCTTTTTTTGTGTATGCCTTCGGTGGGAATTATTCAAATGAGGAATGTTGTGGAGTGTACGTTCCCGGACCAAAACTTAAGACTACAACCAAGGCATTTCAGGGAGTTCAGAAACAGTACAGTACCTTTTGGAGTGACTTTGCTGTAACCTTTTCAAACAGCAACATAACACACTAAAGCAATAGGTCCACTTTAAATTTACATTTATGTTTATTTGTTTAGCAAATGCTTTTATCTAATGGGACTTACAATTTTGCAAATTAACAAGCAATTTCTCATACATTTTAAAGGTGCCCTCAAATGAAAAATTGAATTTATCTTGGCATAGTCAAATAACAAGAGTTCAGTACATGGAAATGACATACAGTGAGTCTCAAACTCCATTGTTTCCTCCTTCTTATATAAATCTCATTTGTTTAAAAGACCTCCGAAGAACAGGCGAATCTCAACATAACACCAACTGTTACGTAACAGTCGGGGTGTACGTCCCCAATATTTGCATATGCCAGCCCATGTTCCCAACATTATGAAAGGCATTAGACAAGGGCAGCCAGTATTAACGTCTGGATGTGCACAGGTGAATCAATAGACTAGGTAAGCAAGCAAGAACAATAGTGAAAAATGGCAGATGGAGCAATAATAACTGACATGATCCATGATATCATGATATTTTTAGTGATATTTGTAAATTGTCTTTCTAAATGTTTCGTTAGCATGTTGCTAATGTACTGTTAAATGTGGTTAAAGTTACCAACGTTTCTTACTGTATTCACGGAGACAAGAGCTGTCGCTATTTTCATTATTAAACACTTGCAGTCTGTATAATGCATAAACACAACTTCATTCTTTATAAATCTCTCCAACAGTGTAGCATTAGCCGTTAGCCACAGAGCACAGCCTCAAATTCATTCAGAATCAAATGTAAACAATATAACAGTATACAATACTCACATAATCCGACGCATACATGCCGCATGCATGACGAACACTTTGTAAAGATCCATTTGAGGGTTATATTAGCTGTGTAAACTTTGTTTATTCACTGTTTAAGGCAAGCGCGAGCTCTGTGGTCGTGGAGCACGAGAATTAAAGGGCCAGTAGCCCTGAATCGGCTCATTTATAATTATGCCCCAAAATAGGCAGTTAAAAAAATTAATTAAAAAAAATCTATGGGGTATTTTGAGCTGAAACTTCACAGACACATTCAGGGGACACCTTAGACTTATACTACATCTTTTTAAAAAAAGTTCTAGGGCACCTTTAAAATATAATTGTCATATAATGTTGTGTTAAATTGTCATATATCTTTGGTTTTAAAATGTAAAACCTAACAAATGTTCTGCTTGGTAAATGTGCTTGTTCTATCTTTCTTTCAAATATATCACTTGCTTTGATGATTATTTGTCTAATACAATGACAGTAATACATATTTAAGAATGCCTTCAGTGCTGAAATATTTTTTGGGGGGGCACTGTATGTGTTTTGTTGAGGGGTTACTTCAAATAGCCTGTTTGCCTTGAAGAGCTCCTCCACCTGTTTTGATGAAGCAGGTTTGTATAGTGTTCATTGTGCCTCCTACTGAGACGCCATCTGTTGATTTGTCTGGAGGCTTCTTACAGAACACATAGAAATGAGGGCATACTTCTTGTGGTTTATGGCACATATTGACCTCCTGCCCTCACTGATCTGTCTGCTCCATCTTAGCCCCAGATTTAAAGAAGTAGTTCATGCAAAAATGAATATTCTGTGATTATTGAAAACCATATGACAGTCTTATATCCATGGTTATTTACAACATGTCCAAACACTGAATGTTTAGCATTAGATTTTCTCTGTTTAGTCCCTACTGACATGAATTTAATCTCTGTCTATATCCTCTCTCTTCTTCTCTTTTTTTCTGTCAGTTCGTTGGCCATGTCTAAGGTTGCAGGAAAGAAGCTGCACTGGCGCTCCAAAGTGCAGGAGACTTTCATACCGCTGGTGGGCGGCTCTGGAGAGTTGGGAATTGCCATTGGAGGTGGGGCAGATTATGGAGAGTTCCCATTCGTCACCGCTGCACCAGGGGGGAGGGATCACAGTTGGCGATATCATCATAGAAATCGGGGGAACTCCTGTTTTGGGCCTGACTTTAGGAGATGTGCGTGGGCTTCTAAACTCCTGCCCCCATCCAATCCGCATCAAATCAGTGTCTCCAGGTAATGTTAGAAGTTTACATTCTCATGTGACTGGTTTGAACATGGCTCTAAATAGTTTTTTTTTTCTCTCCAATAGTTTTTCTTATCATTGTTAGTGGTTCTTGTTAATGCAAGCTTCACTACTACTACAGCTCACACTTTGGGTTAATGATTTGAACACTTACCACCCAGAACAACACAGTAACCACGTAGCAACGCCATAGCAA
The DNA here is from genome assembly GCF_018812025.1 of Megalobrama amblycephala. Lineage (NCBI taxonomy): Eukaryota > Metazoa > Chordata > Actinopteri > Cypriniformes > Xenocyprididae > Megalobrama > Megalobrama amblycephala. Next base: position 31,089,081 of record NC_063055.1, read on the forward strand.
CCACTCTGTACATAGCAACACCCTGGCAACCATCCATATCACCCTAACAGTGTGGTGGCTAGTTTTTCTCATTTACAAATGCATTAACATTAAACAGAACAGTATTATTAAATTCATACTTTTATTCTTCAAGAATAGATTAAATTGATCCAACGTGACATTTATAATGTTACAAAACATTTCTATTTCAAATAAATGCTGTTATTTTGAACTTTCTGTTCATCAAAAACCATGGTTTCAAGGTTTCCACAAAAATATTAAACAGCACAACTGTTTCAACATTAATATTAATTCAACATAATTAAAAAAAAATGTTTCTTGAGCAGCAAAACAGCATATTAGAATGATTTCTGAAAGATCATGTGACACTGAAGACTGGAATAATTGGTCCTGAACATTAAGCTTTGCCATCACAGGAATAAATTACCTTTTCAAATATATTAAAATAGGAAAGAGTTGTAATTATAACATTACTGTATTTTGACTCCTGTTTTTTCTATAAAATTATATACTATTATAATATTTATTAATACTTTGAATTAGCTTTTGTTTTTAGATTTTCAGTTTAATTTTAGTTTAAGTTTTAGTCAACTTGTTATGTGCTTTTGTCTTTTTTATTAGTTGATTTTAAATATTTCTATTTAGCTTTATTTTAATTTTTTATTTTAGTTTTACCTTTATAATACTGTTTTAATTCAACTTTATTTCAATTAACAGTTATTCTTTTCAACATTTTTAGTTTTCAACAGCAATGTCAACGGCATAAGAGGTTTCTTTCAAAAACATTAAAAACTCTTACTGACCCCAAAGTTATAACGATAAAAATTGATGTATGTATGAGCAAATGTATGAGCATTCATGAAATTTTGACCGCTATATCAACTATTCTTAATGTCATAACAGTATGACATACTGCCAGAGCGAAAAAAAACATGTTTTCTGAAGCAGAGCAAAATCCATCTTTGTCAACTTTTTATAGAATTTGGTCCCTGATTGCAGGATGGTGGTATTTATGTCACATGGGTCGTATGTCACCCTTAGGGGGCGCTGATATTTATCACAAGGTGTCATGGTGTGGATGATTTTTTTATTTTTTTTTTGTCAAACAGTATGTCACCTCTGACCGTGACTTCCTCTGTCCTCTATTAGATGATCAACCCGAGTCTGCTGCATCCCCCCCTTCTGCTGTTCTCGCACCTCTGACACCTCCAACTACTAACTGCAGAGTATTAAACTGAGTCACTAAGGGTATAATTCACTGTTGCATGTTGCATTAGCTGATGAGAATATCTCATAGACCTAGAAATGCAGAATTATGCATCCTGTTCTGTTATTAATATCGTCGTTTGATCTGCCTGTGTATCCTATATAAGCACAGTGGCCACAGAGAAGAGGAGCTTTGTGCTAATTCTGGCACTTCTATTTTAAAAAAGATCAATATGTCCCTGCTGAAATACATCCAAGTCTTTATAAAAGCAGCTCTGTCTTCCAAACAGAGGAATTGATCATAGTGAATGCCTGAGGATTTTTTTTTTTTTCTTTTTCATTTAGACCTGTTTCATTTCCATTGTTTCATGTTCATGATTTTGTACTTCTGCAATTTACTGAATTGCTACAGGATGATCAATTATTATACTAAAATTTGAGTGATGCTGGCCGGTGCAAAATATGCCACCATGATATGTGATGCGCTCTGGTTGGTTGCCAGATCATTGCTATATGGCTGCTTAGCTTCTGAGTGGTGTATAATGCTTTGCTATGTGGTTGCTACAAGTATTTACTTATTGGTTGCTAGGGCATTGCTAGTGTGTTCTGGATGGTTGCTATGATTGCTGTGCAGTTGCTGTGTAATCCGATTACAAGTCGACAACTCTAAATGCGGGTGTAAACTGGGTGTAAAACGTTTTGAGCTTGTCCACTTTCGACCACCTCCAGAGGTAGTCAAAAACACATTAAATTGGATTGCTTTCATAGTGTAGATCTTCAAGTGGTCTAATGCATTTGAACAGCCACAAATACCGCCTACTCTCCACCTACTGACCTACTATAGGAAGCACGCTAGCAACACGGGATTTAAACTTTGTCAGCTGAAGACCCAAGTTTAGTTTGAAGATGGAAAATGTACCAAGCACAATGTTCTCTCACCATTCCTGATTTTTAACATGCTCTATCAGAGCAGAAACGAAAGTATGTTTTTTTTCTCCATATGTTTTATTCGTCATCTCCTTTTGTGTTCATATGTAAATTGTGCGAGCATATTTCATCCATTTGATCGAAAGATGTAAAAAAAATCCATAGATTTACTCATCTATAGACCCTCCCCTCTATGAAATCAGAAAAGAATTGGTCCAAAGTGGATAAAAGAGATGGATTAAAACACCAGGTTGCCAGTCCTTTGCTATAGTTGCTAAGTGTTCTCACTGGTGTTTAATGCATTGCCATGTGGTTGCTATGGCGTTGCTAGGGTGTTCAGGAGAGTTACCAGATGATTGCTATGCAGTTGCTGAAGTGTTCTAATTGGTGTTTAATGTTGCTATGTAGTTGCTGGAGTTTCCAGATAATTGTTATGTGGTCACTAAGGTGTTCTCCGTGTAGTTTAGAGCAGGGGTGCCCAACCCTGTTCCTGGAGATCTACCTACATGCAAAGTTTAGCTCCAACCCTGATGAAAAAACACCCCAATTCAGCTAATTAAGATCTTCAGGAGCACTTGATAATTACAGACAGTTGTGTTGAGCAGGGTTGGAGCTGAACTCTGCAGGAAGATAGATCTCCAGGAACAGGGTTGGGCACCCCTGGTTTAGAGCATTGCTATGTGGTTACTAGGGTGTTGCTAGGTGGTTGCTATGATTCTCTGGGCAGTGTTTCCCAAAAGCATTGTAAGCCTAAGTTTATCGTAGCTCCATTGCCACCAATGGAGCTATGATCAACTTAGACTTATGATGCTTTTGGGAAACGCAGCCCAGGGTGGTTGCTGAGGGGTTGCTTACTGGCCAGAGTCAAAAGAGCTCCCACCTTTAATGTAAATCCATGGGATTTATTCTCTCATTCTTAATTCTCAGAAAAGTATGATTTGTGGCCTCATTCATGTTCTTAGCGTAAACAATGTGCTACTAGTTATGTGCTGAAATGTAATACTTTGTGCAGATTCCTAACTAATGCAATCAGCTTTAATCTGGCTGAATTAAAGGGTTAGTTCACCCAAAAATGAAAATAATGTCATTTATTACTCACCATCATGTAGTTCTGCACCTGTAAGACCTTCATTCATCTTCGGAACACAAATTAAAATATTGTTGATGAAATCCGATGGCTATTTGAAGTAGTTCATGTCAGTTCAGTGGTTCTATCTTAATATTAGAAAGCGACAAGAATACTTTTTGTGGAAAAAAACAACATAAAGAAAACAAATAAAGACTTTTCAACAATATCTATATGGGCCGATTTCAAAACACTGCTTCAGAGCTTTATCGAATCAGTGAATCGGAGCACCAAAGTCATGTGATTTCAGCAGTTTAGGCGTTTGATAGGAGATCCGAATCACTGATTCAAAACAAAAGATTCATAAAGCTCAGAAGCTTCATGAAGCAGTGTTGTGAAATCGGCCATATAGATATTGTTGAAAAGTTATTTTGTTTTTTTTTGGTGCAAAAAAAGTATTCTTGTCACTTTATAATATTAAGATAGAATCAATGAACCCACATGAACTGTTTCAAATATGTTTTTAGTACCTTTATGGACCCTGAGAGTTTGAATGGCTTTGCTGTCAATGGAGGCCTCACTGAACCATCGGATTTCATCAACAATATCTTAATTTGTGTTCCGAAGATGAACGAAGGTCTTACAGGTGTAGAACGACATGAGGGTGAGTAATAAATGACATTATTTTCATTTTTGGGTGAACTAACCCTTTAAGTAGATTCAAGGAGTGAGTTCAAGGAGTGCAGCAGACCAGAGTACCGTAGTGGTCATTTCGTACCTATATACTGTGTGTGTGTGTGCTCATGTGGTTGCAGGGCTTATGTTCCTTTATGAGAACTGTGAGCTGTGTTTTATTACTAGGAGAGGTGGAGTGGGGGTGGGTCTGTCATTTTGATGGGTTCGAGAGGCACTCTGTTCATCTATAACAGCCAAGTGGCCTGTCATCAGAGACCATAAACCATAGCAGATGAAATAAAGAGATCAGCCATGTTGAGTGGAGCACTGGGCAGCCGTGCCAAGACTGCGTGTGTGACATTTTTCACGTTAATCCAAGGCTGTGTGTGTTTGTGGGAGAATGTCTCTGTATTGCACACACTTTTCATTATAACCCGAATGTGTTTCTACATAGTGTGATATGGCATTATACTGACCATAAAAATGTGAATTCATTGTAGTCTTCAGTAGCATTTCTTTTCTGGCCGAATGGTGGAACTGGCTTCATTTGATTGATTAGAAACACCTCTAATATCTGCAAAGGTTAATCAATACTGCCTTCAGGGACTAGGCAGAATGTATCTGTGTGTGTTTATTTTCGCAAGCTCTTCAGATTTTTGAATTGCAGATTTTGAGGTGGGTAAGCACATTGACTCGTTTGTAAATGTTAATTAATGGGATATTCTTACTGTATGTGGTAAAATAATTCGGAACGACTCAGTTTGTTTGTTTGCTTGTCCATCTTTCCCTTTCTAATTTCTCATCTGTCCTTCTTTTAGGCTCAACTCTATGCAAGGATCTAAGGTTATACCTGAGCAAATGTTTCACACCGGGTTCAATGGACAGTCAGCTCCAGCAGGTGATCCGAGAAAACCTCTACTTGAGAGCCGTGCCCTGTGAGTACCCCCAAAAAATATTATTCAGAAGTTGCTCTTTTAGAGCTTAAACTACCTATATCCCATCTAACAATGAACATTCTCAGAACTTTGGCTAACATTCTGCCAAGGTATTCTTAAAGTCATGAACAAATGTTCTTCCAGAAACATTCATAGAATGTACAAAGTTATCTGGTCTTTAATGATGGACTCAAACATTAGCACAAAAACATTATTTTTACATAATTCATGGAATGTTTTCTTTTTGCTGGATGTTCATCAACAATGTTTTTAATAAAACAAAAACCAACAAAAGTGAGTCTCAAACACCATTGTTTCCTCCTCCTTATATAAATCTCATTTGTTTAAAAGACCTCCGAAGAACAGCCGAATCTCAACATAACACCGACTGTTACGTAACAGTCGGGATCATTAATATGTACGCCCCCAATATTTGCATATGCCAGCCCATGTTCAAGGCATTAGACAAGGGCAGGCAGTATTAACGTCTGGATCTGTGCACAGCTGAATCATCAGACTTTATGCAGGTAAGCAAGCAAAGACAATAGCGAAAAATGGCAGATGGAGCAATGTTAACTGACATGATCCATGATTACATGATATTTTTAGTGATATTTGTAAATTGTCTTTCTAAATGTTTCGTTAGCATGTTGCTAATGTACTGTTAAATGTGGTTAAAGTTACCATCGTTTCTTACTGTATTCACGGAGACAAGAGCCGTAGCTATTTTCATTTATTAAACACTTGCAGTCTGTATAATGCATAAACACAACTTAATTCTTTATAAATCTCTCCAACAGTGTAGTAATGTTAGCCTTTAGCCACGCAACATAGCCTCAAACTCATTCAGAATCAAATGTAATACATCCAAATAAATACTCACATACTCCGATGTATGCATGCAGCATGCACGACGAACACTCTTGTAAAGATCCATTTTGAGGGTTATATTAGCTGTGTGAACTGTTTTTATGCTGTTCAAGGCAAGCGCGAGCTCCGGGGGAGGGGAGTGGGAGATTTAAAGGGGCTGCAACCTATATATCGGTGCATAGTTAATGATGCCCCAAAATAGGCAGATTAAAAAAATGAATAAAAAAAAAAAAAATCTATGGGATATTTTGAGCTGAAACTTCACAGACACATTCAGGGGACACCTTAGACTTATATTACATCTTTTAATAAGAAGTTCTAGGGCACCTTTAATAGATGTTTTGGCAAATTTATGCTTGACAACCATGTTGCCAATGTACCTGCTGTCACAGTTATGTCTGACAGGTGATCTAGGTTTTAGCAGCAATCATTGAGTGGTTAGAGCTGTTCATTCACTCCAACCACCTACATTTCCTGCTGGTACTGAGACTCGAACCCACAACCTTTGTGGTCACTAGTCTGACTCTCTAACCATTAGGCCACAACTGCACAAAAAAAAAAAAAAAAAAAAGGTACTGCCAAAGATTATGATGTTTCTTATAATTCTTAGGAGAGTGGGTTAGATGTAAGCCTTGAGATTTCTGGCTGGGTAAAACCTATTAATGTGCTGGAGATAACCCCATCATCTATTCAGCCAATGAGAGATGTGTATTCCTGTAGCTCTTCTGTACCAGAAGCTTGATACATATTAACACTTAACAGCCCCTCTGGTAATATTATGTCAGCACTTGTGTCTGTTTTTTTCATGCTTTTAGAAGCAGGTGATATGCAGAGATTAACAACACAGAGGAGTGATCTGAATGCCTGAGGTGAGATCATGAAAGGTTTTTGTATGACTCCTGGATGTGGTTGTAAGCAGGATCCAATATTCTCTCCTTTGTCAAAGGGACAGAGACATACTGCTGTTGTTATGTATGTGTGATTTAGTTGGATTAGTTCGTGGACTCTTAATGTGACCTCGACGCTTTCCTGCCAAGCTCGCAGAGAGGCTGTATCAGAGGTCACGCATGTAAACAGAAACGCACTGAGCAGCATCTTCTTTTTATGGTGGTGTAACCCAACACAAGATGACCAACTTAACAAGGGAACAGGCATCAACAATTTAGGAGCATCTACAAACACGCAGACACTGAGAGCACCTTCCTTTTAAGGAGTAGTGTAACCTTAAACCAACATAAGAGAGAACAGATGTACTGAACAATTTAGATCACACACAAGGCGAAGCTTTTGAAAAATTTTACCCATAACCAGAGGTTTGGATCAGAACAACTGTAACCATTCAGATTTGACCATTGAGAATGCCTTTTACATTCAAATTCAGTTCAGATTTCAAATTCTTTTTGAATTGAATTAGCAAACAGGATGCTGAATTCCAATTCAAACATAAATGCCCCTATTATGCTTGATCAAATATTAGCTTTTATGCAGTGTGTAATATAGCTGTTTCAAAAATCAAGTGAACGATAAATGGAGTTATTGTCTCCTTAAAGAAAGAAATGAGGTTGTTTTGTTTCGACATGTTCTGCGCTGCCAAAGTAAATCCACTTTGATGTACTACAGAAGCATGAGGACTCGGGCTCAAATTGATACAGAAAACCCAGCGGCATTGTTCGTATCACTGTGTATCAAGTGCTGAGGAAGCCCCCAGAGCTGAAATTTAGATATTGTGATAGGCATTTCGTTTCTGACTAGGGATATTCATTTCATTTTTTTACTGATCATTAACTATTAACCGACAAGATTGTTAAATTAGAATGAAGTACAATTCGAATGGATCTCCTACTGCACTTTTAAATGTCACTTGTTGTCACAGAGAATTTAAAAAGTTACTGTTCCCTTTCGTGGGAACTATCGACGCTACGTCAATGACGTGATGGGAACCTTCTGCATTTTGTGTTCGTGAAGCACCTCTGTATCCAACCAATGAGAAGATGTGACGTCAGAGGCGGGTGACGTCACGGACCAGGAAACTATAAAGCATACCCAGAAACAGAGAACGCCAGCTTCTGTTGTCTTCAGCAAGCGCTATCTGTATCTTGTCTGTCTTATTTACTGTTGTTTTGTCCCTGCACATTGCATACACTCATCTCTTCGTCTGAGGACAAGAGTTTCACAGTCACAAAATAAGACAAATATATATATATAAATGGCGGAAAAGCAGCGAAACTTTACTAAGTGTGCTCCTCCCTGTCCGCGCTTCATTACGGACGGGGATACACACGATATGTGTGTAAAATGCCTGGGAGTTGAGCACGCACAGGCAGCTCTCGAGGGAGCTGTCTGTGTGCACTGCGAGCGGCTCACTCTCAGAGTGCTGCGTTCACGCCGGGCGCTCTTTGAGGAGGGCGCCGCGGCGAGTGTTCCCCGCGGGTCCGGTCCCGCTGCTGCTGAGGCACAGCGAAGGCTGCACTCGTGGGGTTCACAAATGGATTTAGCAGAGGGGGGAGAGACGGGTCCTGCCCTATCGCTCCCCTTACCTGCTGAACCCAGTGTCTCTCCTCTGGTGGCGGAAGCACGCGCTGCGGTTTCTTCCCCCCGGAGAGAGACACCGGCACTCAACATGTCTTCCTCCGAGGAGGTTGATGTGGAGGGTGCCGAAGAAGGAGATGAGGGACCGCCATCCTCATCTCCAGCGCACGAGGAGCTTTTGGAGGTAGTGACCAGGGCAGTTGAAAAGTTAAACATAGACTGGCCCGTAGAAAAAAGGGAAAATCAACCTAAAAGCAAGCTTGATGAAAGATTTCTTCCAGCGCGGTCACTACCCCAGCGCCGGGGTCTGCCGTTCTTTCCCGACCTCCACACCGAGGTGTCGAGGTCGTGGAAGAGACCAGTTCAATACCGTGTTTACAGCCCCCAAACATCATTATACAGTAACATCATGGGGCTGAAACACCACGGCTATGGGGCGATGCCTCGGGTGGAAGAGACGCTCGCGAGCTATCTCTCTCCCGAGTCTGCATCGTCCCTTAAGACCCCGACGTTGCCCACTAAGCCATTAAAAACAACCTCCAGCTTAGTGGGCAAGGCTTATTCGGCGGCAGGTCAAGCGGCGGCATGCCTGCATACTATGTCTATCTTGCAGGCATACCAAGCCGACCTGCTGGGGGAAATAGATGAGAGTGGGGAAGCATCATTTGAAGCCATTCATGAACTTAGAAAAGCAACAGATCTAGCTCTCCGGGCCACCAAGGAGACGGCCAAATCAATCGGCCGCTCTATGGCAGCCCTGGTGGCCACGGAGAGGCATCTATGGCTTAATTTATCCGAAATCAAAGAAAAGGATAAAAACGTCCTGATGGACGCGCCGCTGTCTCCTGCTGGCCTGTTCGGCGACGCAGTGACATCTGTCGTCGACAGGTTTCAGGAGACACGCAAACAGTCAGCGGCGTTCCAAAAGCTTCTCCCCCGTCGCTCTCATCCCCCCGAGACTGCTGGGCGGGAGCAGTCTCGGCCGATAGCCAGCTCCTCGGCGCACAGGGCGCAGCAGAAAGCCAGTGTGGCCACCCGGGCTCCCCCGCAGAAAGCTTGGGGACCGGGGCGGTCAGCACAGGCGAAGCCTTCCGGGGGTAGGACGGATCTGAGGACCGTCATTATCTCCCGGAAGGCTTCCAAGAAAAGGTCCTGACAATCATTTGGGACCTTTGAGGGCAGTCCCCTCCGGGGTAATTCAATTATCATCTCGGGCGCCCATTCTACCCCGGTGCCCTCAGGGGGCCGTCCTGCCAACCCTGCCACCCAGCGTGCGTCAGGGCGCAGCGGTCTCCACCGATCCTCCGAGGGGGATCGGTCAGCGCTCGATTCGTTTGTCTGCCGGTGCGCCGCGCCAGATGAACGAGCCAAGTGCTCAAAAAACACCAGAGACCAGTCTCGAGAGACTGGTTCCCTTAGTAGAATATATGGAAGAATGGAAACGTCTCCCGAACATTTCAAAATGGGTGCTGCTCATGATACAACAGGGTTACAGAATTCAGTTCGGTTCTCGACCGCCCAAGTTCAATGGGGTTCTCCACACAGTGGTAGCCCCAGAGCAGTCTCTGGTGATGGAACAAGAAGTTACGACGCTTTTGCAAAAAGGAGCTATAGAGAGGGTTCCTCCTCCCAGCAAAATGTCAGGCTTTTACAGCCGCTACTTCATTGTTCCAAAGAAGGATGGAGGGTTGCGTCCGATCATAGATTTACGTGTGTTAAATCGATCTGTAAAAAAGTTGAAGTTCAAAATGCTCACACTCAAACAGATTATCCCACAGATCAGGTCCGAGGACTGGTTTGTGGCAATAGATCTGAAAGACGCCTATTTCCATGTATCCATCCATCCTTCTCACAGGAAGTTCCTCAGGTTCGCTTTCAGGGGCGAAGCTTACCAATACAGGGTCCTTCCTTTCGGCCTATCTCTATCACCCCGCACGTTCACGAAGTGCGTGGATGCAGCGCTGGCTCCGCTGAGACTCCAGGGCATCCGCGTACTGAACTATATCGACGATTGGTTGATACTAGCTCAAACAGAGCGACTAGCAGTTCAACATCGAGATGTTGTTCTGTCACACATAAAGAAGCTTGGGTTGAGACTCAATGCCAAAAAGAGTGTGCTGGTCCCGAGTCAGGTTGCGAATTATCTAGGTGTAATCTGGGATTCCACCACGATGCAGGCGCAATTGACTCCTGCTCGTGTGAATGCCATTCTCGGGGCCGTGAATGGGGTGAAGTTAGGCCAGTCACTCACTGTAAAACAGTTTCAGAGACTGCTGGGTCTGATGGCAGCTGCGTCCAACGTTATTACTATTGGCCTTCTGCACATGAGACCCTTACAGTGGTGGCTCAGGACCAAGGGGTTTTCCCCGAGGGGAAATCCTTTTCGCATGATCAAAGTCACGCGGCGATGCCTTCGTGCTCTGGTCATGTGGAAAAAGCCTTGGTTCCTGTCCCAAGGACCCGTGTTGGGAACTCCTCGTCGTCGCGTAATGCTAACGACAGATGCTTCCCTCACGGGCTGGGGGGCGATCATGAGTGGTCGCTCAGCTCAGGGTCTCTGGGAGGACCATCAGCTCTCCTGGCACATAAATCGGCTGGAGATGATGGCGGTGTTTCTAGCTCTAAAACACTTCCTCCCAGACCTGAGGGGACACCATGTGTTGGTCCGCACGGACAACACTACGGTGGTCTCATATATCAACCACCAGGGGGGCTTGCGGTCTCGCCTGCTATGCAATTTGGTCAGCCGCATCCTCCTGTGGGCCCAGGGGAAACTCCTTTCACTGAAAGCGGCATATATTCCCGGGCGGTTGAATGTGGGAGCAGACGCCCTGTCGAGGCAGGGCGCGAGGCCGGGGGAATGGAAACTCCACACCGAGGTGGCGGAGTTGATATGGAAAGTCTACGGACGAGCTCAAGTCGATCTATTTGCCACAGAGGAGTCAACTCAGTGCCCTCTGTGGTACTCTCTGGAGCACCCAGCACCCCTAGGGCTGGATGCTATGCTACAGACGTGGCCGAGGCTACGTCTGTACGCATTCCCCCCAGTCTCATTGCTCCCGGGAGTTCTGGACAAGGTTCGCCAGGAAAGGGCCGACATAATACTGGTGGCTCCTTACTGGCCGACAAGAATATGGTTTGCGGACCTAATATCTCTCCTTCACGGCTCTCCAATGGAGCTTCCTCTCAGACAGGACCTCCTGTCTCAAGCAGGCGGCACGATTCTCCATCCCCGCCCAGAAATGTGGAAGCTATGGGCCTGGCCTCTGAGGGGGCAAGGCTCATAGAATCTGGTCTCCCAACCGAGGTTGTGGAGACCATCCTTCAATCCAGAGCTCCCTCCACGAGGAAGCTGTATATGTACAAATGGAAACTGTTCGCCACATGGTGTGGCCAGCGTAATATGGACCCCGTCCACTCTCCTATTAGCTGTGTGCTACAATTCCTTCAGGAAAAACTTTCAGAAGGCTTAACCCCTTCAACATTGAAGGTATATATCGCAGCCATCTCGGCTTATCATAATCCTGTAGGGGGCTCCTCGGTGGGTCGAGACCCCCTAGTCATACGCTTCCTCCGTGGTGCACTGAGGCTGAGGCCTGCGGTGCGCACAAAAACTCCGACCTGGGACTTATCTATTGTGCTCCAAGGGTTAGCTGAGGCTCCCTTCGAGCCAATAGAAGAAGTGTCAGATAAATTTCTAACACTAAAAACAGTCTTTCTGTTGGCAATTTCTTCCTTGAAGAGGATTGGTGATTTGCAAGCACTGTCAGTTGCTCCATCATGCTTAGAATTTGCGCCTGGTATGATCAAGGCTTTCTTACATACTAGACCGGGCTACGTGCCAAAGGTCCCCACTAGAGTCCCAGGTCCCATTGTACTGGAGGCTTTCTGCCCTCCTCCATTTGAAAATCAGGATCAGGAAAAACGTAATCTGCTTTGCCCTGTGAGGGCGCTGGATGCCTACACCCACAGAGCTGCCCTGTGGAGAAAAACAGATCAATTATTTGTATGTTACGGGTCCCCTAGAAGGGGGGGCCCAGCATCCAAGCAGAGGATGAGCAAGTGGGTGGTCGAGGCCATCTCACTCGCATATAAAGCAGTGGGACAGCCATGTCCCTTAGCTGTTAGAGCTCATTCTACAAGAGGTATGGCCGCTTCTAAAGCTCTTTTGTCAGGAGTGTCTCTGGACGACATATGTGGTGCAGCTGGATGGTCATCCCAGCACACTTTTCATCAGATTTTATAATCTTAATATAAGTTCTACTCCAGGTTCCTTGGTCTTGCAAGATAGCAGCCAGGCACTTGAAGATACGGCGTAGTTGGGACAGCGTTCCCATCACGTCATTGACGTAGCGTCGATAGTTCCCACGAAAGGGAACGTCTCGGGTTACGAGTGTAACCCCTGTTCCCTGAGTAAGGGAACGAGACGCTACGTCGCGTTGCCGTACCTCCTTCATACCTGGAGCGCTTGCTTCAGACATATTCCAGAAGCTGGCGTTCTCTGCTTTCTGGGTATGCTTTATAGTTTCCTGGTCCGTGACGTCACCCGCCTCTGACGTCACGTCTTCTCATTGGTTGGATACAGAGGTGCTTCACGAACACAAAATGCAGAAGGTTCCCATCACGTCATTGACGTAGCGTCTCGTTCCCTTACTCAGGGAACAGGGGTTACACTCGTAACCCGAGACGTTTTCCAAACAGGTTTCCCAAACACTCCCCCACTTTTGTCTTTGGTCAGACAAACAGATAGCTCCATCCCAAACTCACATTAGTGGTTTAGCTGTTGCTGTATTTAAATGCTCATACAAACAGAGTAGTGTTTTGATAGTGCCTGTATGGTTTCAAATTTGACTCAGCTGTTTAAGCTGCCCTTATAGGACAAATAAAAATAGAAACAAATAATACACCATTTATATTCTCTATGTATATATCACCTAGAAACTATTTATATACAGTAAGTATATAAGATAAAATTAATGAAAAAAAGTCTCCCTTTAACTTCATTGCTGTCAGAGATTTTATATGTATTTTTTCATGATTAACCACACATGCACATAAGTTTAAACAACCTAATAAACTACTAGAAAATGAGCTTGTTATGTCATGGAACAGCACTTAACATCTTGCACACAGGCTGATCAAGCTCAAGGTACTGCAGTTTTTCTGATGAAGTGTTAATTGGCGTGTGATCCATTTAATAGAAAGCAGGTGTTGACAGCTCCAACTGGTTTCACTTGCGACAAGAAAGGAAGGAGGCAAAATAACGAAAGAGAGACAGAGAAGGGGGAAGGTGAAAGATAGTTATCAATGCAATTGTTGCAGAAAAAAAAAACAAAAAAACATTTCTGTCATTATTTACATGAAACCATCTTGTCACTCCAAACCCAACATGCTGTTATTTTTCCTTCGGAATGTCAAGAAATGTTTGAAGGATCTTATACAGGTTTTATACTTTATATAATCCTTTAATATGGACAGTGATTTTTGAGGCATATCTCCATGCTCTGTGAGAGAGAACTGTTGAATATGGCCTTCATAACATTTCCATGCTTTTCACTTTGCGTTTCACGCTCTTATTCTATCAGTCGTCTCTCTTTCACACCCTCTTTTCCGCTCAACTCCCTGTTGCTTTCATTTTTCTGTGCCCTTTATCCTGAGCTTTAAAATCCTAATTATATGTTGAGTAATTTCTTTCCCATTTTAATCTTTGTGCAGTGATAAGACATAGATTTGGATTAACCTCCATCAAAATCATAAGCTTTTGTTAAGTAGATGAAGTTCTGCTAGTTTTTATAGTGGAATGATTACCAGAGATGGTACAAGGAGGGGGAAATAGACCACTCATAGGAAATAACAACGCAATCTCACAAGATATTATGAGATGGCGATTTTGCATGAATTTGTATGGCATGAATCATATGAAAACATACAATATTTAAAAAAAAAAGCATGGATGTCCACTCCTAACCTCACCCACAAAGCTAACAGTCACTCTGCAATGTGCAGAGTGTATGAAAACATATGAATGAAATTGTACAAATTCATACGAATTAGCCACCAATTTGGCGAAGGCAAAATAGTTACGAATTGCCATGAAATTGTGTTGCAAATAAATGGGAGAAATTATAGGTACAAGTCCCGCCTTTCATTTAAAAGAGCCAATCACCTTTTTGATTGAGTTTTACAGAGTTTATTCTATAATGCACCATAAAAAAAACTAGATAACCCTAAAAAGGTTTATAGTGTGATTTGAGCTAAAGAAGCAAACATGTTTAATATGAAGCTCGTAGCACTACACAATTAACCGTTGAAAAGTTGCGATCTCCATTAAAACACCCACACGATCTTATTCCTAAATAACAATGATTAGCCTGTGCCTATTAAACCTTTGATAAAATCACACCGGAACGTTCAAATCTGCGTTCACACTGCCGCTGACCCACAGAGAGCAGTTGTCATGTATGAAACAGCTTCACAGTGTTGTTATTTCTGTGTAACAATAATCCAAATTATCACAGACGTTCTGGGATAAAAGTTTATAGTTTGGATATAAACACTGATGTCCACAGTAGCAATCAAAAAGCAAATCACCTTTTGAATGAAACTAGGCACTTCAAATAACAATTCTTTCGATTACATTATCACTACATGGCGACAAGTGACTGTTAAAAAATGCATTTGTCACTGAATCATTCATTCATAAAGTAATGAAACATGTGAAGTATTTATGAATGAGTCATTGAATCATTCATTCAACCCCATTTTTTAAAAAATAATTTACTCAAATTAATTAAACATTTTTAAATAGACTGCAGCAATTAACATTTTTTTTTTTAATTCTCAATTTATCCTAGAATTGTGCAGATCTTAAAATCTTGTCAAATTTTATTGTTTGATTTGAAACATATTCTTGGACCAGAATCTTGATAAACTGTTTCAGAGATTTCAGTCTTTCTCACTCAATTTGATTGGAGCTGTATTTGTACATCTCATAGGCTACTTTCAGACTGTCAGTACAAATCCAAGTTTTTGTGCATAAAATCCAATTAGATTTAGCAAGTGTGAACAGCAAAAAAATCACATGAAATGCGATAAAAAATAACTGTTTTAAGCTACATCCATACGTGGTTTAAAATACTATTCAAATTGCATTTCTGGAAATCCGTTTTAGTGATCGGATTTCGTATGTTTTATGTGACTTTCTCAACACCACATAAAAAGCAAACATCAGACGTTGTTAGAAGAAACATGCTGAAAGTCACTGCAGAAACAAGGTTGTGCTGTTGCAAAGTACCGGACGAGCAGAAAATGACAGTAATGTTTTGAGACCGGCGGAGATGACACCATGGAATAAAGCCACACATACCAGCCTCTTCTGCTGCCGCTTCCTCATAAGACGCAGTTGTCAAGCTTGGTGGACACACATTTCCATGTTGCAAATAAAGCCAAAAGTATACTTAAAGGTCCCGTTCTTCGTGATCCCATGTTTCAAACTTTAGTTAGTGTGTAATGTTGTTGTTAGAGTATAAATAAAATCTGTAAAATGTTAAAGCTCAAAGTTCAATGCCAAGCGAGATATTTTATGTAACAGAAGTCGCCTACATCGAACGGCCAGTTTGGACTACATCCCTCTACTTCCTTCTTTAATGACGTCACTAAAACAGTTTTTTGACTAACCTCCACCCACAGGAATACACAAGAGTTGCGTTTGTAGAGTGTGTTTGTCGCCATGTCGTCGAAACGCTGTTATTTTCATCCCGCAGTCCAATCACCGGGTCTGATTCCGACTCAAATTGATAGGGTAAAATTAAAGACATGTTTACAATAACACTGAGCGCGTGCATCTCCACGTTATGGTAAGAGGCGTGACCTTTCTGGGCAAGATGCGCTAAGCTGCTGTCGAATCACAACACAGGAACCGCTGGCACAATCAGAACTCGTTACGTATTTCTGAAGGAGGGACTTCATAGAACAAGGAAGTCATCAGCCCGTTTTTATGACAGTGGAAACAGCGGTATACAGATAAGTAAATTATGTGAAAAATACTGTGTTTTTTTACACGCGAAACATGAACACATGTTATATTGCACACTATAAACACAATCAAAGCTTCAAAAAACCACGAAAAACGGGACCTTTAACTTTTTATGCATATGTGTGGGTCAGCGTACAGCGCACCTGAATTTCGTCATCATAATTAGTATGTCGCGAACTGTATGCGCACCGCTGGATTTTTGTAACCACGCTTACTTTAGGTTGCACATGGGCATTTAATTTTTTTTGTGCAGTAATTGGTTTATCCACAAGGTGGCAAACGTACTCTGGGGGCATCAATTCACAAAGTAGTCAAATAAAAACTGCATAAACAGAACAGACCTGGAACACATGCAAGCTACAGTGACGATTGAGGCCTACACAGACAAGAGATTGTGTGAACAGGTTAGAAAGTACCACTCATTTGTACAACTCTAGCAAAGATGTTTACATGTGTTGTAACTTGTGGTGAGAGATTGCTCAAAACTGTGCATGCCTTGAACGCCTGTGTATGGGTCAAATGAAGTACACTTTGCAAGGCTGTGCATTCAACTGTGCGCATATGTGGAAAAAAGTAAGTATATCCAGGGCTTAAGACAACATCTGTATTGCGGTTGTTGTTGTTTTTGATATATGCCTTCCGACGCAACTTCATTGGCATAGAAACCAGATATTCTGGAAAACGAAAGAGCCACATGAATACAAATCGGATCTGAACAGGTGCTATAAACAATCTGTTTTAGATCAGATTCCAAACGAATAGACAAATAATTGGATTTGGACTGACAGTGTGAACGTAGCCTTGCTTACATAGAAAGTAGCTGTCAGGTACTAATATTTACTAATATTCACTTTTTAAGGCTAAATAAGGTACAAAGGTGTACATTTTTAGAAGGGTCCCTCCCCAGTGACAACTTTTGTACCTTTCTGAGAGTGTGGGGTGTTACCAGTATGGCCGCAGAGTGAACTGACTTGCCTCAAAGGTACTTTGATTACATTGTAAAACATTCATGGCCACTTTGGGAACTTCCTGGTGATGTTAGCTCTCTCTTTTTCTCTTTAATTGTTCCTCAAACATTGTTTGAAAAGTTTTCACTCAGTTATCGTAGTTCGGACATGATGGCACATGGTCTGGCTTTGCACATGTGTTTGAGCTTGTGTGGGAGTGTATTTGAAACAGTGCGTAGACTTGAGTGGGGTAATCTCTGATTTATAGTGAAGTAGGTCATGCCGAGCTTGACGCTGCCCGCCGTGTGCCATTCTGCTTGCTGAGACACACACACACAAACAATAACTGCAGGCATGCCTTTGAGCTTGTCTTTGGCTCTTTCAAAACACACATAAGCTTCATTTGGAAAACAGCAACACACTTCAAGATTCACACGTGCTGCTCTCACATGGACACCCTCAAACATCCATTATTCAAATACTTACACAGGACAGTGAACTCACAAAACACACTGCTCTGGTAAGTTTTCCTCTTTGTCTCAGTCTGCTGAATGAGGAAGGACCCCTACTTTAATTCCAAATGTTCAATTCTACAGTTAGTTCTGGAAATAACAAGCTTTCTACAAACAGAGATGTTTACAGATGTTTGATATGTGATAATATTAGCCATTGTGCAGTTTCATTTTCAGTCATCTATTGTGTTTGAACTTGCAGACAACTCAAAGACCATATCCAATTATTTGGTATCTGATTTTTTTTTTATGTTTGAACAAGGCTTCAGTTAATATCATGCAATATTTTGGCAAAATGATCATTGGAAAAGTTACATTTAGCCCTCTTTGATGATATATTCAAGAGACTGTGTCTGATCATCACAATGAGACTGATTTCACAGCTTAATTTGCCAGACTGACAGATTACATTTGAAAAAGCAGATTCTATTATGATAGTGAATGGAGTTCAGATTATGAATAATCATCACAAGGCAGTCAAAGCTTTAAAGGACATGGATTTGGTCAGAGGAAACTGGCCATAACGGCTGTCCACTGCATGCAGTTATCAAAGTCCCTTAAAGGTGGGATAAGTAGATTTTCAAAAACGCTGTTGGACATTGTTGACATTTGAAATCAACCCAAACAAACCTTCCCCTCTCTTCATTGCTCCACCTCCAAAACTCACCCTCCAATCCTAACAACCCTGCTTGAGTCTGTCTCAAACCCCGGCCCGATTCCTGTGACGCTAAACACCACATTCTCTAGCGGTCGTCAGCTGGCCGCTGTTACACACGCAATGCTAGAGTGGATGTCTGTTTATCACAGCTGACGTGCAACAAAAAGCTTCACGAAAAAAAAGCGCAGTTGATGAACGAATGACAAGGAAAGCAAGTGTAAATACAAAGTGTTTCGTTGTTAGTCGCCAACAGCACAGTAGCTCCAGACAATCAAAACCCAGCACCTGATAGCACACTTGAATAAACGTCTTTTTTTGTGAGGGTAGTGCTGCAAAAATAACACACAGCAATCTTAATGCAACATACCCCATTCAATGATACAGATTTAACTCTCAAAACAAATAACCAAATAAATATTATTCTCACTACAATGCAAAATACAGATCATTTGATAATAAACTTTCATTCACAGTGATATAGTGAATATCGTGGTATAATGACAATAATATAGGTGTACTGTTAGTAATAATAGCAGAGCTATTGTAATGCAGTTCTGCCAGGTGTAGTATAAATTTATAAGCACATTTTCATTTTGTCAGCAGTTTCTTTTCATATCACATCTTTTCACTCTCTTGCTTGTTACTGTTCTGGCTTTTATATGTTGTGTTGTACTCTGAGAACAGCTCTATCAGCTCTACTGACCTCAAATGTGTCATTCAGACATATGAGCCAAATGTTTTCTTATTATTCCTGCTATCTAGCAGAGTGTCCAAGTTGCTCTTTTCCATAAAATGAAAGTGAGTGATGGTTGTCCCCATCCATTCCCTTTCATTGTATGAAAAAAGGCTTCTTTCAAGAAAGTCATACAGGTTTGGAACGACATAAGGGCAAGTAAACAATGACAGAATTTGCTTCTTTTTTTGCTTCTGTTTCACACGACATAGAATAGCTGTGTAGATCACTCTGCCTGACCCTGAAGGGGCTTTAGTTTGGCTAAGCAGAGTAGACAGGAAGGCCTGCCGAGGCCTCAGGCTGGGAGCTCTAGTTTCATCTGACAGAGATGGAAAATAGCAGAGTAAACAGTCTGGATGCCTCCAGCTTGGTAGTCATACTTTACCTGTCCAATATATGCAGCAGTAATGTTGACAGTGATTGGGGCGACGTGAATGCATAAACCATCATGCCTTGATCTAAGGTCAACAATGAAATAAATAAATCAATGCAAATAGCCAGAGTCAAAGCCTGACCTTGAATCTGCTGACAAAAATGAAAAGTGTTAAATCCTTATGTTGTTTTTACTAAATAATGCATGTTATATTATGGTGAGCATATTTGTTTTGTCATATCTTAGCCACTGAATTGTGTGAGTTCACTCACTGTCTTTTTGCCAAAATTCAAAGGCAAAGTAATGCATATATTCTTTACAGAGAATCCAATCCCAGAATATTATAAAGGCAGTGTCTATTTACACTAAGTGCAAAATGCCACCCGAAGGCTATTTTCACTAACTTCTGTCCACCATTGCTTGGATAATTTACCCTTGGTACAAACAGCATATCATTTCTATTTACACTTTGTATGAATATCATCTATCACTATTTGCACTTAGTGTAAATATGATGCTATTTGTATCTGTTTACACACATGCACATGGTATCCATCACTATTTACACTCATTGTAAATAGCATACAGCTTCTTTTAAATATCCACTGCCTAAATATTATTAATTCAGTACAAAAGAGGTATTAAAAATGCTTTCATCTAATTTAATATGTTTCCCAATATTTGTGTGCAATGCATTTTTATGCTTAATAGAATCACACTTTGTTAACTTAGCAACATAATAATATCAAACTATTTAAAAATCAGTTGCGATGCTATGAGTTGCAACCTATGTAGAGTGATCTAAATTGGTCACTTTTTAGGTTCTATTTCTATTAGGTGCCTTCACATTAGCTAAATTTCTGCACTTTTTGGTCAGTGCAGCTAATTTGCGTGACCCCGATGCTTTGAACATGATGCAAAATCTGTGTGTGGAAATCTTTTGCCCTCATGAGTTACTTTTAAAAGTAATGCGTTATAAAATTGCATTACACCTCTAAAAAAGGTAACTAATGGTGTTACTCAGTTACTTTTTATGGAAAGTAATGTAACGTTACTGTCAAATCTGGGATGGGCTTGCTTGCTTGTTTGTTTTTTTAATAAAAAAAAGTTCTGTTGTTGGCAAATATAAAGGCCCTTTCTGAGGCTGAAGGTAATGCAAATTCATGCCTGTACATTAGAGGGCACAGCTCAAACAAACCTTTTAGCTAAATAAAGTTGTTATATAATTTTTTTTGTGCAAGATTAATGTTAAGTGGGAGATTAAGTAGTGATATATGTTTTGTTATGCTAATTTAGAAGAGTTTCTGTTAAAGGTGCCATAGAACGCTTTTTCACAAGATGTAATATAAGTCTAAGGTGTCCCCTGAATGTGTCTGTGAAGTTTCAGCTCAAAATACCTCATAGATTTTTTTTTAATTCATTTTTTTAGCTGCCTATTTTGGGGCATCATTAAATATGCGCCAGATTCAGCATGCTTCCCCTTAAAAAATGCTTGCGCTCCCCACCCCTGAGCTCACGACTCTATAATACATTGCATAAACAAAGTTCACACCGCTAATATAACTTAATATAACTATAATTTACATTTGATTCTGAATGAGTTTGATAGTAGCCTATGTGTGGCTAACGGGCTAAAGCTAACATTACACACTGTTGGAGAGATTTATAAGGAATGAAGTTGTGTTTATGCATTATACAGACTGCAAGTGTTTAAAAATGAAAATAACGACGGCTCTTGTCTCCGTGAATACAGTAATAAACGATGGTAATTTTAACCACATTTAACAGTACATTAGCAACATGCTAATGAAACATTTAGAAAGACAATTTACAAATATCACAAAAAATATCATGATATCATGGATCATGTCAGTTATTATTGCTCCATCTGCTATTTTTCGCTATTGTTCTTGCTTGCTTACCTGCATAAAGTCTGATGATTCAGCTGTGCACAGATCCAGACGTTAATACTGGCTTGTCTAATGCCTTGAACATGAGCTGGCATATGCAAAAGTTGGGGGCGTACATATTAATGATCCCGACTGTTGCGTCACAGTCAGTGTTATGTTGAGATTCGCCTGTTCTTCAGAGGTCTTTTAAACAAATGAGATTTATATAAGAAGGAGGAAACAATGGTGTTTGAGACTCACTGTATGTCATTTCCATGTCCTGAACTCTTGTTATTCAACTATGCCAAGGTAAATTGAATTTTCAATTCTATGGCACCTTTAATGTTGGTTTTTAGAGATTCACCATCATGGTGACAAGTGGCGTATGCGGCAGAGCAAGTATGTTAAATGCTTTATATTGCTGTGCTCATTCAGCAAATGCTGTACCATGCTATTGTTAATGCGTTAGCAAATTAGCAAGTTAGCATTTTCTGAATTAGCTTGTTATAGCTAGCTAAATTTAAACTAATAAAATGTTTACATTGAGTTTACATGATAATTTTAAGTTAAATATATGAATTAGTGTTCTCAAACATTTCAAGTTAAGAATAATTAAAATGTATGAGCACAAAATAAAAATCTGCCAGTTCTGCTTACTAAAACTTTGAATTTCTTAACTTAAACATTTTGAGGCAACTGATTGCCTCAATTCTTTTTTATGTTTGCCAATTTATTTGGGTTTACAGTGTTGAGGAATACTGAATCTGTGATGAGATGAGTAAATGCATGCTCACATTTAGTCTAGAACTACAATAACCATCATGGTAATAACCAACTATCATGCTTATTAGTATCATGTTTACACAGCGCCCACAACTTCTCTGATTCCTCTCAACATGGGGACAGGAGAGGTGTCAGTCAGAGACTGGTAAAACAAACTAACTTGCATTACTTATTTGAAAAAGTAACACGGATATTTTGTTGTAAATTTAAAAGTAATGAGTTACTTTACTAGTTATTTGAAAAAAAAAGTAATCTGATTACATAACTTGCATACATTACTTTGTAATGCGTTACCCCCAACACTGCTGATTGCATGGATTCCTATTGAAATGATTGACTTTCTACCTGTGAAAATTTGCTGAACAGCAGTAAACGTGACCTGCACCATTATAAGGCTGTAGACAGCAAAGTCAAATGACTGCAGTATAATGACTGTATTAGACAGTATATGACTGTACCAGGCCATTATTACATAATGTCTGTCTCATATAGCTGTAGGCAGGAGGAGGACAGTGTGCAAAGAATATGTTGCGATAATACTTTCAAAATACAGTCTACATAGTGGAATACGTAAATCCCCAGCAAACATTTTAGTTTTATATTTATATTTCATTTTGAATTTAATTCACTTTTTGATTGTATTTTTCCAGCATGATTGGATGGTTTAATGCTGTTTATCCCATCATGCCTCATTTCAAGTTTAAAAAGAGGTCAACAGTATGCATACAAGCAGGTTTTAATGTTTTAGCATAGTAAATTCTATAAGATTTCATCCACCACAGACTACATTGTTTTTAGGAGTATTTTCAGATATTTAGAATTTTGTATCGATTTCAAATGAGGGCACATTAGAATAAAACAAATTTCGCTGCTGTTCAATTAAACCAGAGCCACTGAACAATAGAGATCGACTGGGGCAGCGGCTGAGAGACAGTTCACATGGTCCACTGCTAAAGAGGAGTGCAGGACATAAAGGATTAAACCGCTTAAAGGAATTAAGAAACGGTCGGCCGTTTATCAATTATTCATGCAATAGAATCAAATTAAATGGCTTTTATAATGGGTAAGTACAGAGGGGGTCTCTTTAGAGAATAGATTGCACACTGCACAGATTACTCTGCTTTTGTATGAAGTACAATAAACTTTCGAAATCAGCTGGTTTGATTGCATTTTGAAAAGTAAAAATGACTTTTAAACTCTTTTATACATCAGTCCTGCTAAACCGATGCATGAAAGATTGATTCAAGTTATATCATTTTCCCTTTGGCATCATGTGTTTGTCATTAATTTGCTTTGCGTGTGCCTTGAGCATAATTTGTGGTCCTTCAACAAAGTGGAAATAAGATGCATCAGTACGCCCTGCTGAATACCCCTGTACTCATGTTGAAGGAAGACTTCTGCTGACTGCGTGTTTGTTTGAGTGTGAACTGAAGTGTCACTCTTGCTGTAGGTCTCAATCTGTCATAAGAAGGACCTTGGCTTTTTCTGAGGTCACCGCGAGGTTATTTATAGAAGGTCACCATTATGACACAAAGGGTCAGAATCACCTGGCAATCAATTAACGAGCTCATCATTAATTCATGGAGGGTGAGAGTCTTAATGTGTTCTCGATGTCTCTGATGTGTTTTTCAATCACTTAGCTGGAGCTCTGAGAGAATTATTCACACTGAGCTTGTCTATAGTGTCTGTGAGGAGGTATCACTGCAATCCCTGTGAGCCTCTGGGATTTTGCTGATATTTGTAGACTTTCAAAATAATAGAGGATTTGTAGAAGAATATTTTAGGTTTGCAATTTTAGCATATTTGTAATAGTAGCAAACTGTTGTTTACCTCACAAGTCTATTTTGGTGACCAGATTTTTTATTTTTTTTTTCGTATGCCACTGACTATATTTGTAACTCCACATTGCCATCCAATTACTACTTTATGTATGTATATATATATATATATGTATGTATAGCAAAAATGCAGTAAAGCTCCAAAGAACGGGAGTTGTTGGATAAGTACATATATAGCAGAAAATATTTACATAAAATATATACATAAAATGCTTCTGCGCTCTCATTCCCATTTCTGTCTCAAAGTAAAATGTTAAGTTAACAGAGAAAATTTGAAATAAACCTTATCTTTTCTAGTGAGCTATAGTCGCAATTACAAGAAATGATGCAAATTATGAGATGTGAAGTTGCAGTTATGAGAAACAAAGTCACTGTTTTGATATGAAATTGCAATTGTGAGATATAAATGCACAATTGTGAAAAAACAAAAAACAAAAAAAAAAATTTTGAGATATAAGATACAATTGTGGATATAAAGGACCAGTTGTGAAAAGTAGTTGCAAATGTGAGATATAAAAATGCAGTTTTGAGATATAAATGCTCAATTGTGAAAAATAGCCACAATTTTGAGATATACAGTAAAACCAAAAATTGTTCAGATATTAGATATAATTTGTATATGTTTTACTAGTGGGCGCAGGACAGTATACTTCATTTATGTAAGTGAGGATAGCAAAATAAAGTAAACTGTGACATATTATACCCAAAACTTCTTCATACAGTGGACTACCAGTAAAATTGATAAAAAAAATTTGGGGCCAAAAATTATTCACTTTGACCTAACCATGTTTTGCTTAAGTGTTATCTGACATAATTAAGATAATTTTTTTCTGGCACAGTTTAACTCTGAGATCTTGTCATATTTTATTACCATTTTTTTTGCTTTAGTGAATAAACTATTAATGAATGAAATGTTCAATTTGTCTGAATACATTTTGGTTTGACTGTAAATATACAATTGTGAGATATAAATGCACAATTGTGAAAAATAGCTACAATTTTGAGATATAATTGTGGATTTAAATGCCCAGTTGTGATAAATAAAGATGCAGGTTTGAGATATAAAGGCCTAGTTGTGAAAAATAGCCACAATTTTGAGATATAAAGATACAATTGTGAGATATAAAGATCCAGTTGTTAACAATATATGCAATTGTGCATATAAAGCCCAATTGTGAAAAGTAGTTGCATCTGTGAGATATAAAGATGTAGTTTTGGGATATGAAGGCCCAATTGTGATAAATAGCCACAATTTTGAGATATAAAGATACAATTGTGATATATAAATGTACAATTGTGAAAAACTGTCACAACTTTGAGATATAAAGATGCAGTTGTGAGATATAAAGGTGCAACTGTGAAAAAGTCTCAATTCTGAGATGTAAAGATACAATTGTGAAATATAAAGGTCTACTTGTGAAAAATAGTTGAAATTGTGAAATATAAAGATGCAGTTTTGAGATATAAAGGCGCAAAATGGGAAAAAATTGTCACAATTTTGAGATCTGAAGAAACATTTGTGAAATTTAAACATCTCAATTTGTAGAAATAAAGGTAAATATACTTTTTTATGAGATAAAGTCACATTTACAGGACAGTGTAATTGAAATTGTGAGATACAAGACCTTCGTTCATCTTCGGAACTTGAATTAAGATATTTTTGATAAAATCCAAAGACTCAGTGAGGCCTCTATTGACAGAAAGATAATTAACACTTTCAGATGCCCAGAAAGGTACTATTTAAAACAGTTCATGTGACTACAGTGGTTCAACCTTAATGTTATGAAGCAATGAGAATACTTTTTGTGCGCCAAAAAAGCAAATGGATGGGCGATAGTGATGGGCGATTTCAAAACACTTTGGTTTATTTTCTGTCATGTATACTGCACTATGCTTGATCTTTTCTTTCTCACATCTATTAGCTATCTATCCATCTCGTTACGTGTCTACTGGCATGGAATAAACCCGCTCAATACCATCCATACCGCGAGCGGCCTGTCACTTTGATTGTACATCTATTAAACACACAGCAGTATGTCTGTCTTCAGAATGATCTATACTAACGTCAATAGAGTCATTGTCTATATTACTGATTATTAAATGAACATGCAGTTGCGCAAATGTCGCATAACACGTGATAAAAAGCATAACACGTGAAATGTACAGACCTTTTCTATTATATAGCAGTCACAGCAGTATTTTTGCCCAGAATCCACTCATTGCATGTGCATTAGGCATTGCTTAATTTTGTACACACACATATGCTCCCACACACACCCTTGAGGCCAGCCTTAAATTAGACAGACGCTGCTTTTCCCTCTCCTCGCTCCGAGTGTCCTCTTGTCTAGCTGTGATTGACGTGTGGTGGGTGTGGCGGTTTGTAATTTGGTCTAATCATTCCAGTAGGCCTCTGGCTGTGTGAGCTGCGGGTGAATATATCAATATGCACACAAACAAACACACTGCAGAGTGCAGGACCTCAGTGTGAAGCGCTGGGACTAATGTTCATGTTGTGATGTACTGGGGGATTTCGCTTATCAGACTCTTAATTAGAGATGTTGAAGCAGAAAGGAGGTAGGATCTGTGTGTGTGTGGTAGGAGAGTGATAAAGAATTGGTGATTGATGTTGTGTCAGTGCGGAGCCGTTCAAAGCCTGCGGAGAGAGGGAGGGCTGTGTCAGATTTTCGAGGCTGGATCGCTGTAATTGGTCTGGGCTGTTCATAGCCCTGTTAACTTGTCAGTCAAGGGTGGTTGGAGAGGGGATAAGATGCCATCTTAATATGGAAGCGCACACACACACATTGAGCTGAAGGCTGTTGTGCGGGTCAGCGATCTGTCAATAATTCTGTAACTTATTTGGACTTGCTGTATTTAACGTGTGACTTCCTGTCCGATGTCACCTGCAGGTACGACCAGACAGCCACGAGACGGAGAGATCACGGGAGTTGACTATAACTTTGTGACCGTTGAAGAGTTCTTCTCGCTGGAGGAGTCGGGGGCGCTGTTGGAGAGCGGAAAGTTCAAAGGTCAGCCCACATTCATGAGTAATTTATGAAGAATATAAAGTGTTAAAGGGCAAATATATTATTTCATTATTTCAAATGTTCTTTTTAAGGTCATGTATTATATCTTTGGGGCTTTTTTGTCCGGTGTTGATGTATTGATTCACAGTTCTAAGAGCTCCATTTACACACATCAACATGCATCAACACAACTGTTGTGTTGGCAATACTTATCTATCCAACTGCTCAAAGTTCAAAGCAATAGCTCACCCCAAAATCATTATTCATCCTGTTTCTCACACAAAGTTAATATAGCTTTTGAAGACTGAAAATAGCACACAAGTTGTATGGACCCCTTTTATTATAATTTTTTATCCTTTTTTTTTATTTTTGTTGTTAATAGAAAAATTGTTGTTCAGGAATTTCTGATGTATAATGTCTTTTGTGTTCTATGCAAAAAAAGAAATCATGCCGATATCATATATAAAAACACTGGGCCAAAAGTCTGAAAATACTTTCATATATAATATAATATAATATAATATAATATAATATAATATAATATAATATAATATAATATAATATAATATAATATAATATAATATAATATAATATAATAATATTTAGTGCTGTCAATCAAGTTAAAAAATAACTAATTAATCACACTTTTTTTAATCATACCTAACAATAAAGTTTTTAATATATTTTCATATTGTAAGAATTTCACATTTAATCTCCCAATGAATGTAGAAACAACATAAAGACAGTATATTTTAATATTTGATCTAACAGGTAGAAAAAAAATATCCAGAATCAAAGCATGTAGCAAACACTTTAAAGTGTTCACTGCATAATTTAGATTAAAACATAGATTATTTTTTATAAATTTTTATTAAAGCTACTAGTGATTTTCTTTTGTTCTTTTATGACTTGGATCTGCATCAGCTTCAACTCTTTGTGTTAATTTAAGACTTTATTTAACTAATTTAATACTGTGCTTACGAGAATACTTGATAAAGCTGGCATTTTGGCATGATTTTGTGTGTTTCTGTCCATTCAAGCACGAAAGATGTTAAAGTAGCAGAATTCCACAACGGTAAATGCTACCAACATCATATTCATGTCATTTGAGGCTTTATTAACGTCCTTACCTACCCCTACCCTAAACCTACCCTTAAAACAATGCAAATATAGTGTTGATAGCACAACAGTTTAATAGGTAACATTATTCGTCAGAACACCGACGCACTGTCTGAAGCTGCTTTCTGTGCGCATGAGTGCAGCAGTACCACACTCTCTTTTGTCTTGACATGCTTGAATGGTTTAATGATCATATAATGTAAATCTAGCTAAAGGATGACAGAAAAAAACCAAACAACGGATGCTGTGTTAATTGCGTTAAATAGTTTTTAACATGTTAAACTGAAAAAATAATCACATTCGTTAACGCATTGATTTTGACATCACTAATTATATTATATTATATTATATTATATTATATTATATTATATTATATTATATTATATTATATTATATTCATGATAAATTTTGAATGAATTTCAGAATTTTCAAAATTAGTCCTATTTTGGATATCATCCTTATTGTAATGGTATTTTAATATTTTTATATTTTCCAATATGTCTGGAGAAGCAAAACTGGTAACACTTTAGTATAGAGATCATATATAAACTATTAACTATGACTTTTCCCTCAATAAACTCCTAATTTACTGCTTATTAATAGTTAGTAATGTAGTTGTTAAGTTTAGGTATTGGGTAGGATTAAGAATGTAGAATAAGGTCTTGCAGAATAAGGCTTTAATGCTTAATAAGTACTAATAAATAGCCAATATTTATGCATGCTAATAAGCAACTAGTTTAAACTAGTTACCATAAAACTTGATTTAGGTCTTACAAAAACTCATAGAAAACTCATATCTAAAATTCAGTGATATCTCTCATGAGGAAGTAAAACTGATAATAAAAGCAAGTTTAATTTCCCTTCAGTTTATCTCAGTCTGTCTTTATATTTGAACACAGTATTATTTTTTTATTGTAAATTGCAGAAATGCTCACAGGTTTCTACTTTGAGCCACATAATGTCAGTTTATACCATAGATAAAAGCTCATTGTCCATTACACAGATAATATCCTCTCCAAAATAGGCATTTCATGGCAAATGTATCGCAATTCAATGTTCAGTGTGGAGTCCGAAGCTCATTCCTCTTTCAGCATCATTACTGTGGGCTCTGTGACACATGTGCCTTTAGCATGTGAGTTATGGCTCTCAGGGGGAGGATCGCCTACCTCGCCTGATTAAACGAATAAAATGAATTAGCATAAAAAATGCAGCTGGATTTACAAAATGCCATAAATGCCATTTTCACCTTGCCGACGCGGCAAGGTATGATTTACTTACCACTGCAAAGGCAAGTTACTTAATCAATAACAGATGGAGATCAGGACGGGTTCACAATCTGTTGAACCGTCTGAAGATATGTCACTCCTCTTGTATAGTATTCCATCCTTGAGGTGGTTTTTATGCTTTTAGTGAATATACTATGACAATATAATGGATTATCATGTGTTATTAAGGTGACCTTGCAAGATTTTGTTGCTCCTATTAGCTATTTGTATTGAAATAAAGCTATTGATTCACTCTGAAAGAAATAATACCACATATCCATGGATTTAACCACTAGCCATAAATCTCTAGTATGTAAATCCTTTAATTATGTTTCACGAGTTCACACTTACAAAAATTTCAGATAGAGTATGGCGTGCTCTCTGAGGAGAGGGCTCCGAGCTTGGAATTTGGCCCGAACCCTGAGTACTCACCCCGTATTCCTGACAGGGATAGGAACTAGCCAATAGTGAGGAATCGGGGTGGCGGAGGGATGCCAAAAACTGTCTACGAGTCGGCTATATATATACAGACCACCTCTCATGCTGATTGGGTAGATCATTTGAATGTGTTCCTCCCGAACTTTGTTAATAAAACATCATTAAATACACATTGTAAAAGAGAGAGAGAGAGAGAGAGAGAGAGAGAAAAGAGAGAGAGAGATCAAATGTGACATATAAACAAATTGTTCAGGGTGGTTCAGAGGATATTACTACCAACACTGGTAGACCCTAAAATAAGAAACTAAATAAACACTTCATGAATAAAATAACTTCTAAGCAGTGTAATAACTGTCCTTGGAAGACCTGAGTGACAAGCTTGTTATATTTCCTGGATTAGGGAATTACTACGGAACCCCTCGTCCGGTTCACATCGGTCCAGAAAGCCCGCCCATCACCTATCAGGAGCACCGCAACCTGCTGAGAAACTTCCGTACCCGTAGCAAGTCCCTCAGCAACCTGGAGAAGGCCGGCGAAGAAGGCGACAACAGTGAAGGAGGACTCAGGTCTATCAGGTAGGAAGAATGCATACATATCCATAGACATGTATTACATAGATGCCACATTCAACCACTCCAGACAAGTCGACATGTCTGCCGTCTTGGGATGGTTGACATGACACTGTTCATAACTTACACTAACAAATCAATGAATTTTCATACTTAAGAATGGAACTCCAATCCTCTATTCTGACAATATGTGCTATATAAACACAAAATAATCAATTTCTTTGATCATTTTGGTTTAAAAAAAACTACATTTTGATAGGCAATGCCATTTTAAAAAACTACTCAAGATCAAGCTAATACATACAAGCCCAAAAAATGCCTGACTGTGGCTGTTATTGTTGTCATATACAAATTCCCAGTTTTTCTTTTGTCTTCCATGCTCAAAGTGACAGCAGAGTAGTTACCAGGCAAAATAGTACCAGCCAGCTTTTTCAGCCTTTGTTATCTTTCTTCTGATGTCATCTCTAACATATTCTCTTTCTTCTTGAGAAGCCTACAAACCTGTGTGCCTTTTGTTATTTCTGGTTTTCTTGTCCTTTATTATTATTCCACCTTTCTCTGACATTTGGATCTGAGGGGAATGTGTGGGCACAAAACAAAATATATCACAGAGGCTTGTCACATCATTACACAGCATTATCCTGTGTTATTAAACCCACAGATTTCATATTTGATTTTTTTTTTCTGGTTCAAAGGCATGATTGAGGTACATATTATTTGTATACAATTGGGATTTTTTAAGATGGACAAAATAAAATCAATGTTGCTTTTAGAGCAAACAAAAGGTCATTATGGTATCAATCTCTGTTCTCCCAGAAATCCCTAAAGAAATAGCCTTAGCACTGATTCGTTTGCAACAAAATGAGATTACCAACATTCCTTTATCTAACTGCTCTTTCACATCATGGAGACTGGTCCTTGAACAGCTCAGATCCTAGTCATAGACCATCTGGGCTTACTGCAGTCTGCCCACCAGCCACACATTTGACAGGATACTATTCTGACCTACATACTTCACAGGGCATGGCTGCACTCACCTTGATAAAGATGGCACCTCTGCCAGGATTATGTTTTCAGGTTATGTTTTATTTTATGACTTTTACAGTATCTTAAAGATTACCACGTACTGGCTTGACTTGATGATTCAGATTCAAAATCACATTTAATAAACACAAGTAACAATAACGAGAAACACCATCACAAAACATTAACACAAGACAATGAACAGAGGATGACTAAGGGTTTAAATACACTAGATGACAAGGGACTAATGGTAGACAGGTACAGGTGATTAGCTGACATTGTTACAAACAAGGGTATCTACAGAAACTAACCAAAGCCACTGGAAGGCAAGCCTGCAACCTTTAGCCAAAAAAGTGTAATGGCTAATGCTAATGCTCCGGTGGTACACAGGGAAGGAATTTTGAACTGTGGGCACTGATGTCACTGCCATTATACAATAGGCTGAGAGGTGCTGCACGTGAGTTAGCCGTTATGCTTTCTCCAATGGTAAGAGATATAGACCCTCTCATCTCCCTATAATATACAATCTCTGAACTAACAGCAATGGAAACACAGGAAACAGGAACTGAACATAGGCACAAAAAGAGAAAAGAATATAAAATAAGAGTCCATGAAAACAGAGACAAGGTACCAAAAGTACCATGTCTATTATGGGTATAGCTACAGTAACATTTTAAGATAGTCAGCTTGAGATCCTTTCCATTTACATCTTTTATAAAAGTTATAAGGCCCTATTTTAACGATCTAAGCGTATGGTCTGAAACACATGACGCAGGTGCATCCAAATCCACTTTTGCTAGTTGCGCTTGCACAATGGCAGATTCTCTATTTACATGTCTGAATATTGACACCCTCACAACCTGTTTAAATACATGTGTATAGAGGGTATGCATCGACGTCACTTTCCCGCCGAAAGCGCGCTCCCTCAGCTGGACTGAGTGACAAAAGAACCTGCTGCATGACTGGATTTAACAGGGGAAACTGCGAAAACGCGAGTAAAACTAACAAATTACACTAAAGGTTGGAATTGAATGTGTTCCTTACAACTTGTCAAATAAACCTAATCCATGGATATTGACATGCAGCCTGGAGTCGTGTTTCCTGACATATGTGCCTGATTTCGACGGCGGGGAGACACATAAAGCAAATCTGCCTGTGAATATTTTATATAACTACAATATCGGTAGGTTTAAATCCGCGTAATCACTTATATCAATGTTATATCGTCATATTGTCCAGCCCTAAAACATATATAGTTTTATAGTATAGTTATTGTCAGTGTTGTTTATTGAAAAACACACAATTATGCAGAATATAAGATGAAAAATAATTAATTGATGAGTTGTCAAACTAATATATAACAATACATACGGTATGATTTTACCTCAAAATCCAACAATTTGACACAAAATGATAACTAAAACATGTTTCTCTGCCTGGAGTCGAGCTGTTTCTGTGAATTGCAGTGATCCATTTGCTTTTTTCCCTGTTGCTTTCTGCAGTTTTTAAATATATACCTCAGGGTTTGTGTCAAAGCTATTTGTACAGTCAATCACAAAGCTCTTTCCCGTTTTGGATGTGTTCTGTGTGTTTTTCGCAACATTCACGCTGAAAACCAATGCTGCCGCTCAAGGGGCTCGCACACCGGACGCGAAGCTCAGCGCCGCGACACGTCTTTCAAATTCGAACACATTGTTTTATATTTTTTTCTGAGTCGTAGCTGGGAGCCGCCGACAGGCGCCGAATGTCGCCGCCGGTGTGCGTACACTCATAACAATGCATTCGAATTTTAAAGACGTGGCGAGGCGCTGAGCTTTGCGTTCGGTGTGCGAGCCCCTTCAGTCTTTTGCCACTCAGTGGCCGTGACCGCAGTCGTAACGGTCGACAGTGACGTCACGTGCATACCCTCTATTGCCATGATTGGTTAAATAATTAGCCAGTTTCATTCGTCATTACTGCAAATAGGTAATTCTGATACATACAATGACAATCCATTATGACATGTAGGCATTTTTATCTTTATGACACAATAATAACTTTTACATTGTAATCCTTTTACTTTTAATATTTGGCATGTTTGTGTGCTGCTGCACGTCCCTGTTTGTATAAGAAACAGAGTGTACGCACATTGTGCTCCCGCCTATTGGCTGCATATTACTAATGCGCCCTTTGATATTTTTTATTTTTATCTGTAAATAACACACAATTAAGTGTCTCAAAACATTACAGTTTTAGTTGACACTTAGTACAAGTATATATGAAGAGTTTGGTTCCAAAACGCGATAAACGGCATTTTCAAAAAAGTTGAGTTTCCGCCAAAATCAGTATTGTATCTGGTCGGTATTGAAAAGTCATTCATTAATTTTGCGCAAAAAAATGCGATATCCGTCGTGTTATTCTGTCATGTTTTCTCCCTTTCTTTCCAAAACGCGACAAACGCCAGTCTCCTTTTTCTGCAGAACGCGATATATCCGCTCAACCAATCACAGCGCACCATTCCACCCACTGTAAACATTGAAAGCTTTTAAAAAGGGCATTTTTAATACCAATGTACTCGGCAAATGTGTTTATTTAACCTGTGCGGTGGCGGCCAGATACTCTTTAATCGTAATAACAAATAATTTATAACATGAACAAGATGATGACCCGTTGAATTCATATTGGGAGCGACAGCTGCTATTTTTAGTAAAATGCCTGTATATAAGATAAATATTGGCAAAGTTTAGACTCCATCATATATGTGAATCAACTTACTTTGTGTATTTTCAAATTTTTGAAAAATAACTTATATTGATGGATTAATTGCATTTTGAAAAAAAATTGTCATGGATTTATTGCATTTTGGGAAAAAAAATTATACGTTTTTATAATAAACTTTATAAAATCAAAATGTAGATTTGAATTTTTGTTTTTATAACCAAAAGATGCTATGTGAAAGTTTGAAACAGAAAATAGTGGTTTTCATCTTGCCACATTCTTGGTAAAGAAAACACCTTTTTACTTAAATAGTTATTTGCATTTTGGAACCAAACTCTTCATATTCTTTTAAAGGTGCCCTAGAATCAAAAATTAAATTTACCTTGGCATAGTTGAATAACAAGAGTTCAGTACATGGAAATGACATACAGTGAGTCTCAAACACCATTGTTTCCTCCTTCTTATATAAATCTCATTTGTTTAAAAGACCTCCGAAAAATAGGCGAATCTCAACATAACACCGACTGTTACGTAACAGTCGGGATCGTTAATATGTACGCCCCCAATATTTGCATATGCATATACATTAGACAAGGGCAGCCAGTATTAACGTCTGGATCTGTGCACAGCTGAATCAACAGACTAGGTAAGCAAGCAAGGACAATAGCGAAAAATGGCAGATGGAGCAATAATAACTGGCATGATCCATGATTACATGATATTTTTAGTGATATTTGTGAATTGTCTTTCTAAATGTTTCGTTAGCATGTTGCTAATGTACTGTTAAATGTGGTTAAAGTTACCAACGTTTCTTACTGTATTAACGGAGACAAGAG
This sequence comes from Megalobrama amblycephala, assembly GCF_018812025.1. Lineage (NCBI taxonomy): Eukaryota > Metazoa > Chordata > Actinopteri > Cypriniformes > Xenocyprididae > Megalobrama > Megalobrama amblycephala. The sequence goes on from NC_063055.1 coordinate 31,124,027, forward strand.
AGCCGTCGCTATTTTCATTTTTAAACACTTGCAGTCTGTATAATTCATAAACACAACTTCATTCTTTATAAATCTCTCCAACAGTGTAGCATTAGCCCGTTAGCCACGGAGCATATAGCCTCAAACTCATTCAGAATCAAATGTAAACATCCAAATAAATACTATACTCACATTATCCAACGCATGCATGCAGTATGCATGACAAACATCTTGTAAAGATCCATTTGAGGGTTATATTAGGGTTATAGGGTTAAAAAAATTAGTTAATTTTTTTTTTTTTTAAATCTATGGGGTATTTTGAGCTGAAACTTCACAGACACATTCAGGGGACACCTTAGACTTATATTACATCTTGTAAAAACTGGTTCTAGGGCACCTTTAAAGTGTATTAAGTGCTAAAGATATGCTAAAGTGCACTTATTTTTTACAAGGCATGAAGCGTACTGCAAGTGTTTAAGAACTCCAAAACCAACCATTTAGCATCATTTCAGTCTGAATGTAAAGGTTTGTGTGCCACATTTCAGCGCTGAATGTTTCGTGATATATAGGTTAGTCTCAATGCAATGCTGCTTATGCAAAGAGTCTTGGTGCAATTGAATACTGAATATACCATAACATATGAATAGTATAAAAATGGGGGGAAAATCATGGCCATATCCATCATTATTACTAAAATAGCATCTGTATGTCATAGTTCATGGTATCATCCCCCTCCTGGTAAACATCAGTGCTGTTAAAGCAGATTGAGTGTGTGTATATGACACCACAGCCAAGGGTGCATGTGTATGTTTACAGCTGGGCTTATGATTCTAGTGGGAATATGCTAATTACCTCAGTACAGAGTGCAGGTTGCAGATGTTCAGGTCCCAGCTGGGGATCCTTCATTTGTATACAAGCACATATGCTATTTCAAGTGATATAAGAGGATGTCTTTATATTAATGACTAGATGTTGAATGAGAGACAGGTTCAGTTTAACAGCCAAACACCTTTCTCTGTAGATGATTGTGAAGCTGTTTCTATATACAGGCAATGGCTTTTAAGTTGGTGTGAGTTACACATTATAGATGTACAAAACATTATTAAAAGTTAGCTTTATCCTAGCTTAGCCTTTGTCGTTATTACATGTTACATGTGGTTAGTGTAGTAATTATGAATGATGCATAATTACATGCAACTAATCCTATACCAAACCCGGTAACACTTTATTTTACAGTGTCATTGTTATATATGTTACATCTAGTTACGATAGTAATAACTATAAATTATGCATAACTGCATGCAGCTAACCCTAAACCTAACCCTACATGTAGTTGCATAATATTACTCAGTACTTAAATGTATAATTACAGTGTAACAAAGACACCTCAAAATAATATGTAACCCCAAGACCCTTAACCTAATCTTAACCCTATTACGTTAATTATTATTACTCAGTACTTGAAATTACACTGTAACACAGACACAAAAATAAAGTCTACCCAAAACATTGTCATGAAAGTGTACTCTCTTCTACACTTAATATTATATATTTGCAAGTACAGAAAAAAACAATTACAGGACTGAAACCATTGTCCAAAACAAGTGACTTTTAATAAGCGATTCAGCGATGATGCCCATCTTTGACTGTGTCAGCATCTATTTAAGTGCTCACAGCATAGATAAAATAAACATGTCAGCAGTGACGTTTTTCACTGTGAACAAAAAGGATGCTGAAGGTAGCAATATGTAAAAATTGTAAAATAGATATATTGCTGGTTCCCGAAGAACTTTACTACGTCTATTTTAATTTTTCACCAGAAAACACAACACTCTGAACAGCACACAATTATCTAATTACCTGAATGTAATTACCCAAAATGTGTTTTTGGTTTTCGGCTAAATGAAAATTGTAATTTCGGTTTTGGTGTTTCGATAAAAAAACTGATTTCAGTGCATCAGTACTTATGTTATGAAGCAACAATAAATCTTAGTGATCTAGCCATAGAGTTTGTCAGAAGACATTTCAGAGTTCAGACTACAAGCCGACAAAACTGTCCAGTCAACTCTTTCATAAGTTCACTTGGGTTTTGTTTGTCTGTGCACTTTTGTCAGGCCCTGGTGTCTTCACCCCATGGGTAGTGGCACAGATGACAGAGGCATCGATCAAAGCATGACATTGAAGCCAATCAACAGAGGAGGTTTACATACCGATCTGTCTCTATGGATTAAATGTACCGCTCTGTCTCTTAGATGCTGACCCTGCTTACAGTACATTTCACAATTGACACTGAAGTGATTTCCTTTAGACTGTAGAATGAGGAAAACTTGGTATTGCTTTTTAGCTAAATCAAATTTGTGAGAAAACATACACAAACAAACACCTCAAACACACTGCAAAGTGTTGTTTTAGGAATGACAAACACATTTAATCACCACAGTGAACCTCTTATTTTGAGTATCTGGAATACAAAAGTCACTTACAAACTCATCATTACTGATATAGTGATAAACACAGCAATGTTTAGGCATCTTGTGGCTGTACAAAAATAAATGGTGAGAGTTAATGCAATTAAAGGATTAGTCCACTTTTAAATAAACTTTTCCTGATAATTTACTCACCCCCATGTCATCCAAGATGTCCATGTCTTTCTTTCTTCAGTCAAAAAGAAATTAAAGTTTTTGATGAAAACATTCCAGGATTTTTCTCCTTATATTGGACTTCAATGGGCACCAAACAGTTGAAGGTCATAATTAGTTTCACTGCAGCTTCAAATTGTTCAACACGATCCCAGATGAGAAATAAGCGTCTTATCTAGTGAAACCATCGCTCATTTTCTGAAAAAAAATGAAAATTATATAAGTTTTAACCAGAATTGCTCATCTTGAACTAGCTCTCTTCTTCTCCTCTATTAGAATTCCAGCAGTGTAAACGCTGCTAAGCGTATTACTGCCCTCCACAGGTCAAAGTTGTTAACTAATTGTTATATACTATTGAACTAGCATATTGCATATACAAATTAGTTCAAACTTTGACCTGTGGAGGGCAGTAATACGCTTAGCAGCGTTTACACTGCTGGAATTCTAATAGAGGAGAAGAAGAGAGCTAGTTCAAGATGAGCAATTCTGGTTAAAACTTATATAATTTTTTTCAGAAAATGAGCGATGGTTTCACTAGATAAGACCCTTATTTCTCATCTGGGATCTTGTTGAACAATTTGAAGCTGCAGTGAAACTAATTATGACCTTCAACTGTTTGGTGCCCATTGAAGTCCACTATAAGGAGAATAATCCTGGAATGTTTTCATCAAAAACTTTAATTTCTTTTCGACTGAAGAAAGAAAGACATGGACATCTTGGATGACATGGGGGTGAGTAAATTATCAGGAAAAGTTTATTTAAAAGTGGACTAATCCTTTAAGAGTGCCCAAAAAGTTTTAGTTTTAACATAAAGTTCTTAGTTCTCAGTCCCAGAGGGCCACTCCCCTGCAGAGTTTAGCTCCAACCCTAATCAAACACACCTGAACCAGCAAATCAATGCCTTCAGGATTACTAATCAGAGATTGTATATAATGGGGAGATAAGAGGGTCTGCATCTCTTATCATTGGAGAAAGCATAACGGCTAACTTAATCACGTGCTCACCTCTCAGCCTATCGTGTAATGGCAGTCGCAACATTCCCTAGTCTGCCTTCTCTTGAAAAAATACATTTTTATCAAGCTAAAATATACATATACTTTCCAACGAAAGTATTGTTTAGTGTAAAACATTCTGAAGATTGGCAAACAGGACGTCGATTAATTAAATGATTAGCTATTTCCCCACAAAAGCTGTTTAATCAGCATAGTGAAGCCTCTCGTCCATTGACTTCCATTAAAAAAACAGCCTCCGGTCTCATTCTCAGCGTACCGCGGGGCGTTAGCATTAGCCGTTATACTTTTTTGGCTAAGGTTGCAGGCTTGGCTTCCAGTGGCTTTGTTACTAATGCTACAGGCAGGTTAGTTTTATCAGGATTGAAGCTAAACTCTGTAGGGCAGTGGCCCTCCAGGACTGAGTTTGCCCACTCCTGACATAGATATTAATATGGAGTTGATCCACCCTTTGCAGCAGCTTCCACTCTTCCAGGAAGTCTTTCCACAAGTTTTTGGAGTGTTTCTTTGGGAATTTTTGCCCATTCATCCAGTAGAACATTTGTGAGGTCAGGCGGTGAAGTTGGAAGAGAAGGCCTGGTTTGCAATCACCATTCCGGTTCATCCCAAAGGTGTTTGATAGGGGTGGGAATCTTTAGTCACATCACATTCCGATCCGATTCCGATTCTGGGAGTGACGATCCGATTCCAAAACTATTTTTGATCTACTTTTTTTTTCCTTAATTAATTTGTTTAACAACTTAAAAACTACAAAATCCTTAGATTTACATATCATTACTCCAGTAATTATAAGTACTTTTTAAAATAATTACAAATTGAAAAAATGTAATTAAAATTTTATGTTAAGAATTTAACTTCAAGACATACAAGCAAGTGGCAATAATAGAGGAGCAACGAAACATATTACAAGCAATAAACAGAGTGCTTTCAGTATTTAAGATTATCTAAAAGTTTTCCATTCAAGAGCTATAAGTGATTTTTCTTTCTCATGTTTACTGTTGTTTAATTGTTGCTATGACATCATAGACAGCGGGAAATTGCTAAGCTGCATTCACGCATGGATCTCTTTTGGAAATATAAGAAGTAATGCGGTTTGTCATGCCCGTTTAATCCACTACATAAAACCGTACTTTAAACCACTTACACGGAGTCACGCATAGCCGCATGCGCGAGCACTCTTCACAAACAAAGTGCGCCGCGCGCCAGCGTTCGAAATTGGAAAGCAGCCTTCTGTTAGTGAGTTTTGTATTTTAAACATATAAGTCAACTGGATTTTTCCAAACGGCATAAATGATGCCTTCGTAGAGCATTTGTCAGGAAAATACTGACGGGCGAGACCACACAGCACATCCTGAGCAATGAAGCCCGCGAATGTCGCTTCAACCTTTCCAAACTTTATTAAAGATTCTTTTTCGGAAGGTTTGAGTGGCGTATGTGTGTGAGGAAACGGAAGCAAGCAGAATATGGGTATTTCTAAACCACATTCAACGTCTTCGCGCATATGGTGAAAAAAATTCTCATAATCGATCCAGAATTCGTTGGAGAGAGAATTGCGATGCATAGATGGATCGATTTTTTTTCTCCCACCCCTAGTGTTTGATGGGGTTGAGGTCAGGACTCAACCCCAGTCAAGTTCTTCCACACCAAACTCGTCCAACCATGTCTTTATGGACGTTGCTTTGTGCACTGGGGCACCGTCCTACTACTACAGACCTTCCCCTAACTGTTCCCACAAAGCATAGCATTGTCCAAAATGTCTTGGGATGTTAGAGTATAAGATTTCACTTCACTGGAAGTGAGGTCCCCAGCCAAACCCCTGAAAAACAGCCCCATATCTTTATCCCTCCTCCACCAAACTTTACAGATGGCACAATGCAGTCAGGCAGGTAACATTATCTGCTAAACAGAGAAGTGTGATTTGTCACTTCACAGAACATGTTTCCACTGCTCCAGAGTCCAGTGGTGGCGAGCTTTACAACACTCCATCCGACACTTGGCATTGGACTTGGTGATGTAAGGCTTGCATGCAGCTGCTCGGCCATGGAAACCCATTCCATGAAGCTCCCGCCGCCCAGTGTTTGTGCTCTTATTAATTCCAGTGGAAGTTTGGAACTCTTTAGCTATGGAATCAGCAGAGCGTTGGCGACTGTGCCTCAGCACATGGTGACCCCGCTCTGTGACTTTACTTGGTCTTCTGCTTTATTGTTGCTGTTCCTAAATGCTTCCACTTTCCAATAATACCACTTTTGACCGTGAAATATCTAGCAGGGATGAAATTTCATGACCTGACTTATTGCAAAGGTTGCATCCTATTACAATACTATGCTTAAATTCACTGAGCTCTTCAAAATGACCCAATTTTTCACAAATGTTTGTAAATGCAGACTGTGTGGATGGGTGCTTAATTTGATACACCTGTGCAATGGGTCTGATTGAAACACCTGAATTCAGTAATTATAAAGTGTATACCAATACATTTGTCCATATAGTGTATGCTTTCTGTATAATTACAGAGATCATTTCATTCATTTATAGTATGGCAACTGTATTTAGCTGCAATGGGTACACACACACACACACACACACACACACGGTTTTAATGCTTCATGGGGACATTCCATGGTCACAAAGATTTTTATACTGTACAAACTGTATATTCTATCCACTAACTCTTCTCATCACAGAGAATATTCTGTATTTTACATCACTTAGTATGATTTAAAAGCTGTTTTCTCATTGGGGACCATAAAAGGACAAGGATTTCGGATATTGCCATCTTTATGGGGACATTTGCAAAATAGAAAACTATAAATAGAAGCCTATATAATGGTAATGCACAATGATAGTTTCATTTTGCTGTTTTTCTTGCTTTCATATGTCCAATAGGAGAAATAAACCTATTTAGTGCTGAATAGAAAACAGAATGACTTTGAATAATAATTCAATGAATGTTCAAATTGAAGCTTTCAGCCATAATAGTCTTTTGTGTTTCAGTAAGCCGTGTCATTTCAGAAGTCTTGCTTTCTCTTCATTGGTGTTTTAGGTGGTTCGGCTGGAGCGAGCAGTGCCCCCGCCCCCACTTCATCCCCCAGCCAATCACGAGAGTCAAGCGGAGGAGACGGCAGTGCCTTGGAGAATGGGTTCGGACCCCGTAGAGGTGCACGGGTGACAGGGTCGGAAAACTGGGAGATGATGTACAGTGACTCAGGGAATGCCTATTACAAAGAGTAAGAAGATTAATGATCACTATATGAATGATTTATACTGTTAGTATAAAAGGTAGCATATACTGTTGGGACCATATGTTTTAAAGCACTAAAAACAAAGCTGATTTTGCTTCAGGACCCAAATTTTACATTGGACATTGAGGGATATTTCATCCAAAAAAAAAAAAAAGTCTGTTAAATTTAAATCTATTTGTTTTTAATGCGGTTTAGGTCAAATTTTATTGAACTTGCATAGTTTTGATCTTGTTTTTTGAGGATGAGGGAATGTCACACAACCTGGTTATTGGCTTCAATCAATAGACAGATGAATTTGCAGCTCAGTATGGTAGACTCTGATTGGACACACAGTCATTGACATCAAGATATATGGAAATATTTTCATCTCCCATTTAAAAATTAAGACTTTTTTGCTATCTTAAAGGAATAGTTCACCAAAAATTTAAAATTCTGTCTGCCGGAAACTAGTTATTATAGTTTATAAAGTTTTAAATATAAAGGTTTCATTTTTAAAAGGCCTTTAGTAACCCCCTGGAGCCATATGGATTATTTTTATGATGGATGGATGCACGTTTTTGGGCTTCAAAATCTCACGCCTCCTTTACTACCATTATAAAGCTGGGAAGAGTGAGAATATTATTTAATATAACTCTGATTGTGTTCATCTGAAAGAAGATAGTCATATACACCTAGGATGGCTTGAGGGTGAGTAAATCATGGGATAATTTTCATTTTTGGGTGAACTTTCCCTTTAACTATGCACAATTATATGATTAGCTGCTTTTTATTATGTAGCATGGTTTTCCATCAGAACAGACCTGCAGCCATTCACTTATAAAACAATATGAAGTATATAATTAAAAAACCTCAACCTGTCATAAATGTATTAGCAACACAGTTATTTTAAGTGTGATGTTTACAGTCATGTAAACATCAGGTGATTTAAATGACTTTTTCTATTTGACAACACTGACCTCTTGTGTTATGTGTTTGTCCTGCAGCCAACATCTAAAGCCATCCTCTTGGCTTAATCGCCGAACTCGCAGCAGAGAGAATGTGTGTATGACAGAATGTAAGATTCTATTCTATTCTATTCTATTCTATTCTATTCTATTCTATTCTATTGCCCTTTTTCCATTTGGGTTTAAGTCATGTAACAGTTTTAGATGTAAATAACAATAAATATTTAGTATATGCACTGTATAAAAGTTATAGTCCACACTTTTTAATCTAGGGAGCTTTTATTAGCTTGATTTAAAGACAGATGTTCATGCAGCTACATTAGGATATTTGCTTAAAAGTTTGATAACAAAAAGTGAGGTTGCTCTCCTGACTCTCTTTGTGATTTATAAAGTCTATATAGGGCTTGTCACACTGTGATTTTAATGCCAAATGATAAAAGGCACACTTTTAATCGTCACTGAAGTTTAAAATGCATGAAATATCACCCATGAACAAAACATCTTTCCCTTCTAAAAAAGCAATCAGAGATTTGTTCAATTTGCTACATTGATCAATTCAGGTAGTAAAATTTATATTTTAAAACTACCTATGAACGGAGGGTTTGACATGTTCTTAACCCTACAGTATAAAGCCTTCTGTATTATATTTGATACACAGTTTTTCTAAGCGCTAAAGTTTTTGCTGAAAAACCTGTTCGTAGACAATCTAGTATGTGCCCTCGGTCATCTGATTGATATTTTATACTTTTTAGCAAGTAAAATGCCTCTTAGACATGGTACACGTGTCTTTTTGCTGTAAAATATATACTGATTTTTATTAAGTAAATGTAAGAATAACTTTTATATTGTTAGTAATATTTCAAGATGAGCATTTACTGGACTGAAGCAGTTAGTTTACCCGACTATCTATACAACATTGTTTTTTAAAAAAAAAAATCATTATTAAAATGTGAGTATCAAATATGATACATCAGGCTTTTGAGGAAATGTTCATTTGTTCATCTCTCAGTCATCACCTCCCCACACCCATCCACCCCTCCACACACAAACACAATATAAAAACTACAGAGCTTTGATCGTAAAACTAGCATTTAAAAATAATATTACTAAGAAATATTATCAGGAGTTATAGAGTGACAACTGATATGCAAGTAATCTGTTATACTATTATAAAAATCTCATTACAAGCTATCAGAATTTCATCTTACTTTTTGGATATATAGATATCAACGAATGCACAAAATTGCATAGTTTTGCTCAGTTTGGGCCCCTGATTAAGACTGAGGTGTTTTTTCTCCTCGAGTATGAGCTCCATATTCTTCTGTATCATACTATATGAGTCATAAAGGCCTGATGTATTAAATATCATACGCAACAAATACACAAATGCAACATTTTTAATATATATATATATATATATATATATATATATATATATATATATATATATATATATTAAAGTATTTAAGGTTAAGTATCTGTACTTGTATAACATGATGTGTGATTACAAATGAGATTTTGAAGAATGTACTGGTCATTATTTCCATGAAATTACAATTGAAGACTGAAGACAAACCCTTTTTAGATTGGATTGGAAATAACATTGGAAATATATATACATTAATTGTTAACTTTCACTTAAATAGAATTCTTATGTCATGTCAAGAAAATGATAACCCTATATATATATATATATATATATATATATATATATATATATATATATATATATATATATATATATATATATATATATATATATATATATTAATATTTAAAAGAATAATAAATAAAATATAATGGAAATAAATGGTCAAAAGTGTACTACAAAGTTATTGCAGTCTGTTTATGAAATGCAGTACATCATTACTGACTGTAGAGGGTGGTATAAATGTTTATGTTATAGAAACAAGATGTCATGACAGCTTCAAAATTCCATGCCTGCATTTGGTGGTTGTTTTTACATTTTGTGCTGTAAAGTGCTGCATGTGAATCTGCTGTTTAACATACGCTTGAACAGTATGTGCTCAGACATGCAAATGCTTACCTCTGTCTGTACTTCTACCTCTTTTCCTTCAGACATTTCAAATTCATGCATTTGGCAGACACTTACAGACTTACAAAGCTACTTACAGTGCATTCAAGGTATACATTTTTGTCAGTTTGTGTGTTCCCTTGGATTTGATCCCATGATCTTAGCAGTGCTAGCATCATGTGCTACCCGTTGAGCTAGCAGGACAGAATTTAGATTCACTTGTCTCTGGAAAATTTTAATTTTTTTCTTTACCTTTCACCATCCATCTTTTGTAATGTTAATCATTTCTTCTTTTCTTTGCTCTTAATTGGATAATTTCCTAAATAATCTGCCTGTCATCATATTTAAACCTGTCACCATATTCTTTCTCTGATTTTGTGCTTTGTAGTGGCAGAGTTTACAGACCAGCCCAGTGAATTGAGAGGCTTCTCCGTTCACACTCGTTTGGTGAAGGGTCCACGGGGCTTCGGCTTCAACATAGTGGGAGGCAGCAGGAGGAGGGAGTTCCTGCAGATTTACAGCATCACTCCCGGAGGACCTTCAACACTTAACACAGGTAACCACCCTCATCTCTCTTCAGCCGCCCACTGCAGTAAGAGGACTGTTGTAACAAAAAAGGGTATTTTTATGTTTTATCTATAGGTTGCTCATCTCTTTCTCTCTTCCTCTATATTTCTCTTTCTGTCCCACCGTGGATTAGTGTTGTGATTGTGTGATTCTGTTGAATGAGAGTCTCGACCTCCCTCTAATCCTAATGGCCTGCATGGAGTAATCCAGCTATCACTGCCTGCCGACATACACATTTACAATTAAAATGTGACATTATGAACACACTGTCTCTCACTTCACTATTACACGCAGACAAAGAATTACATATTACGCTTCACCTATGACTGGTCACATATGGGCCATTCTACAGAATTGGTTCAAAATCAGAGTTGGAACCATCCTGAAAAAATTTGTCTTTTTCCACAAATTTTGTATGTATGCAAATTGTATAATATCCAAGGTACACATTTCTAGTAATTGTGCATGTTAATTCTCATATTGTATTTTAAGAAAGTTTTGGAATATTTTTCCTCTCCTCAAATTTGTCACTACCGAAAAACAATAATAAATCATTTAATAAGAAGTTTTTTGCTATTTTATTCAAAAGTTTTCACAGGTCAATAACAATATTTTTAGTGCAATTTTATGATATTTGTTGAATTTTGAATCCAATCTGTCTTTGTAAAAGGCATAAAGTTTATCATGCTGATTTCAAAGTTAAAGATTCATTAGTTTGAATATACATTGAACCAAACACTATGATAACATCTTAGTTGATAATTCAATTTACTTTATTTTTGACAAAACATCCTGTGTTTCGTTAGTGACAATTTTAGATACTTTTGAGCCTAGCTCAAAGATGCTGATCAGCACATGGTTGTACACTTCTGAACAGTTGTACACACTCAAAATCTAAATTTTATTGAATAACACCCAAAAAACAACTATGTCACAACCAAAAGTTTACTATGTTTCAGTTGTGACTGTTTTGGTAGTGACAATTTTAGAAACTTTTGAGCCTAGCTCAAAGATGCTTATCAGTACATGGTTACCTAGCACAGTTCTGAATAGTAAAACACATAAAAACTAAATTTTATGGAACAACCCCAAAAAGTTTGCTTAATTGCAGAAAAGGTGTTTGGTAGTGATGTTCCTTACAGTTACACACATTTCTTATTTCAGACTTTTGAACACATTTACCTCAAAATTAATGAACCTACCTACCATGTAGCTATGAGAGAGGGACACGGAAATGTTTCCTGATCAAAAATGTAGGGGTGTAGTTAAAATCAGTCTCAGCCAATGGACTAAAACATACGCCATGGACTCTATTATACACCGGGTGCAACAGGCGTGAGGCGGGACGCAAGTGTTTTTTGTTAGTTTCAGCCCAATGCTGTTACCATTTAGCAAAAATAGCAAATGCATTTGCACCTATTTGTGCGTCCATGGGCGTGATGGTCTAAAAACGAGGTGTGTTGGTGTGTTGCTATTTTGAGGCAACTGAAATAGACTGTGCCATTGACCAACTGAGACCTGGTCTGAAGTCAATGGCGCAATATATTTTTTTTATTATTTAAAGAGCATGTTAGTAATATGCACTTATAGGCGGGTGCACAACGACGTACATTCTGCTTATTACACATAGGGACGTGCAGCAGGACACAAACATGCCAAATATCAAAAATAAAAGTATTACAATGTAAAAGATTATTATTGTGTTCATAAAGATAAAAATGCTTTGGTGGAATCCGGCTTGTACCATAGATGGTCTGCTCACGAGCTTTAACCTCGCGCACGAGCAGATCCGTCTCCTCACTAGAGAAGCATTCAGTTTTATTTCTTGCAAATTCCGCCATGTAAATAGCGATTCCTCCATGGCATGAGTGCAACTGGCTATTAAAGGAATGGGAGATGAGCCCAAAACACACCAATGACTCATTAAGAGAATAGGGACAACCCTTTTAGACCATGCGCCGGACGCACTGACCATTTTTCCCATCGTTAAACTAGCAAAAGTGAATTCGGACACGCCCTAAGCACACTTGCGCACTGTGCGTTAGACCATGTGCTTAGATCGTTAAAATAGAGCCGTATTTTGGTAGTGACATGAAAATGCAGGACACATGATTTACATAAATAATAAGGTTTGAGAGGTTGTATCGTGAATAAGTCACAGCTGAAGAGCGTTGTTAGGCACGAAGCGAAGCGGAATGCTTGCAACCCCTTCAGCCATGACTTATTCATGATACAGCACTAGCCTCAAGTACCTTATTGCTTTTATAAAACAGTTTCCACATAATACAAATATTAAAGCCAAAAATATTTATCAATGCAACTTTCATGAAGTAAACTTTCACTAAAAGCCTTCCGTCCGCTGGAAAAAATAGTCCTTGACGGTAAACAGCAACAGGAGTTACATTATAACACCATTACATGGCGGCAAAGACTGTCTTTATGAGTGTGTCAGTCAGTAGTGAAGACTTTTACATTGAAAAGACTGAATTGTTGTGAACACAGAACAAGACGCAACTGACAAATGCTTTGACTAGCACTGTCAGTCACAGGAAAACCCCTTAAATGTTAAAAGGACAAGATATTACAGCGGCCATTTAAACAGATTTTTTTTATTATGAACATAGGACTGACCTGAAGGAAAATGCTAAATCTGAATGCTGGTCATAAACTCGCTCACTCAATCTCTTTCTCACAACACTCTTCTACATAATACAGTAAGCTTTAATGAACAATATCAATTGAGAACATACAGTTTACATTGCTAAGAGTGGTTGCTAAGGGTGTTGTGTAGTGATACACAGAACCGCTATGTGAAGCGGTCATAGCCGTTTTTTATCGTGAATAAAACACAGCTATTGACCAATCAGAATTAAGGACAGGAACTAACCGTTTTATAAAAAGAAAATATAATACACAAGTTTGTATAAATAATTTTTTTTTGGGGGAAATGGATGCATTTGATCAGAAGTGACAGTAAATACATTCACAATGTTACACAGTTATATTCAAATAAATGCTGTTCTTTTGAACTTTCTATTCATCAAAGAATCTTGAAAAAAATATTCACAGAAATATTAAGCAGACTTCAAGATTGATAGTAGAAGAATAAATATGTCTTGAGCACCAAATCAGCATATTACAATGATTTCTGAAGGAACATGTGACACTGAAGACTGGAGTAATGCTGAGAATTCAGCTTTGCCACCACAAGAATAAATTACATTTTAAAATGTAAAAAATTTGAAAACATTAATTTTAAATGATAACAATATTCCTGTTTTTACAGTATTTTTGATCAAATAATTGCAGCCTTGATGTGCATAAGAGACTCAAAAATAACATAAAAAAAATAAATCTTACCAACCCTGTACGTTTAAATGGTAGTGTGTAAACTCTATTTCTTATGTAGTTAAATAGTTTTGAACTTAGGTTGAACTTTCATGTTGAATGCATGCAAAAATGAATTGCATGCAATTTAACACGTTCCAACTCTTGCCTTTTTCAGCGGACATTCTGGTGTACATCAATGATACCTGTGTGCTGGGCTTCTCTCACAAAGAGGTAGTGGAAATGCTGAAAGCCATTCCGGTAGGTCACACTGTAGACGTTGTGGTTCGAAGAGGCTACCCCATGCTATATAACTCTGATGGCTGCCCTAAGATGCCCAATTCTAGACTAACAGCTTCCCAAGACCAGTCACTACATCTACCTCCACCAACCACCACCCAACCCCAGGCCCAGGCTCCTCTCCCATACGCACAGCCACACCTCAGCCACAACGGTCCTATGTGGTCTGATTTTGAGAGGGGATCCTCAAGGAATCTGAGAGTACGGGCATCAAGGTTCAGTCTGGATGCTAATGGTAATTCACCTCCTATTGCTTCACCTCAAAGACCTCCATCATCATACCAGTACTCTAACGGGTGTGGGAGTGGATTCCTGAGACCGCCACGCACTGCAAGAAGCATAAGGAGGTTACAGAGTGCAGAACTGGCCAGCCAGAGTGACAGTGAGGTGGTGTCTGCGCTTGGATCACAGAGGTGAAAGGATTTTATATGTTATATTGTCACTGCTATGATCAGGGTTGGGTGGGTTATTATTTAAACTTTACTAAAGATTATAGAATACATGCTGTAAAATGTAATTTGTAACATATTCCGTTAGATTACTTATTTTTTTGACTCGTTTTTAAGTATAAACAAGTGAAAAAATCTGCCAGTTTTTGTTATATATAATTTTGTTTTAAGGATTTTTACTGATTAAGAATGTTAGGAATATTACCCTTGTATCTAATCATTATATACTACTGTTCAAAAGATTTGGGTTTGTAAGATTTTTAAAAATGTTTTTGAAGTCGTTTATGCTCACCAAGGCTGCGCGTATTTGATCAAAAATACAGCAAAACCAGTTAAATTGTGAAATATTATTAGAATTTAAAATACATTTTTTAAATTCTCTTTGTTTTAAGATACTTTAAAAAGTAATTTAATACTGTGATGGCAAAGTTGAATTTTCAGCAGCTATTACTCCAGTTTTCATTGTCACATGATCCTTCACAAAACATTCTGATATGGTGATTTAGTGCTCAAGAAACTTTTTACTAGTATTAGTATTTATCAGTCTATCTGATGTGATACTGATTTTTCTTGACAGACTTTATCATAAAAGACTATCATAAAATGCATGTAAGGACTAGAAATAGCATTTTAGCTTAGCATAAAGCTAAATGATAACATGACAATTTACACTAGTTTATTTCTGCTTCTCAAAATTTACTTTAAAACCCCATGAGTGTATAAAATAGCTTCTTTTTACTGATCATTGGTGGATTCTTTTCATAGAATGAGGTAGAAAATACATTTGTAGCTGTCTTTGCGATGCTAAAGGCTAACGCATTTCTCATATTTCTTGTAAAACTGCATAAAAACACAGACAAACGAAATATTGTCGTAATTTTGTTTTTATTGGATACATATTTCATCTGTCAAAGACTTTTTGTTGAACAGAATTTCATAATTCCCCATAAATTGAAGTTCCTTAATGATAGTTTTTGTTCTTGACAGCGCCCTCTGTCTACTCGGAGGAAAGTAACACACATCATAAGAGTGTTTCAATGCTGTTAAATCTAAATACTTTTTGAATGTAACTGATTATCAGCATTTAGGTTGTAACTGAATACAGTTACTCATATTTTCACTGTTTCACGTATTCTGTACCAACCCTGATTATGATACGTTATGTCTACTGCGCTTTGCTTTGCCTGACCACATGGTCTTTCTTTTTATCTTCACAGGGCCTCGGTCATCCGTAACCACAACAACAACTCTCTCTCCACTCCGCCACCTCTACGCCTGTACTCCTTCAAATCTTCTGAGAGTGACCTTTCCTCGAGTACTCCACCGCCCATATCTCGATTACCCCTACCCCACACAGAACTAAGTCCGGGTCCTGTTGCTTTCTCTCCTGGTGGTGGAAGGCGCTACTCCCATCTCCGTAAACCACAGCATTCACTGCTAACCCCACCTAGCAGTGCCCATTCAGACGGGCCTTACTTCACCTTCAATGGCACAGCCAGTGCCAGCAGTGGCAGCCCGAACAGCATTCCCTCACCCGGAGCCATGAGCGCTGTGATTGGCAGTGGAGTTGGAGGAATGGCGGGAAATGGGGAATTAGTCCCTGTTGCCTTGGCTAAATGTGAGAGGGGAAGCAATATGGGGTTCAGTGTGACGGCAGGAGGTCATGGAGGCAGACAGACCCTTGTAAAGAAAGTCTGGGACCACAGACAGTGTAATGGGCTGCAGTCTGGAGATGCCATTGTGAAGATCAATGGTGCTGATGTACAAAGTCTCAGCTTTGCACAGGTAGAAAAAGAGATGACTAAGAGCTGAGCTTAAGCCTTTTGTTATGGTATATATATATATATTCTTTGTTTATTATTCAAGGTCCAAAGGATTCTGCAAGAACACACTAAAAAAGGGGAGGTTATTCTGCTGGTTTACAGAGGGGGTAAGTTATATGTTCACCTATTCCATTACATACAGTGTTCACATTGAAAATATACATTTTGCATCATTTATACTTTTAAATAAACAAAGCTTTAGGATTTATAAATGTATGTATTTATTTTAATATTTTAGATTCTGCACTATTTTAGGTCACTTATCAAATAATCAAATTTGTGACATTGATCATGTGATAATTTTGTAATATTTTCAAATAATTCTCCATAACATTGTCATCAGTAGGTATGATATTGAAATTTTGGCCACCACCACAGTTATTTATATTTTGAATATGTATTGGCTGAATAAAAACCTTATAGGCTCTGTGAAATTGTTTCTTAATTTAATTTTATTATTTTAAGATAAACATTTATCAGCTGATACTGCTATATCTTGCATACCTGATCATCAGATCAAAATTGTAGAGTTCATTCAGCTCGACAAACCAAATAATTAGACATTCAGATATTCATGTTAATTTTTCAGTTCACTCAAATTATTGTGCTGTTGATCATATGAAAATATTGATATTAGTCTCGGACTTTAGAACCTACTGTATGTATTATTATTTAATACCATTTTTAGGTTGCAGAAAATCAATAACAATTGTGTAGTCTTCACCCCCGTTCATCAAATATTAATAATTGTGAACTCTTGTTGTAGGCACCTCACATTTCTCCAATTCCCCTAATTCTGTGCGGCGACTAACTCCGCCCCCTCCTCGCTCCGCCTCCGACTCTGAAGTCCCTCTTACCGACTCTGTGCCATTATCGCGTAACTCTCTCACTCCGCCCTCTCCAGCGCTGGTGCGCTCCTCATTGGTCCAGAGCACCAGCTTCCTGGATTCTGTACCTGTCACTCTCACGCTTGAGCCACGGGATTGGATGAGTTTGGAGGAAGGGGGGACAGTGCTCAGTCCCAGAGTAAAAACAGAGCAGAAAGAACAGCCTGTGCTGCGAGGGTATGAGGTGGAGCTGAAGAGGAAGCCAGGCGAAGGCTTTGGATTTGTTATCGCCTCTCAGGATGTGGAAAATGTCAAAGGTGAGTATTTGTAATGCACCAACAGTATTCGATATCCTGAAAGTACACCATGACCACCATTAGATTCAAGATAGTTCCTGAGTCTTACATTGAAAAACTAAGTTTTTATTCTGCTGTATTTAGAGACATACAGTGGAACGAAATGTTGTGCCTCACAGGACAACGGTGCTACATATTTAAAGTACAAACATGTAAACAAGTATAAACCTACGCATAGCTAACCTACTGAAAGTAATCTAACTATACACAGTGTACAGCATAAATGAGTACACTCCCTCTAAAACTTCTGAAAATTAGCAATTACTCAGTTACTTAGAAGACATGTTAAGGTTCTTTAGAGATATAATGTTCCAGCAAGTCTGCTTAATCAATTACCAAAGAAGCATGTCAAAATTATTCAGGAAAATAAGATTTTCTTATCAAGGTGATAAATGTTGTGTAACAAAAATGAGTACACCCTCCTAAAAGTAACTAAATAAAACGAAATAAAAATGTTCTGGTATAAGCAATGTTGAACCAAAACATTTAAAGAGAAGTAATTTCTTGACAATTAAAAGTGTTATTTAGCCCACTGAATCATTCTCAGACTTAATGCTGACAACAATGGAACCACTTGAGAGAGAACTGTCAGGAGACGTATTTCTTAGCACAAAAGTGGACAGTGGTACAAGAGGATTACCAAATCATTGTTTTAAGTGTGAAATTATAGCAAAAGTAACAAATTCAAAAACAATGGACTTGTGACAAGGCTCCTGAAATAGTCAGGCCTTCATTTTAAGCTTTCTTTTAGTGATGAGGGATTTTTTTGCTAGACAAAGAGCAGGAGAAATACCAAGCGAGTGTCTCAGAGCCAGCAAAAGCTAGGAAAAGAGTGACTGTTTGTCTCACAGAGGAAGATGCAGGCTGCAGAAATGACATGCATGGTTCTTGTTCTCACTGGAACTACCTACTGTAGCCAAAGCACAATAAAGTCAGCTAGCCTTTTCCAAAGCCCATATTTACAAAATATAGATTCTGGGAATCAATACTCTGGTCTCATGAGACCAAATCAATCATTTTGGATCTAACAGCATCCAAAATGTTATGGTGTTGCTAGAGGAGGAGTACAGTGAGAAGTGCCTGGTTCCCAGTAAACAGTAAAGTTCATAGGGAGTGGTGAAGGTGTGAGGGAGTTGTGCTTTAAGCATGAATTCCCACACCACTTATATACACAAAGAAACAGGATGTTACCCTTTCCTATGAGTGCATTTTTTCAACTGAAGGTCCCAAGGTGACCTTCTGTGGGGAGTCTTAACACTCTTGAGCACCTGTGCTGTAGAGATTTGAGCAACATCAATGTTGTCATGAACTTGTACACTCCGTGCCAAGAAGTGTCAGAGCAGTATATTCAAAATTATGGAGGGCATACTAAGTACTAGAATATTATACATTTGTTGAATTAAATCTAGGGTGTACACATTTCTGCAATCCTTATTTTAAACAAAATTGTCTAATTTACTTATTTTATGGCTATTAATGACATATATTTCTGTTTTCATTATGTGTATATTTAATACATTTTAGTTTTGCCATCTTTCCATGAATTGTATTAGTGATCATAAAGAAAATACATCTTTTGTATTTGTTCAGAGGGGGTGTACTCATTTATGCTGTGCACTGTATATACAAATACTAATTACACATATACTTAATATAACTATATGCATACATATACATATACTCTCGCACACTCACAAAAAAAGTTTTACACGTAGTGCAATGCTACAAAAAAACAGCGCATAAAGAGACATTTGGGGCAAATAGTTGAACTTGGAGACAAGATGAGTTTGTAGTGTATGTACATGTAAACATATGTTTTACCATGTTGAGTCTGGGTAGCACGGAGTGTTTAAAGTGTCCAGTGCACTAAGAGACAGTAGAGAGTATTCGTACAGGTGGTACAGGTGTACAACCCACTCATCCACCTGTGCATAGTACACTCAGTATTGCACATAAGAGTTGTGAACAGTTCTTCAAGAGAACAGTCCTTGCAGAACAATAGCAGCAAGAAGTAAGTGTGTGGTGGGGTGAGAGTGGAGGGTGGGGGTTGAAATGGTTCTGGTTCAGGAGATAGGGTTTTGGACAGGGGGTTCAGAGGTGAGCGGAGTGGGTGAAGAAGCTGTTGAGCACTCTGACAGAGCGGGCTCTGATGCTCTGGTACTGTCTTCCTGACAGCAGGAGCTAGAAGAGACTGTGGGAGAGATATGTGTGTTCTTTCACAATACTGGTGGGTTTGCTGGAGCACCGTGCAAGGAAAATGTCCAGGATGGAGGGAAGAAAGACACAGATGATCTTTGCATCTGTGTTTACTTTCCACTGTAGGGTCTTGCAGTCTGCCGTGCTGCAGTTTCCATACCAGCCAGTGATGCAGCTGGTCAGCAAACTCTCAATGGTGCCCCTTTAGAATGTGGTGAGGATGGGTGGGGGGAGACTTGCTCTTTTCAGTCGGCGCAGGAAGTGGAGGTGCTGCTGGGCCTTCTTGGAGAGTGATGTGGTGCACCAGATTAGACCCTCTGTGATGTGCACCCCCAGGATATACAGAGAAAAAAGATCAAAAATAAGGTGTTAATATGTTCATTAATAATTAACAAAGACTTTGAAGCTAGGGTGTGCAGTTTCGTAGAGGCTAGCAATACCAAACTAGCTTTGAAAGAATAAGATCCCACCATCCCTTTAGAGCGCCCTCCAAACCACGCCTCCACCAAAACACATGAACATGCACAGCCAGAGCAGTCTGCAAAGCGTCACTAGAGACTATGTTAAATTACCACATGTCTTAAAGTACATAGCATTAATAATGAACATAAACAACCTAAAGGGTTAGTTCAAATAAAAATGAAAATTCTGTCATTAATTACTCACCCTCATGTCGTTCCACACCTGTAAGACCTTTGTTCATCTTTGGAACACAAATTAAGATATTTTTGATGAAATCATCACATGCATCCGTCATGCTGCTCACGTGTGCAGCTTTGGCCAATACTGAGCCAGCATTCGGACGTAAACACAGAAGCCTTCACTGTGCTGACTGCATCAACTGCGTAAGGATAATGACAGGGAGGAGAATATATTATTTGAATGAAGTCGTTATTTTCGTTGTTTTTGCACACAAAAAGTATTCTCGACGCTTCATAAAATTAAGGTTGAACCACTGCAGTCACGTTGACGATTTTAACAATGTCTTTAGTACCTTTCTGGACCTTATTATATTGCTGTCTATGGCCGAGTCATATACCTCTCGGATTTCATCAAAAATATCTTAATTTGTGTTCCAAAGATGAACGAAGGTCTTACAGGTGTGGAACGACATAAGGGTGAGTAATTAATGACAGAATTTTCATTTTTGGGTGAACTAACCCTTTAAAGAGCTCTGACTTATACCACATGACTGCTGCAGATTAATTTTGGCGTTGATAGTGTTGCCATATAGACAAACATAAACCTGAGTCTGAGGACATGAACAGCTCAGAGTGAAAAGTCACGGGTTGCCATCTCTTAATTATGGAAATTACGACATGTTGTGAATGCAGCTTAAGCTTGTTGTTTTGGTTCTGCAGGAACTGTAGCAGAGCATAAGAGAATACTTTCAAAAACATTACAAATCTTACCAACTCCAATCTTCCCAAATTTTCTATATTAATGAAGCTCCATGGAGTTGCATGCTATTTAATGTTGTTGGTTAAAATATATTATACTTTTAAAGCGGCCAAATGCTGTGTTATACGCATAATTGGGTTTCTTTAGTGGCAGCTGTATTAAGTTGACTGACTGACAGTGAGACAGAGGCCTGCCAACACCGAGGCCTGCCAACAGTCAGGCCCGGATACACGCACTCCTCCTTCACCCTCCCACTCACCCCTACCTAAGCCCACAATGACCTCATTTTGCTCAGTGTTCCTTTTGGTTTTTATTGAGGCCATGGCATCACTAAAGCATGAGCATCTAAAAAAGTGCCTGTCCCCAATGTCACAGCTGTTTCCATGTATATCAATATCTCAGATGCTTCTCTTCTGTATGACTCGATTTCATAATCTTTGTGAGCTGCATGTGCTGTCGTGATGTTTTATACAACCTCAGAGTCTATGTTAGAATCAAAGTATTTGAGATTTTGACAGTATTATAAATGAATTATATATTTTTTTAAGGTTTATACTTTATAGTTTAATTGTAGTACCATTCACATAAACCCTGTGTTACTTTGACCTGTTGGTTAGTTTGTTTCCAGTTTTGTTAAGCTATAGTTCTCAAATGGGCAATGCTAGATCAAATCTGGCTCATATAATTGATCCTGTTCCTTCTCCCAGTCATCTGGAAAATGGCCTAAAAAAATCAAGTAGCTCATTTGTGTTCCTACACATGTACCGTACATAAATGTCTGGCAATTAAAGGCTCAGTATCGAGATAAAAGAGAGTTCGCCTTGAGACTGTGATGCCTGATGAAACTGAATGTGTGTGTTTGTGTACAGCTGATGCCTGTAGAGCCATATAAAATTCAGAGATGTTGTCGATATAAGAAATGTCAGGGGAGACACTGAGAGAATTATAAAGAGAGAAGAAATTATGTCAGCAAGCAAAACATGAGGAGTTACAAGATCAATGAATCAATAAGAGTGATTATCCTAGTCGTGCCACTGCCAGTGGATCTCTTAAAGGGACAGTGTTGGTGTCGCATTACAAGTAATTTGAGTTATGTAATCAGATTACTTTTTCAAGTAACTAGTAAAGTAACGCATTACTCTTTTTCAAATTACAACAAAATATTTGAGTTGCTTTTTCAAATAAGTAACGCAAGTTACTTTTCACATTTATTGACTGATAGCTCTCCTGTCTCTAATAAGCAAAAATGTCTTAGATTAGATTTAGAAATAAGAGTGTTGGACTTCCTTCTCATGCATCCTATTCTTCTTTAATCCATAATGGCAGCACAGCTGAAAGGTTTGTTTGAGTTGCACCTTCTTCTGTACAGCTGTAAATATGCATTTCCTTCAGCCTGAGGCTTTTTCATTTCACTTTTGGTGTGAAAGGTCCTTAATATTTGCCAAAAATAAAACTTGTTCTTATTAAAAAACTAACAAGCAAGCCCAGCCCAGATGAGAAAAAGTAACGCAAAAGTAATGTAACAGATTACTTCTCATAAAAAGTAACTAATTAACTCACTTAGTTACTTTTTTTTTGGAGTAATGCAATATTGTAATGCATTACTTTTAATAGTAACTTTTCCCATCACTGTTCATGTGTGTGTGTGAGGAGTCAGACATTCCCAGACAGCACATTCTCTTTTGGCGCGCTTGAATGGTTTAAAAGCATTTGCATGAATAAGAGCGTGATCATATATTGTAAAGCTAACCAACGGATGACAGAAAAAAATGGATGCTATGTTAATTGCGTTAAAAATTTTAAACGTGGAAAAAAATAATCGCATGCATTAATGCATTAACAGTGACAGCACTATATATATGTGTGTGTGTGTGTATATATATATATATATATATATATATATATATATATATATATATATATATATATATATATATATATATATAGGTATTTTACTGTTAAATAAGTGACAGGTTTTTACAATAGCAATTTTACAATGTATTTTATGATATATTTATAGTGCTTTTACATAATTGACAGTCCCATTCACTTGGAAAACAATGTGCAGTATATTTCTTAAAAATTCCCCTTTTGTATTCCACATAAGAAAAAAGTCATGCAGGTTTGAAATGACACAAGGCTGTATAAATGCTGACATGAATAAAATTTTTGGGTGAATTATCAATAAACTATTTTCAATTTTACATTGCACCAGTGGTATCATATGCTCACTGCACTGATACAGCATTAATTTCAATCCCTCAAATGCTTTTTATTGGCATGACCAGCATGCATCAGCAATGCCAAAGTCAGATTACACACGTACTGTATGTGCATGTAGGTCTCTCTCGCTCCCTCCCTTCCCCTGATCGGCACCCCCCGCTCTGCAGTGGTCCAAGGATTAAATCGTTCATCTCGTTCGCTCTCTTATCGCCCCTCCTCTTATCTCCATCTCTCTGTCTTTATTCCCTCCTTTTCTCTGCCCGTCCACCTCTCTCTCTCACTCTCGTTCACCGACTCCAGATGCCAAAGGAAAATGAACCCGCTACAGTAAGCATCTCACTCGCACGGCGAGACAGAAGCTCGTTCTGTTTTGTTTTCATCACTTGTTTGTTTATGCCCTCCATTCGTTTTCTCATTATGACCCTACCGCGTAATCGCTCTCACATGTGTGGGGATTTAAACGGAGTGTGATCCGGGATCGGGACCCTGCCTCCACATACACACACACACACTAACACACACGCACACACCAAGCCATGCTGGAGAGACTGCAGTCTGCCTTGAAAAGTGTCAAGGACTCCAAACGTAAATATTTTTTCTTTCTTTCTCGATTTCATCCCATATTTCTTAAAATGATAATCAGCTAGCTATTGGGAGATTGTCAGTGCAGATGCAGAGTGTTTTAAATAGGAGAGATATGTGCTTTACTATTATGGGGTTTAATAGGCTCTATGGCCTGTTAATTGTAACTGTTACAACAGATGATATCTGCAGTGCGTTTATAAATGTTTGGGTATAGATATGCGTCTATATGTTGAGGAATAATTTATACAGTTTGTTAGGGGATACAATTCTCTGTTGCTCAGTATAAACACAATTAAAATCATTGCAAAAGCCCCCCATCATAACAGAAAAACAAAGTTGTGTGTGTATTTTGTGTATGTAAAAATCGGATCCTAAACTAATTACATAAAAGTAATATTTTATGGTGTTTTGTTATATCTCTCTGTGTTTTTGACTTGTTTGGGGGGCTTTTGCTGTCAAAGATCTCTTATTATTGCACAAAGTGTGACTGAAACATTCCCCTAGACCACAAATTACTCTCTCTCACACACACACACACACACACACACCTATTATTGTTACGGTGCAAAAGCCCTGTGCGTTCTTTGCTCTGGGCTTCAAAAAAGCAGTACTGCATTTATTGTACCTAAATCAATAGCACATCTGCAGAACATCTTATAGCAAGATAAGCAAGATATTATCTTCATCTCATGCATATCAGCTCGTGTTCATACATCTGCTTCAGTTGTGATATATTTTGTACAATCATTGCAGTGACTGAATGCTGGGGCTTGTAATCTTTTTAATTATGTTTTGTAATTATTGCCTCATTCCTCATATGCTTTTAGTGAGTAATGTAATTCCTTGACAGATTTTTTTTTTTTTCTCATTTGGTTCAAGTTGCTGTTTGCCTAACTCTCTCAGAAGTGTTTATGTCTTACAAGTTGTGCACATACTCCTCATGTCATGAGAAATTCGATTTTTAGTACTTTAGTGGGTTTTAAATGTGTTGTTAAATCGTTTCACTGAAATACAAAAGATTATGGAAGTAAAATGAATTGTGAATAGCTATCTACAGCATTGTTAGTTATATTTATTAACAGTTGTCATTATTTACATAGTCATAACTAGTACATTTTGATACTGTACTGGTAAAAACTACTGCTGCAGTACAACACAGGTTCATCACACACTCTCTCTGTGTCTTTCTCTTGTCCCGCTTAGTCTCTCTCTTGTATTTTAGTATGCAGCGCTGGTCTTCTGAAGTGAATGGTGTTACAGTGCCAGCCAGTGCATTTCAGCAGCTGTGGAGCACTTTTATTATTGAGATGAAGATGTACAAAGACTGCTACTATATTATATTCTATATTTCATCAGTGTTACTTAAAGGCCACACTGTTTGTATAACTGTGCTCATCTGTGTTTTAGACAGACTGTCAGTCTGTGGATTTTACAGCAGCTCTTTCTTCAGGTTACATGGTTATGCCAATAGGTGGCAACAAATGACTGTCTTTATGAGTAAGTAAGTCACTGAATCATTCATTCAACTGATTCATTCAAAACCATTAGTTCATTCAGGAACTAAATAAGTATCTGTTTTATGAGTGAGTCATTAGCCCCTTTCACACAGTAATCCATGCAAATTACCATAAAATTACCAGAATGACTTTACTGGTACACAAATATGCTGTTAACACAAGCAATGATGTTTTGGCATTTTACCTTTAGGAGACCATTCACACATCAGCAATGAAATACCGGTAAATTCTGTGATGTCAGACAATGTAAGTTATCTTTAAATGCATTTGCCTGCATGAGGTCTTTAGTTTCATTATCTGTTCAATTTTTGACATCTGAGTGACAGGTGTTAGGGGATGATCGCACAGAACACGTTTTTGTCTCTTAAAAACACGAGACGTGCATAATAGTATCCAACTGTACACTGTAAAAAATATTCCGTAGTTTTTACAAAATAATTTTGGCAGCTGTGGTTGTGGAAAAACTGTAAACACATTTACAGAACAAACTGTAAATTTTACAGTAAAAAACTGTATTTTAATTTTTTTTTATATATATTTTAATAATTTTTTCCTGTAGTGTTTTTACAATATTTTACCATTAAAATCACATTCATTTTTTACAGTGTAAAGCTGCAGCACTGATGAATGAAAAAGAAGGCAGGGTCTCGAGCACGACACACTGAAAAAGCTGCAAGACATGGCAAAACGGTCAAACATGTTCATCTAGGGCACATTTACATAGAAAAACTACTACAAAGCTGCAAAGCTTTCTGTAAACAGTGCAGAGTAATCATGTCATCTCCATAAGAACTTTATGATCGGCCCAAAGCAGACCTCCTATGTCAGTGCATTCTCATTTTGTACATGCTCATACTAAATCTTCATTCTTTGTTCATACACAGCATCAGTAATTTACTGGTAATTTTACAACTTTTCATACTGGTAAATTGCTAGAACCAATTTCCCAGCTTTTTTTTAAAAAAAAAAGGTCCTGTTCACACATGATCTCTTAATGGTAATTTACCAATAAAGTGTGTAAAAGGAGCTATTGAATTATTCACTCAGCTGATTTGTTAAAAAACACATTCACTCTGGAATGAAACTCCTCTACTGTGCATTGCTTGTTTGATTCAATGGTTCTTTCTGTTTTGACTTTGATTGGAACTATTTAGTTTGGTGGGATAATGACAAAGTAACTAGCAGTATCAAAATCGTGTCTCAGTTGCTAAAATATTGTCTCTACAGTTGCTCAATATTAACTTTTTGTTGTTTACCTGTGTATAAAAGCAGTGTCACACTCACAATCATGCTGTTGGTCTGAATTTCTGCATGGCTGTGATTACATTCAGTACGGCCTCATGTCTAGAGACAAATCAAACATTTGATTTGACAGAAATCTGTGTAGTGCAGAAAGAGTCAATATTTTTGCTCTGTTTTCCTTGAACACTATACATTTTTACATTGTATATTTGCTAAAATAAATTTTATCTCTGTTGGAGTACATTATCATATATAGATGGCTTCAAAAACCTTGCAGTCAGGTCTGTTAAAAAATGATATATGTGTACATGTGAATAACAAGTGTCTTGTGCTGTTCACATGGTTCAGCTTTACTCCATAACTTACTGCCTGTATGAAGGTGGTCCAGTGTTTTCCAGGATATCAAGGCTAAGTGTCTATGTGACTTACATTGTGGCCCATTTGTCGGCATTAGTGTGGGAAAGCATATGACAACAATACTTCAAGCCCAATATTGTTACACAGTTTTCAGCTATCAAAGCACCCAAAATAAAATTCTCTCATCATTTACTTATTTCAAACTTTTTTTTAAAATATATTTATGTTCCACAAAACAAAGAAATTTATATAGAGTGGTGGTCAGAATTATTGGCACCCTTGGTAAATATGATCAAAGATGGCTGTAAATATAAATCTGCATTGTTTATCCTTTTGATCTTTAATTCATAAACTTAGCAAAAATCTAACCTTTCATTGAAGAAAAAGAATTGAAAGTGGGGGGAAAGTCACATTATGAAATAAATGAAGAGTTTGGTTCCAAAACGCAATAATTCCATTTTGATTAATTTGAGTAAAAAGGTGTTTTCTTTACCAAGAAAGTGGCAAGATGAAAACCACTATTTTCTGTTTCAAACTTTCACATAGCATCTTTTGGTTATAAAAACATTAAAAGTTCAAATCTACATTTTGATTTTAAAAAGTTTATTATAAAAACATGTTATTTTTTTTCCCCAAAATGCAATAAATCCATGATAATTTTTTTCAAAATGCAATTAATCCATCAATATAAAAGTTATTTTTCAAATTGAAAATACACAACAAAGTAAGTTGATTCACACATATATGACAGAGTCTAAACTTTGCCAATATTTATCTTATGTACAGACATTTTACTAAAAATACATTCAGCCGTCGCTCCCAAAATTAATTCAACGGGTCATCTTGTTAATGTTATAAATTATTTGTCATTACCGATTAAAGAGTATCTTGCGCCACCGCACTGTTAAATAAACACATTTGCCAAGTACATTGTTATTAAAATCGGCTTTTTAAAAAGCCTTCAATGTTTACAGTGGGTGGAATGGTGTGCTGTGATTGGTTGAGAGCGGATATATCGCGTTTTGGAGAAAAAGGAGACTGGCGTTTGTCGCATTTTGGAAAGAAAGGGAGGGAACATGACAGAATAACACGACGGATATCGCATTTTGCGCGAAATTAATAAATGACTTTTCAATACTGACCATATACAATACTGATTTTGGCGGAAACTCGATTTTTTTGAAAATGGCGTTTATCGCGTTTTGGAACCAAACTCTTCAAATGTTTATATCCAAAACACGTTGGCCACAATTATTGGCACCCTTTTATTCAATAGTTTTTGCAACTTCCTTTTGCCAAGAAAACATGGTGAGTCTTCTCCTATAATGCCTGATGAGTTTGGAGAACACCTGACAAGAGATCAGAGACCATTCCTTCATGCAGAATCTCTCCAGAACCTTCAGATTCCCAGATCCATGTTGGTGCTTCTTCTCTTCAGTTCACTCCACTCATTTTCTTTAGGGTTCAGGTCAGGGGACTGGGATGGTCATGGCAGAAGCTTCATTTTGTGCTCAGTGACACATTTTTGTGTTGGTTTTGATGTTTGTTTTGGATCATTGTCCTGATGGAAGATCCAACCATGGCTCATTATAGGATTTCTAGCAGAAGCGGTCAGGTTTTGATTTTTTATCTGTTGATATTTGGTAGAATCCATGATACCATATATCTGAACAAGATGTCCAGGACTTCCAGCAGAAAAATAGGCCCACAACATTAAAGATCCAGCAGTATATTTAACCGTGGGCATGGGGTACTTTTTATCCATGTGTGCACCAAACCCATCTGGTGGGTTTGCTGCCAAAAAGCTCTTTTTTTTTTGTTTCATCTGACCACAGAAGCTGGTCCCATTTGAAGTTCCAATCATGTCTGACAACTGAATATGCTGGAGATTGTTTCTGGATGAGAGCAGAGGATTTTTCTTGAAACCGTCCTGAACAACTTGTGGGGATGTAGGTGCTGTTTGATTTTTTTTTTTTTTTATCGCTTTCTGAGACTCAACTAATCTCTGCAATTCTCCAACTGTGATCCTTGGAGAGTCTTTGGCCACTCAAACTCTCCTCCTCACCGCACATTAGGACAATTTAGACACATGTCCTCTTCCAGGCAGATTTTAGTTAATTGGAACTTCTTAATTATTGGCCTGATTGTGGAAATGGGGATTTTCAATGCTTTAGTTATTTTCTT
The DNA here is from genome assembly GCF_018812025.1 of Megalobrama amblycephala. NCBI lineage: Eukaryota > Metazoa > Chordata > Actinopteri > Cypriniformes > Xenocyprididae > Megalobrama > Megalobrama amblycephala. The sequence continues at coordinate 31,153,230 of NC_063055.1, forward strand.
ACAGCTACTTTCTATATTGTGAAGCTCAGCAATCTTTTGCTGTACATCAGAACTATATTCTTTGGTTTTACTCATTGTGATGATTAAGGGAATTTGGCCTTTGTGTTTCCTCATGTTTATACTCCTGTGGAACAGGAAGTCATGGCTGGACAATTTCATGTTTCTGATCACCCTGGTGTGCTAAAAAAATGTAAATATGACTGGGAATACACTTCAGAGATATTTTACTCATAAAAAAATTCTAGGGGTGCCAATAATTATGGCCAACATGTTTTGGAGAAAAACATTTATTTCATAATGTGATTTTCTCCCCACTTTCAATTCTTTTCCTTCAATGAAAGGTTAGATTTTTACTCATTTTATGAATTAAAGATCAAAAGGATAAACAATGCAGATTTATTTTTACAGTCATCTTTGATCATATTTACCAAGGGTGCCAATAATTCTGAGCACCACTGTAGGTTTGGAATGATATGAGGGTGAGTAAACGATTTTTAATTTTCAAGAATTTTAATTTGTTTTGGATGATCTCCAAAGCTGAACTGTGTAATGTGTAATGTAATGTGCTCAGACATAAGCAAGCAGTTTGTAGGATGATTTCATTTTGGTTTGGGACAAGACAATCTGTTTGTATGAGCAATAACAGGAGTGTTTGAGAAGCCTTTTTGAAAGCAGTTATACTTGAAGTTTAGAAATTACAAACTTCATATTCAGTCAAGAAGTCTCATCATTAAAAAAACACCCTTCACATTGAAAATGCTATAAAACCAACAATTGATGCATTATTTATTGTTCATAAATGCAACATGATACATGATTTAAATTGGATTATATAAACTGTAAAACTGTAAAAAGTTCAGAATACTCAAAATATTTGAGGAAACTTATTACCTCAATACATGTAAGTAAACTAACTCATTTTTTAAGTTTGTAGAACTTTAACATTTTTGTGAAAAGGGGGGTGGTGCAGAAAGCCGTGGAAGCGGAGCGAGGCCGGTGTGGTGCACAGGTGTCTCTTATTAACAGTCACGTCACTGGCCTCCCTTCGCTCCCACAGTTCTCAGCCTCGCCCAACTTATCAATTACTTACAGTTCATTTACATAAACATCACATTCAGATCATGGTTAAATGTTAGATAGAAAATAACACATGCTATCATAACTATCAAAGAGACTGTCATTATATGCTTGTGTGTATATAATCAAACAACATACAGTTTATGTGGTCTTAAAAGTTTTGCAGTGCATCCTCAACTTAACCACATGCTCTTCTCTTCACCGCAATGGTAACTCTAAAACTAACATAACAGAACCCCTGTAAATCCCAACATAACACAACATTAAACACTAACTTATGTCTCCCTATATTAATCTTGTGCAAAAACACACAAAATAACACTTAATTCCAATATTTATTTATACAGTCTGATGCAAAGCATGCTGGGAATTAGAAATCTGCTGCAACTCAACTGAATCATATTAAGTTCAGCTTCATTGAAATTTTGAGTTCACGCAACTTTTTTTCTATTAAGTACAATGAACTTTCATTATTATTTGAGTGAAACAAACTCATTTAATTTAATTAATTTCACTGTTCGGTTTTACATTGTGCAAATGATGTGCACAATTTAAAGGATTAGTTCACTTTCAAATAAAATTTTCCTGATAATTTACTCACCCCCATGTCATCCAAGATGTCCATGTCCTTCTTTCTTCAGTCGAAAAGAAATTAAGGTTTTTGATGAAAACATTCCAGGATTGGAATTCTCCTTATAGTGGACTTCAGTTGCCTCCAAACGGTTGAAGGTCAAAATATTCTACTTCTACTATTCTACTTAACGAAAAAAATTTAACTGGCGCTGCGTTCGTTCCACAAGTTGAATGGAGAAGGCGTAGGACATACAGCATAAGCTTTTTGAAGAATACGAAAGTGTGGTTTTGGAACCACTTGGAAGGCGATCATTTGTTTATATACAGCATATACATTTACATTTTTTTGAAAATGACAAATCATTTCGCTAGATAAGACCCTTATTCCTCATCTGGTACCCTTTGAAGCTGCACTGAAACTGTAATTTTGACCTTCAACCATTTGGAGTCCATTGAAGTCCACTACAAGGAGAATAATCCTGGAATATTTTCATCAAAAACCTTAATTTCTTTTCGACTGAAGAAAGAAAGACATTAACATCTTAGATGACATGGGGGTGAGTAAATTATCAGGAAAATTTAGTTTGAAAGTGAACTAATCCTTTAAATCTACTTAAGAAAACATCTTGAAATTTGTGCATCTTCTGATGATTTTACCATCAGCAGGCTATCATAAATAACCGTTATCCTTATTTTTTTTAAAATCTTCCAGAACTCCATGTGGTGATGCATAGAGTATTCCTCATATTAAGCCACCGACACAAAAATATGAGTAACAGAATCACAAATCGTCTTGATGTTTTTGTGACAGGTGTCATTTTACTGAGAGATGACAACTTGCACTGTTTATCATAACAATTTTACTGAAAAAAAAAACAGCTAAATAAACTGATTGTCATGAGAACACAAAGTGCAGCCTATGTTATTTAACCCTTTGATGCACAACATGGGTCAAAAATGACCCGGCTGAGTTTTAATTTTATATATCTTTGCAAGAAATTAATTTCATCATTCAGTATTCCAGGTATTCCTCAATTAACTTGTTTTTGATCATCACAAATCCTCATTTTCATTTTTTATTTCTTTCTTTTTGAATAAAAATCATTTTTGTATCACTACCCTTCTAATGCACAACATGGGTCAAAAATATTCATTTCCTATGAGTGTTTCTTTGCTGAATCTTTGAAAGAAATGTATTTTGTCATTTATTTATTCCAGGTATTCATTAAATATCTTGTTTTTGATTTTCTACAAATAATTATGTTTATTTTTTCTTTCTTACTTTATAAACAAACACAGTTTCTACATCAATTTTACACACATGGGTCAAAAATGACCCATATAGAAATCTTTAATATTTGCACATTTTTGCAAATATGTTCCTACTTGCGAAAATTTGATTTGATTTCATTTGATTTCATTTTTGACACGTGTGTAAAATTGATGTAGATATACAAAAGCTGTGTTTGTAATATGTTTGTTTGTATAAATAAATGACAAAATACATTTCTTTCAAAGATTCAGCGAAGAAACGCTCAGTCATGATTGAAATAACATAGGAAATGAATACGGGTCATTTTTGACCCATGTGTGTAAAATTGATGTAGACATACAAAAACTGTTTTTGTTTATAAAGTAAGAAAGAAAAAATGAACATAATGATTTTTGACAATCAAAAACAAGATATTTAAGGAATACCTGGAATAAATGAATGATAAAATGCATTTCTTTTAAAGATTCAGCAAAGAAACAGTCAACCGTGTTTGAAATTACATAAGAAAATAAATACGGGTCATTTTTGACCCATGTTGTGCATTAGAAGGTGTTTTCATAGCTTGTGCATCAAAGGGTTAAAATCCTTCAAAACTTTAATGGCTGGTAAGAAAAAAAATAATCATTACATTTTCCCAAATCACTTGCCATTGGCATTGGCACCAAAAAGTAAATTTTTGAACCCTGACTGCAATTCGTTTATAGCTGAATGAGTTTGTTCTCTATGTGCAGGTTGTGTTTTCTGGGTCTGATGGCCTATATAATGATTCTGACTCAACAGAACAGCCGCTTCGACTGAACGAGTAGCAAAAGATGGGGGATGGATGGATTAGATGGAGAGATAATGTAAAGAAACAGATGGAAAAGGAAGTGACAGGTGATATGAGATGAAATGAAGGAATATGAAAGGCAAGAAATAAATATGCAGGAGAGGATGAACATATGAAAGATGAAAAAGTTTAAGAGGTTAAAGGTGGTTTATATTTCATGTACGTTGTCTTAGCAACAGTGAATCTGAACAAATGTAAATGTGCTCTGCTCTTTATACACACTCACACACATATGCCAGCACTCTCATTCAGTGTTCAAGTGTTTCCGGAGGCTGAATCTGTATGACTCACACTGGATGCGGCATTGTGTGAAAATTAATGATTTTCAGTGACAGCCGTGATTACAACTGTCCTCCGCTCATTTTGTAACTCTACTTGTCTGTTTTTCTCAGCTTCACACTTGCTCATATTGAAAGGACTTTATTCATTGTTATTTATTAATTTAGTGATTTGTCATAACAGATGCTGTAATAACTCTTGAATCCTGTGTTTATATAATGGAGAACTCAACAAGTGAACTCTGCTGGCTGATCAGACCAATAGTTCAGATTTTTACTTTCTCTGCCACAAAAATACATACTGTACATTTTATGTTAGTGTAACGCAGTTCGTAAATGTGGAAGAAGGAGGCGGGAACCGGCGAACATTCAACGAAACTTTAATTCAAAATAAACAAAGAACAAAACGAAAGTAATGCCGGCAGACCCTAGCGGACGTCTGCCGGCCACACAAACATAATAAAACATAAAATAATATCCAGGCCTGGTCCTCTCTCGTCCTTCACGGTCGTCGCTCCTCCTTTTATGCCTCCGGAGCTCCTCCGTGAGAGACTCGAGGCCGGCGCGCCTTGTAGGTGATGCTCATTATCACTCGCGCCACCGGCCTCGCGCCGTTCCCTCACGGCTCTCGCCCGCCCTGCTCGTCACAGTTAGAAACATATTTTTATGTGTCATCCAAATTTATTTACGAAGAAGTTTACAACAACTAATGCATTATTAATAGCACAATAGGAAATAAAACCATAGGAAATATTTATAATTTTCAAGCCATTCTGCAGTAACTGAATCTCCGACTAATTCTTTGACAATAACATAATATAATTTATGATTTAATTCATGAGTTGTAATACAAGAATGATTATCTGAATCTCATTAGTAAGTCACGTAAGTCAATTCCATATTTACAATGACAGGATGCTTTTTTTCAAAACATGTGGAATATTCTGGAATAATAGAATTATGCCAACAAAATGAAAACATGAGATACAAAATTACAATGGGAAATATGCACAAAAAATACCATTGTCATAAAAATATACACCACCATTCAAAAGTTTGGGGACAGTAAGATTCTTTATATAGTTTTGTAAGAAAGACTTTTATACTTGCCAGGTGTGCATTTATTTGATTGAAAATACAGTAAAAACAGTATTATTGTGAAATGTTATTACAATTTAAAATAATTGTTTTCTATTTTAATATATTTTAAAATATAATGTATTCCTGTGATGTGAAAGCTGAATTTTCAGCATCATTACTCCAGTCTTCAGTGTCACATGATCCTTCAGAAATCATTCTAAAATGAGATTTGCTTCTCAAGAAACATTTCTTATTATCAATAATGAAAGAAATTGTTCTGCTTAATATTTATAACCATTATATATATTTTTTTCTGGATTGTATAATGTTTAGGAAATTCAAAAGAACAGCATTTATTTGAAATAGAAATCTTTTGTAACTTTATGAATGTCTTTAGTGTTACTTTTGATCAATTTAATGTGTCCTTGCTGAATAAAAGTATTAATTTCTTTTAAAAAAGAAAACGAGGAAAAAAAAAAAAAACGTACTGATCCCAAACATTTGGACGGTTGTGTACATATATTTGATAAGTATTATAATTTATTTTATTATAACTGTGGTTATTATTCAAACATCTAATTGTAAGCTGTATTATAAGGCATTACGAAAGCATTATATATAGGCTATACATAATGTGCTACTGCTGCCATCTTATCCAGGGTGACTTATTTTTATTACAGGAACAGTCCCTCCAGAGGAATCAGGAGTAAGTGCTTTACTCACAGACAGATTAGTGATGGGAACTCCGAGCACTTTCCTCTTCTTATATTTCCCATTATTGGATTTGAGCCCTTGGGTTTACTAGCCCAGACATCTAACCACTAAAATGCCTCCCCAACCCCTAAAAAAACCCACACAATTAATCCACATATGACCACCAATATCATTAACGTATAAATTAATACATTAGTTACAAAGAGGGTGAAAAATGGTCACATAAGATTCAAGTACATCTGCTTTTGGTTCATGAAATATTGAGTAACATTAGAATATGGCACTTAGACACTTAACATGAAATCCAGACTGCCAATCAGGCAACATTAAAAGTCAAATGGTACTCGGATTGTCATTAACATTATGGTCTCAGTCAATTAGTGCTTTAAGGAAAAGCAGAATCATAATGCGTAACACCTCCTAGGCAGATCTTACACTGGCATCGGTCCAGCAAAGTAATAGAAAGTCATGTTAATCCAAGACGCTAATGCTAGTTCTTACCCCCTCAGGCTGAGGACAATGGAGGGAAAATCAAAAGGCTTAGCATGAATTTTTCCCTTTGAGCTAAAGCGAGTCAGCATTAAACATCAATGAAGATTTCTGTTTCTCCGCACACTGCTAACAGAGGTTCATCCCCAAGAAAATAGAGACAGGACAGAAAGAGAGATGTGTGTGGGCATGTGAATATTTGTGCCTTCAACGGAAGTGTATGTGAGTGTGTGTCTAAGTAGGTCGGCACAGGACAAGTTTCTGTTCTCGTTAATGGCGCACACTAATGGAGACAGGCAGATTGACTTTAGGGACAAAGATGTGGACTTACAAGGTCATTTCCCTTTAGTGTCTGCACGTGACTTTTGGATATGTACACAGACATTACCCTTACTAATTGATTCAAGAAACTTCCAGTAAAGACTCAACAGCTGGTTCGGTTTTATTAGAGAACAGGATTTGGCAAACTAGCAACTGTAGCAAATGTAAGTGCATGTGTTCAGATACATATGCTTGTCAGAATGATTGAAATACTTGACTATTTATTTATTGGATGAGTTGGACCAGATGGTTGAGGAAAAGCAGCCAAGTATGTAACATAAATGTGAACTACTTCAGTACTGTTTAAAAGTATCCCAGGATGCTCCTCATGAAGAGCTTGAAATAACAATTAGTTCCATCGAGTTACTAATAAGTGACCATGTGACCATACTAATTCATTTCCTCATTTTAAGTAAATCATGCAAACAATATAATAATTTGATCAGAGAACAAATGAGTTCAACGTGGTCAAACGAGGAAACAAATTAATAAGTCATGTAAACGAATTCTTAATTATTTGCCATGATTTAACTGAAACGAGTAAAGAGTGCACAATTTAACCCTTAAATGCATGACTGTTTCGCCAATCATTCTTACATATTCGGGTCTTTATCGACCCGAATCTATATCTTACACGGAAGGATCTCGACCTGTCGCGATAATATAAAACTCTTCTGATAATAGAGTAACAATTACAGAAGAATAAAATAAAGCATATTTTGTTACCTTTTGGAGCTTGAAAGGGCTCAGGTTGAGCAGATGTTTTATGCCATCATCACTGTCCTCGTCAGAGCTCATTTCCCAGTAAATTCAGCAAATAATGGGCTAGTTTTATGTTTGAGGTCACGAATATGAGCCCATTCGCGATCTCAAACGTATTCTCAAAACTATATAATTTTCAACATCTTCAAAATCAATATTTCGATCGCTAACAGCTTCACCAGATCCATCCAGTGACAGTTACAGTCATATTTGATTGCGTTCAGTACTTGCTCTGCAGTAAATCGCTGAGCCGTTTCATATTTTTCTTAATATTTCGTTTTCTGTCTGAATGAGTCGTCACTTCAGCATTGTGTTTCAGACATTGCCACCTTGTGGAATAAAGGTGAATTGCACTTACTCCGTCATCTAAGATTCAATTATTGTTGTGCAAAAAAATATACTTACACTTATACACACCTCGGGTCGTTTGCGACCCTATAGAATTTTTACAAAAAATGAATACAAAAATAGGCATTCTTTTATAATTTTATGATTTTTTTCTTGTTATATTTTTTATAATGAATTGATTGAGGAATACCAAGAAGGTTGATGTCTAACTTTAAAAAATGAACGAGGAGGAGGGTAGTGAATGACGTCCCGGGTCACTAAAGACCCGAGATATGCATTTAAGGGTTAAATATTTTTTTGTGTGGGACTCTGTATATTACACAAAATATATATTTTTTTAAAGTTGCAAATGAAACAAAGATTATTGGAGTACATTTTAAAAGAAAATACACGTGATTTCTGAGTGAAATTTGTTTAAAAAAATATAAAAAAGCAGTAATTGGAAAAAAGTTGGTGTTCCCATGTTTTGTTTTGTTTTGTTTTGTTTTGTTTTGTTTTGTTTTGTTTTGTTTTGTTTTGTTTTGTTTTGTTGTTTTGTTCAATTTTCAAATGATCAACATTGAATATTGAAAGTAAAGGTTAATTATCCCAGCATTCTTCTTCTTTTTTTTTTTTTTTTGCCAAATGTCATAAGAACTAAAGTTTATATTTTCTAAAGTACAGCATAATGTTTTATTTAAAGCATGTTTAAAAATGTCTTCACAGATTTCACTTGAAGCATGTAAAAGATTTAGAGCTTTGAAATTAGTATAGATTTATATTAACAGTCGACATGCTGTTCTAAAAATTATAAATGAAATTATAAATTTCAGTATCAGTATTTGCCAAATATTTATATTTTATTTAAAATTTGATAGCATTTATCTCATGTGAATAATTAAACCCCTACAATGACATTAAAACATGACATTTTTCTGCAAAATGTCTCATTTCTGTATTTTAGCTCCAGTTCAGATGTCTGTAATCTCTTATCTGTCTGTAATCCCTAACATCATATCAGCGCCTTCAATGAAACGATGACTGTGATTTTAATGACTGTAAGGATTTGCGTTAAATCTGCATTGATATTCTGAGTGCGAGCTGCGTCACAGGCTTCTGTAGGTGACATTCAGTGTGATTTTCTGAGGATCTAGCAGCTACAGAATCTCTGATTCAGCCATGTATTAATGATAGATGCCTTTAAAAACCACCCTGGAAAGAGTTGACATTGAGCGAGAGAGAGTAACTTTTTTCCTGCCACACTGATGAATAATTTCCCTCTATCTTTCTCTTGCAATCTTTCTCTCTGTCCCATTTGAATCACTCCCACTTTACTCTTTCCACCCTCCATCCATCATCTCTCCCATTCCTCTCCTGAGAGAGAGAAATCTCCACAGAGATTTCTTTATCCGTTTTCCTCTAGATAATACATCTTTATTCTTAACTATGTGTGCTTTTCTGCAAGTCTTTGGTAACTGTTCAATGTACACATAGGGGATATGTATTTAAATAATACAATCTGATTTTAGTTCAGTTTAGTTTATTTATATAACATATTTAATAATGGCAAAGCTGACCAAAGTGCTGCAAAGGCAAGTAAACTACAGTAATAGAAATCGAAAAAAACAAAAACAAAAAAAAAAAAGTATAACACAAAACAAGACAGTAAAAAAAATTACAGAACAATAAATTTATACATAACAAAAAATTATACAAGCAATTCTCAACATTTCCAGAAATGGTTGCTCTAACCCATAAGCCACTGTAAAGAGATACACTTTAAGTAAAGATTTAAAAACAACACAGAAGAGGAAGATTTTAGGTATGGAATGAAAGCTTTTCTTGAACGGAGGTGCTGTCGCTGAAAATACACAATCCCCCTTAAGTTTTAAGTAAGTCTGTGCAGACAGCAACACGGTATTAGATGTCTGATGGTAAGAAAGAAGATCAGATAAATAGTGTGGTGCCAAATCATTGAAGGACTTGTCAACAAACAATAAAACCTTAAACTGGATTCTATACTCAATGGGGAGCCAGAGCAAACTAGCCAAAACAGGTGTTGTATGTCCCTCTTTCTAGTGCCTGTTAACAGTCTGGCTGCATATAGCATATAGTAACACATAGTAATGCCCTAACCCTAAAGACCCTGATATTGTGTTTTCGGGTTTTGCAGAGGCAAGCAGCACTCTTAATTAATCGCATTGATCTCTCTTTGTTCTGCAGCAGCGTCTCTGCTGCCACACAGGTTTGTGACGGTACGCAGAGGCAGCCCGGCGGCTCGCAGCGGTCAGATCAGGCCTGGGGATCGTCTGGAGGCGGTGGATGGGAGATCAGTGGTGAATTTACCTCACAGAGAGCTGGCTCAGATCCTGAGGAGAGCTGGAAACACACTCCGCTTGACCATCGTACCCCGCTCCAGCGCTCGTACGTAGATTATTTCATACACCTGGACTACACCTTTTACTTTATTAGATAAATAGTTTAATTAATTTATTTATTTAAATTAGCAATAGATAACACAACAAAAACGTATCCTAATACCTTTCTCCCATAAGACAGTGTAGGGAAAACTGGCAAAAAGTAGAACATAAATGCACACTTTTTTTTTTTTTTTTCTCCCACGTTGACCACAATTATTGGCACCCCTAGAATTTTTTATGAGTAAAATATCTCTGAAGTATATTCCCATTCATATTTATATTTTTTAGCACCCCAGGGTGATCATAAACATGAAATGGTCCAGCCATGACTTCCTGTTCCACAGGAGTATAAACATGAGGAAACACAAAGGCTAAATTCCCTTAATCATTCATCACAATGAGTAAAACCAAAGAATATACTTCTGATTTGCAGCAACAGATTGTTGAGCTTCACAAAATAGAAAGTGGCTGTAAGAAAATAGCTAAAGCATTGAAAATCCCCATTTCCACCATCAGGGCAATAATTAAGAAGTTCCAATCAACTAAAGATGTTACAAATCTGCCTGGAAGAGGATGTGTGTCTAAATCGTCCTAATGTGAAGTGAGGAGGAAAGTTTGAGTGGACAAAGACTCTCCAAGGATCACAGCTGGAGAATTGCAGAGATTAGTTGAGTCTCGAGTCTCAGAAAGCCTAAAAAAAATGATCAAACAGCACCAACATCCCCACAAGTTGTTCGGGAGGGTTTCAAGAAAAATCCTCTGCTCTCATCCAGAAACAAGCTCCAGCATATTCAGTTGTCAGACACGACTGGAACTTCAAATGGGACCAGCTTCTGTGGTCAGATGAAACTAAAAAAAAAGAGCTTTTTGGCAGCAAACCCACCAGATGGATTTGGTGCACACATGGATAAAAAGTACCCCATGCACACGGTTAAATATACTGCTGGATCTTTAATGTTGTGGCATATTTTTCTGCTGGAGGTCCTGGACATCTTGTTCAGATACATGGTATCATGGATTCTATCAAATACAAACAGATAATAAATCAAAACCTGACCGCTTCTGCTAGAAATCCAGTAATGGGCTGTGGTTGGATTTTCCATTAGGACAATGATCCAAAACAAACATCAAAACCAACACAAAAATTTGTCACTGAGCACAAAATGAAGCTTCTGCCATGGCCATCCCAGTTCCCTGACCTGAACCCTAAAGAAAATGAGTGGAGTGAACTGAAGAGAAGAAGCACTAACATGGAGCCGGGAATCTGAAGGATCTGGAGAGATTCTGCATGAAGGAATGGTCTCTGATCTCTTGTCAGGTGTTCTCCAAACTCATCAGGCATTATAGGTGAAGACTCAGAGCTGTTATCTTGGCAAAAGGAGGTTGCAAAAAGTATTGAATAAAAGGGTGCCAATAATTGTGGCCAACGTGTTTTGGAGAAAAACATTTATTTCATAATGTGATTTTCCCCCCACTTTGAATTCTTTTCCTTCAATGAAAGGTTATATTTTTGCTAATTTTATGAATTAAAGATCAAAAGAATAAACCCTGCAGATTTATTTTTACAGTCATCTTTGATCATATTTACCAAGGTTGCCAATAATTCTGATCACCACTGTATATATATTCATATATATTCACCATAATTTTTTGTGAGCAATAGATAACATTACAAAATTGTTTCCTAACACCTTTCTCCCATCAGATTCCTCAGAGCGAGCAGATAATGATGATTATAAAAACAGGAAATCTCACAGGTCAAAACCAAAGGTGAGCAATACCTTGACCTTACAATGACCTTACATAAGCTGTGTGACAAAAAAATAATAACTCCCTCCTTTTTTATTTTTTCCCACTTTGAAACACAAAGCAGGATGCCACGCGGTACTACAGTGTGGAACTGGAGAGGGGGCCGACTGGATTCGGCTTTAGTCTGAGAGGAGGAAGTGAATATAACATGGGCCTCTATGTGCTGGGACTGATGGAGGGGGGACCGGCCTCACGCAGCCACAAAATTCAGGTGCCGATGTGTGGCTGTGGTCTAGATAAAATCATTTCTTTTGGGGATAAAATTATACAAAATGCCTGAAGAAAAAAAGGGGGAAAAAAACACTTTTAGAAAAATGTAAAGAGACTAAATAATGATAAAGGTTTTTATTTTAAGTTGTATATTGGGGTTCAGCTTAGTCTGTGATTATAGTTACCTTAAGAGCCATTTTCGTCCATTTTATAATATACAACATTTTATAATGCTCACGAAGGCTGCATTTATTTAATTAAAAATACAGTAAAAACAGTAATGTGAGATATTATTACAATTTAAAATAACTGTTTTATATTGAAATATATTTTAAGTGTAATTTATTCCTGTAATGGCAAAGCTGAATTTTCAGCATCATTACTCCAGTCTTTAGTGTCACATGATTGAGAAATCATTCAAATATGCTTATTTTATGTTCGAGAAACATTTCGTATTATTTCAATGTTGAAATAATTCAGTCTGATTGCTTTGAAACGTGACTTAGCAAACAACACAAATTAAAAAATATTGTCATAATAGTTTCCTAATTGTATTTAATTCCACTTATGTCCTATAATCTAAGGCATATAGTGCTTTTATGAATGTTGATGTTTATTCACTGTGTTAAAAAAATCACAATTGTGGCCCATTTCTGTTGTAATTGTGTATGCTGTAGGTAAGCGATCAGCTGGTGGAGATCAATGGAGACAGTACAACAGGAATGACTCATAGTCAGGCTGTGGAGCAAATTCGGACTGGAGGAAGCAGGATACACCTTGTGTTCAAAAGAGGAAATGGATACGTCCCTGACTACGGTAAGACAACAGGTCAGAAGTCAGCTGAACATCACCCTAATGTTATCATACATCATCTAAAACATGATGGTCATATTCATATTGCTATTAGGATCATGGAGTCACCAGATGTCAAATAACATAATATGATTGTGTACAGAGCAATAAGCCATGAGAGGCTGTATGTAACAGTGGTTTAACTGTGGGAAAGGGCCATTGTTAACATTAAATAAAACCACTATTGCAAAGTCTTCTTTGGCTTCTTTATTGCTTTTTTATTAAACAGCTAAAGCAAAATTATAAAATAGACCAATGTTCAATAAATAATTAAATATTACTATATATATTACTGATAATAATTCACAATAAAAATAATTTTGTAGATGTAGACCTATGTGTAGAATTCAATAGGACTTTTCACACTGTGCTTAAAGGATTAGTTCACTTTTAAATAAACTTTTCCTGATAATTTACTTACCCCCATGTCATCCAAGATGTCCATATCTTTCTTTCTTCAGTCGAAATACAATTACATTTACCCGGGGTTAAGAATGACCCAGGGTTAACTATTTCAAACGTTAAAAGCTCTAATGAATGGTGTGGTCAAAAGTAGATTGTCACTGTTACTTTTATACAGAGACTATATTTGTCAATATTCTTTACACAACAGTCTTTGTCTTCTTATGAAAATATTTTTCTCTTTTAGCTTACTAACTGTTCTCTGCTTTCTTATTTGGACTTTTCCCTTTTTCTATTCTCCTTGGTTTCATATTTTTATAATTAATTACTGTCCTCTTTCATTATTTGTGTCTTTTAACACATTATTAAAACTCATTTCTACTAATTTGCTTTTAATTTTGGGTCATCTCATTTGATTTGGCCTTCATTCTTATTTTTATCTCATTGCTTTCTTTTGATTTATATCTTTGATCTTTCATTGTCTTTATTTCCTATGATTTTTTTTTTTTTTTTCACTCTCCTTCTAACTTCCATGAGGGAAACTTTTCTACCTCCCCACCTCCCTTAACTCCTTGTTTTCATTCTTCCGGCTTTCCCTGTCTCTTTTCCTCCTCCTTTAGTGGAGCTCTCCAGTCTCTCTCTCTGTATGACCAACTCCAAGCTGGGCGAACCATGTTTCTATGTGATTGGAAGGACAGAAAATACGCGGTTGGTAGCTGTTCCTGTTAGTTCTCCATTTTACTGTTTCTCTACATCTCTCTCATATTTCTCTGTCGTCTAATTGTCTTTGACCGTGTTTCCCGGTCTCCCTGTCACATGTTGATAATACACCAAGAGTCACTGTGTTGTCAACCTGTTTGTGATGCAGTATGACAGAAGAGGTAATGGTTTAAAAACAGCTGTAATGTTTGTTGGTAATTCCAGATGAAGCTAATTAACTTATTATTTTAAAGGCTGTCAGTAGGCTTAAAAAATTGAAATTGATTACATTATATTTTCCATATCATATGGCTGTCAGTCATTTAAATTTCAATAATCAAATTATGATATGCTTATAGACCGACAAAATGAACGTAATTAAGAGACATTACATTATTTTGACAGACAAAGCATGCAAAACATGCATAGCATTCAGAGGGTATTTCAAGCTTCAGAAAATTTCTCATTACAGAATTTATGGCTCAGGGGGCATGATTAAATGTGTTAATTTCATTATTGCATTTTTTTCTTTCAAAATGTTGTCCATTCATTCCCAGAGCATTCAGCTACTTCTTTAATGAGAGAAAATAAAATATGTTACAGAGATGTTTGACTCTGCAGAAGCCCTTAACTGGCCCTCTCATTACCATTTCAACCATTGATGGTGTTGCGCTTTTATTTCAAACCTTTTTATTTGGAATACTAATTCAGTTCTGCCACACAAAGACTGCAAATGGCTTCACTATTGTTTAAATCATCCAATTTGGAACAGTCATTAAAAAATTAGTCAGCTCGTAATTATATTAACCAATTATATTAGACATTTTGGTTATGAAATTGTCCTGCTAAGATTCTCACTATTCCAACAAGTGTGCAAAGTGAACTTAGCTGCAGGAAACCATATGAATATCAAGGACACTAAAAATATTTAAAAACATTAACATCACTCTTAAAAATAAAGGTTCTTTATTGGCATTGATAATTACATGTAGGGTTGTCAAAAGACTTCACCGAGCGCTTACACCAATACACAAGAGAGTGTTTGAAAGCAGGCGTCTATCAGCAGATTCGTCTATCAGTGGATGAGACTGTCCTTCAAAAAACCCGACCCTATAGGTCATTTTTCAAGCACCTTATTATGACCTATATTTATGTTTTAAAGTCATGCACCCTTTAGCTGGCGTAAAAATAATGACAGTGTCGTGTTACGTCTGTCGTATGACTGTCTTTACCAATCAAAATGTGTGTTCATTTAAATGCAATGTGTGGACTTTTTATACCATTTCTCTTATTTCCATTTAGCAAAACTAGTTTTTTTTTTATTATTATTAACAACTACACCCACCCCACCCCTAAACCTACCCTTAGTGATTTATAGTGCATATACACTTTATGAGAACATGCGTTCCCTGGGATCGAACCCACGATCGCATGATCACATGATTGCATATTGTTATTGCAATGCTCTGCCAATTGAGCTACGCGAAACCCAAATTATGATGCAGATAAAGGGGAACAATGCATTAAAATGAAAGTGTCCTGTTGTCAATAGGGGCGCCACTTTAGTAAACGCTCCTATGGGTCATATTTCAGGGAAGTGACAAACGACCTATATGGTCGTATTGGTTGGAGAACATGTTGCAGTGGATATATTATGGATCCGCTGATAGATGCCTACTTTCAAATGTTCTTGTGTGTATCTGTGTAAGTGATTGGCAGTGTTGGGCACGTTACTTTAAAAAATCAATTAGTTATAGTTACTAGTTACTTCTCACAAATAGTAATGGAGTTAGTAACTGAGTTACATCATTAGAAAAGTAACTAATTACCAGGGAAAGTAATTATTGCGTTACTTAAAAAAAATTAAAATATGTCAAATAACTTGAATGCCCCCAATATTAAATATTCTATTCTAATATAACATCACCCTAATGTTATCATACATATTCTAATATAAGTCTAAGAATAAATTATTCTTGATCCGACTCGTGACTCATGATCCGCTCTTGCTTATGAAATTTCTCTGTACAGTACAATACGTGTTGGTAGCCATTAAAGAAAACATAGTTTCATATTTATGTTTAAATAGTCCTATGTTATGTTTTAAATTAATTTACTTGATTATGAAAAGTGAACAGCATGAGTAAGATGCATCATAAGATGCGCAATATATCGGGAGGCATGGAGTGGGTCAGACATGAGTTTGACCACTTCATAAAGTTTTGTTTCGAAGAAAGCCTTTCTTTAAAGTGAATTTCGTTTTGTAAAAATTGTATCTTAATTTTAATCAATGTTTCATCAACCAATTGCCTGGATTTAATAAATAAGAAGTAAATATAGCAGACAATATAATCATGGATGCGCGGGCGCGATCACTGGCGCGTGAACTGGAGCGCGACTTATAGGCTAAATGAACCAAAACTCAGCGGCTGCTTGCCTCACATACATGAGAAATATATCTATAGAAAGCTTGAAATATCTAAAAACGAAAAGAAATAGGCTACTCTGATTATGTAGCCTAATCCGAATGAAATATGCATTTTCTCTCTAAGCGCGTCCATGAGGAGATGATGAAAACATACAAAACATTACGTTATTAATAAACAATTAAAATGTCTCCTTGCTGTTTTTGTCACATTCATAATCATTCATTTTGCCGGTTCTTTGTGGCAAGCTTTATGCGTGCGCTATAGCCTATATTACGATCATTATTATGGTTTATTCTCTCCAATATTTAAGAAATTAAATTAATATAAATGTGATTAGTCAACTAATGGCTTAAATGAATAACGTTTCTGGAGGTGCTTCGACAGATTGGAGTTGCTGTTTATCGCAGTAGATAGGACCTTCGAACCAGAAAGATGCTTACATTTGACTAAAAGGTTTTTGTCTTTATGCTCAACTAAAGTGAAATAATGAGCATATTTCTACTTTGAGAAACTCGTCTTGTTCTCGCCTTGACTCGCCATGACTGCCGCACATACGTGAATAAACGGAAACACGCCCACAGTGCGTCTTCGTGTTTACGGTGGTTGGCATCCACCAATCCTACAATGCATCGCTGCAGTAAACAGTAGGCTGTAGGCTACACTTCAGCCAAAATTAATTAATTAAAAAAGTAACGCACAACGCACCATATGGTAACAGTAACGGGGTTAATTTATTTAAAAAGTAATGCGTTACAGTATTAGTTACTGTCAAAAGTAACTGCGTTGCGTTACTGCCCAACACTGGTGATCGGTGATGAGCATAGATGTCTATTTACAACATGTTTTTGAAGCGTTGATCTTTGTAGCCAATCACAGACATATCTCTTAAGTGCATGAACACAATGGCCAATCAGAGGTGTTAAAGAATCCGCTCAACAGTGCTCAAAATGCTAGGAGGAAATAATGGTATCATCACATTTTTAAAATTTCAGTACTGACGGTACCGAAATCAGTACTTTTGACAACCCTAATTCCATGAACCTTTAACATCCATGGAATCTTTCCACTGCACAAAAGGTTCTTTATCATGGAAAAGGTTCTTTAGGGTTTTTTTTTAGGTTGTTCATTGTTCACTGCAAGGTTCTTTAGGGAAACCCATTTTGGAATCAGTATTTTTAAGAATGATGTTAACTTTGTCAGCCCTAATTATTTCGATTTTATTGAAATTGTACACATTATTTGGGTTTTGTTGTATTTTATTATTGTAGAATTATGTCATAATTTATTGCATATAATTAAGTGGTTCATTATTAGCATATCAAACAGACTCTTTTGCATTTCAAAGCTTCTTAGCTTTTAGTTTTAATGAGTCACCCAGAGCTTTAAATATGAAGCACATGGCATTCAGAATGACCTCAAAGTCCTTCCTGAAGAGGGTGACAAAAGACCCGAGTGAAACACTTGAAGTACTCTGGAACATTGGATGTGATTGGTTTTCATAACTGTCTAAACCGTAATTGACTTTCCATTTTACTTGAACAAGAGTTACTGAAATATTTTCCCACACAAGTCCTGTCTTGCATTCTAAAATCTGAAGCACTGAACTCTTTGCAACAGTGTTTGTTCCAAGTAATGTAATAATATTACATAATCAAGTGAGTAAATGATTCATTTTTCCTCTTTTCTCTCCACCATTATCCATCTCCTGCACTTTCACTCTCAGACCGTGATCACGTCACAGCCGTCTCCTCCTCACCCCAGGCCCTGCAGTCGGGTTTGGCTTCAGTAGGCCATCGCCGTGCTCAACAGGATGCCACATCCAGCGTTCAAAAACCAGGGAAGACCAACAGAGGGCGGAGAGTGCAAAGGGAGAGTGGAAGTGACGGAGGAGACCGCGAGAGCCTCTGACAGTCTCGAGGGCAGCAGTCAGGGCAGGGGGCGAAGGTCGAGAGACAAAAGGTCACAGAGCTTGCCTAGAAACACACTAAGAGGACATAGTGAAGAAAACTTGGAGAGAAGTGTTGAAAGAAATGGGAGAAAGAAGGAAAAAGGTAACAGGGAAGACAGGTCAGGACGGAGCAAGAGTGAGGAGAGGGTGAGACGGGTGGAGAGAACGAGTAAAGGAGACGAGAGCAAGAACACACAAACCATCAATAACCAGAGACTTCCTGAGCCTAAACTGCAGTGGGAGGAAGATGAGGAGGAGGACGAGTGGGAGAGAGAGACAGAACAAGAGTGGACGAGAGAGAGAGAAAGGCTGAAAGACAAAGAATGGGAGAGGGAGGAGAGGAAATTAGAGAACGACAGGGAATGGGAAAGAGAAAATGAGAGTATGACGAATAAGGAAACGCTAGAGTGGGAGCTGAACAAAAAAACTGAAGGAGAGATTCCAGATGAATTGAACGGAGAGCAAGAAACGAGTTTCCATAAGCGCCTGCGTTCTATGGGCGTCCGTGTGCTACCTTCAGACATTCAGCCCCGCACGCTTCGACCCTTATCTGGCCTCTCATCGGAAAGGCCGGCAGGGGACGCTGAGTTCAAGCAGACCCCGTTTGCTTTCCTCACATCTGAGCCATCCGACTATGCAGAGTCCGAGTCGGGAGCCAGTGTCTCTGAGTGTAGCATTTCTGCAGCCAGTATTTCTGGTCTCTCTGTGTATCTGAATGAAAGGCATAACCCAAAAACCACACAAAGGGCCCCGGGGCCTCCACTTCCAGGCCCCTGGCTAAAACCCAGCTCACAGAGAATCATTAGAGAGGCTAATAGGATACGAATGGTAGGGAAAGGTAGAGGAACAGAAACATGATTTATAATCTCTTGTACTGTTGCTCATACTTGTTTAAAGTCGCAACAAAACGGAAGTGAAATGTTTGTTTTCCCATATTGCGACGTACATCTGAGTGAAATGGATTATCGAAAAGAAAAAAATGAAGGCCGGAGACTAGGTTCTGTTTAACCATTGTTGATTGGATGAAATCTGAATGCAAGCTTGCAGTTGATTAAAAGAAAGCAGTGAGGTTTAGGTGGTCTAAATGATTGGGGAAATCCATACGTCAGCAGAGAGAAGTCTGTCATTTTACTGGAAGATCGAGTTTAACATTTTAAATAAAAATTACGAGGTCTAAAACTTTTTTTTTTTAATATATTAAACATGCACGGATGAATTTTTCACTATAAATTTAGTAAAGTTATGTTCTTCTTTCGATATGTCCACTAAGCAGTTTACAAACATTTAAATTTATTCATTTTTTAAAAATATTTAGTGCCAGCAATATTCATAGTGCACAATGGTAAGTTGCCAAGTTTAAAGTATAAGTAGTTTAGTGCACAACCATCCAGAACATAGAAACACATTAAACAGCTTTTTGATGATGATGGTGAGTTTTGCTATACCACTTTTTTCTCTGCTCACTTAAGCAATTTTTGAACACTCCCACTCCAGTTTGCTCTCTCAAGCCTATCTCTCTTCTTCTCTTCCACTTTGTCCTCCACAAAGAAGGTCTGCTGTGATCAACACAACATCTTTTACTTTTCTGCCAGACTGTTTGTACAGTATGTTGACTTTGTAAACAGCAAAATGATCATGCTTAGGGCCAAATATCCTCATTATCCTTCACCGTAGCTCGAGTCCAATTCTTACCTTTAGCACAGCTGTTTTTCTCTTCAGTACCACTGTGTGGACTCTTTAATCTTTAACAATACTCCATATAAACCATGGAAAGTTGATATGATTACATTTCTACAGAGCAAATATTGAATGATGATTACACACTACCTTTCAAAAGTTTGGGATCTGTAGGTTTTTTTTTTTTTTTTAAAGGTGCCCTTGATTCAAAAATTGAATTTATCTTGGCATAGTTAAATAACAAGAGTTCAGTACATGGAAAAGACATACAGTGAGTCTCAAACTCCATTGTTTCCTCCTTCTTATATAAATCTCATTTGTTTAAAAGACCTCCGAAGAACAGGCGAATCTCAACATAACACCGACTGTTACGTAACAGTCGGGGTGTACGCCCCCAATATTTGCATATGCCAGCCCATGTTCCCAACATTATGAAAGGCATTAGACAAGGGCAGCCAATATTAACGTCTGGATGTGTACAGCCGAATCAACAGACTAGGTAAGCAAGCAAGAACAATAGCGAAAAATGGCAGATGGAGCAATAATAACTGACATGATCCATGATAACATGATATTTTTAGTGATATTTGTAAATTGTCTTTCTACATGTTTCGTTAGCATGTTGCTAATGTACTGTTAAATGTGGTTAAAGTTACCATCGTTTCTTACTGTATTCACGGAGACAAGAGCCGTCGCTATTTTCATTTTTAAACACTTGCAGTCTGTATAATTCATAAACAACTTCATTCTTTATAAATCTCTCCAACAGTGTAGCATTAGCCGTTAGCCACGGAGCACTATCAAACTCATTCATAACCAAATGTAAACATGCAAATAAACACTGTGCTTACGCGATTAGACATGCTGCATGACGAACATTTTGTAAAGATCCATTTTGAGGGTTATATTAGCTGTTTGAACTTTTTTTATGTTAAGGCAAGCGAGAGCTCTGTGGGCGGAGAGCACGAGCAATTAAAGGGCCAGCAGCCCTGAATCGGCTCATTTATAATGATGCCCCAAAATAGGCAGTTAAAAAAATTAATTTAAAAAAATCTATGGGGTATTTTAAGCTGAAACTTCACAGACACATTCAGGGGACACCTTAGACTTATATTACATCTTTAAAAAAAAAAGTTCTAGGGCACCTTTAAATAAGTATCAGTAAAGACTTTGATATAAATCTTTTTGAAATAAATGCTGACCTTTTGAACTTTCTATTAATCAAAGAATGTGGAAAAAATGTATCACTCTTTTCACAAAAGTATTAAACTCTTTTCAACATTGATAATAATAAGAAATGTTTCTTAAGCAGCAAATCAGCATATTAGAATCACGGGAATAAATTACATTTTAAAATATATTAAAATAGAAAACAGTTATTTTAAATTGTAGTAATATCTCACAATATGTCTATTTTTACTGTATTTTTGATCAAATAAATGCAGCCTTATCGAGCACAAGAGACTTCTTGTAAAAACATTTAAAAAATCTTAGATCCCAAACTTTTGAACAACCCAAGATTTCATGTTCGAAACATTAACTTTAAACAATTTGTGCTTTTTTCCCCTTCAAATAATCATTAAGTTCTCTGCTAAACTGCATTTTAAGGATGATTGTATAATTTAGCATTATTGTGAATGGTGTGTAAACTTAAACTATTAAGAGGCCATATTTGTCACACTCCAAGAGTTCCTGAAACCATTATAATAATTACATTTATGTTTTGTTATTCATGCATTTATACATAAATTATTATTATTATATTCATCTTGTGCCCTCTGGGTCTCTGACATCTCAGGAAGCAGATATATAAACTGTAATTTTTATTATTATTATTATTATTAAGCCCCATATACACCCTCCAAATGGCCTTATTGCCTTTGTAAAGACTCTTCTGCTGACCTTGGTCTCTGTGACCTCAGAAATCTCTATTAAGTAAGAATTAAATGTCATGATTCATATTTTTAAAGGTTTTCTTTTATGCCATTTACAAGAAAAATAATATATTGATTATATATCGATGCATTTCCTGCAGCTATTGAAGTATGATTAACACAACAAAGATCCCTAAATTTCTGTAAAGAGAATATACAGTTTATATGAATATCATATGAAGTATCTGTATTTATTCAAAGTATAAAGAGTCATTGATAGAAAGGACAAAGAAAAGCTTTATGAAGAGGTCCTCTTTGTGCTCTTGGCAACCCAAAAAGGACTATTGTGCCGAACATTTGTACTGAAAATTTAAGTTGGATGCAATATTATGTGGCATTGTGCCAAGCCTGCAAAACCTCTTTAATGCACCAGTTTCTTTCTCTTTATCTTTATTGGTGAAAGCTTGCTAGTAAAAGTGAGAGAGAGGTTGACTGTATTATGCTCTTGTTAACTGTAGATATACTGATGATATTTTAGCATTTAACCTAAGAACTGTGCCTACTACTATCAGTTGTTTTCCTTCATTTATTTTTTGCTGATCATTAAGTTTCTAATCTGTCACCAAACCCAAATATCACCCAATATTGTTCATTCTGTGTGTGTCTCTCTAGCAGAACTTGTACGCACATTTAAACTATGCATAAGATGTTGCCATTTTCGATCATTGGTACAGCAGTGTATTCTGTGCAGCCCAGCAGGTCTGGGATCAAGGTGAAGTCAGTCTGGTGTTGGTGGTCCATGCATCTTTAAACATATCATAATATTCACAGTATGAGCCAATGCCACATAAGCTTTCACTAACGAGTCCTACGCCACTATATTTATTACATGTTGAATCCGAAGGGTCCATTTTAGAGTCTCACATTGTCTTTATGTCCATACTAATGTCTATGGCCATATGTACTGATTGTAAATATATAAATATAAATATATTATTATAATTATATATACATATAATATTATGTTTCTATTATGATTATATTGTTATAATCTATTGTAACCCAAATGCAGGTAACAAATTATATATATAAGAGTTATAATAAACATTAATGTATCTACCTGAGATCAGTTGTGGTCTGGAGTGCTTTTTCTTGTTTGTTTTATGTGTGTGTGTGTGTGTGTGTGTGTGTGTGTGTGTGTGTGTGTGTGTGTGTGTGTGTGTGTGTGTGTGTGTGTGTGTGTGTGTGTGTGTGTGTGTGTGTTCCATGTGGATGCAATTTCTACCCTGAGCAGTAGATGACAGCAAAGTGTATTGAAAAGCACTTCATAACAAGAATATAAAAATAACTATATGGCAATAATTTGACTAGTATTTGAGACAACAACCAAAAATGTAATAATTATGTATTATTTATTCATTTATCAGATACTATTAGATACTTTTTGTTAATGTTTTTGAAATTGAAAGAAAAAGTTAACACTTATTTTACAGTGTCCTTGTTATGTTACATGTGCTTAATGTAGTAACAACAGTAAATTATGCATAATTACATGCAAATAACCCTAAACCAAGCCTTATTCCTAAACATGTAGTAAATGTATGTTATTTAATATTCAGTACTTAAATGTATAATTACAAGGACACCTTAAAAAATAAAGGCCCAGTTTCACAGACAGAATCAGGCTTTAGTTCAATTAGGGCATTTAAGCTGCTTTTATAAATGTTCACTAGAAAAAAAGAAAAGAAAAAAAAAACATTACTGGTGTGCATCTTGAGACAAGACATATTTTAAGGTATATCAGTACAAGTTGCTTTCAGTTAAAACAGCTCAAACATGCATTTCTAGGGACTAGGCTTAAACCTTGTCTGTGAAACCGGGGGAATGTGTTTTCCATTCTGTACTAATGTGCAATATTAATACAGTTCTTTTCAGACTGTTCATTATTAGATTCTATGTGGTCAATTAAGTGCAATTAACTAACATTTTGTAGCATCACTTTCTAAACTGAAGCCAACAAAAACTCAAAATATTCATGATTATTCCAGCTGGAAAATACAGTTTAAGATGGTAGCTTTGTTTTAGAACAAGATTTAGCTGGTCTAAACTTGTAACCAGGTCATACCATCTTGTGGTGAAACTGGTTTTGGAACATTGTAGCTGGTCAACCAGCTGAAAGACTATTGACCAGCTAGAACTAGCTACCATATTCCAAATAAAAAAAAAAAGAAAAAAAAAAAAAATCTACCAGTTTGAACTGGATTTTCCAGCAAAGAAAAGGTTTTGTTCTATTAAACATAACGTAAAATCTCTTAAAATTCTCGTTTTGACAATAACTATGATATTTTAGTTAGAGATATTGTTACTATGGTAATTTTGTAAGGCTATTCAAATGATTACATTACATATGTAGGCCTAATATGTTTGTATGATTCAAGCTTCATTTGTTGAATCTCTCTCTCTCTCTCTCTCTCTCTCTCTCTGGAATACTGAAAAGATCTTGCGTGGGTTGACTGTGTGACGAGCGCAGGAAAGACTAGTTTAACGCATCTCTGCCTTCCAGTTGCTATTGGATCTGTCAGGTGAGAAACGCGCTCACGAACCTGAGCATCCGCGAGATCATCTTCAAAACCATCAGCGCGCGTCAAGTGACCAAGCGTCGGTTACTTCTGGAAATACAGAAGAACGCGGAACTTTAGCGCAGGTGGTCCACCTCTTAGATTTACGTCTTTGAAAAGTCTGTTATATGAGAGAAAACACAAATGCCTTAAGTCTTAAACGACGTTGTTTTTGAAACTCGACGGACGTCGAGGTTAAAATAAACTAACAAGACGGGAAGATTTTACAAAGAAAGCGGAGCGCTCAGAGATGCACTGAAATCTTCCCATGAAAATGGGTTGAAGAAAAGAAAACGCCGATAAAGAGAGGTGTAAGTAGGATTTTTTTTTAAAACACATGGAGCCATATATGTACATTTTATTTTAAAATACATTGACACTATATTTGAAGAAGAAGAGGACCGCGCGCTCAGCGCGTGCAAGTGTTTCATTGACTTTTAATGTATTGATCGCAAATTCCTCTTCTGCTGCTTTGTATAAAAGCAGTTTACTGTCTTGAGATGTTGGACTTCACATTAATGATTCAGTTATAGAATTTCACTTGTCTGTGTAATGAAGAAAGCCTTTTCTTCACTTTATTTTTACAGTATGTTTTCTATCTCAAGCTGTACAGATCTTAGTGGATTTCAGGGATTAAATTTGTATCTTTTTGCTGCTGTTCCCTATTTTCCACCGTGCTACCTCAGCATGTGGGAGTTGTGTGTAGCACAGCAAATCTCAAGATGACTGGATTTTGTAATGACTGGGTTTGTGGAAGCAGTAGAAATGATCTACAGATGTCATTTCTTTTGACTGTAATATAGGCATTTATTTAGATCACTTATGTTCATCACATGGACTCAAATGGATTTTTTTGTCTGGAAAATCTATAAGCCAATGCTCAGAACTATCCATGCCATACTTTTTCTTTATACTTCATCTTTGTTTGCTAACTTGTTGAAGTACAATCACAGCTGAGAGGATGCAAATTATTGAACTCATTTGCTGAGAGCTGTGGTTACAGCCCATACTTTTTTTTACAATTGAAGGATTCATGGATGAACATTAAGACGCAGTCGATGCAAATAACATTGGTGCTGCAAATGTCCTTTACTGGTGTTTTTCAGTTGCTGAGACTCAAGTTGCAACTTATAGGATAAAAGACAGTTCTATCAAGCTTCTACCTTCAGGCTCTTTTGTTTTATCTCCCCCCCACTGAACTTATCAGGTGGGGGGGGGGAAGGGGTAAGGCCTAAACTATGGAGTCCAACCCAGACAGCCCAAGTCGGGCTGTGGAGTACCTTCTGGAACTCAATAACATCATCGAGAACCAGGCCAAACTTCTAGAAACGCAACGTAAACGAATTGAGGAGCTCGAAACACAGCTAGACCGGGTCAACCAGGAGAACCAAGACCTGCGCCAAGACCGGAACCCAGGAACCGAGAACTCGTCGCAGAACCACAACTACAACCAGAGCACTAAGCCCAGCCAGCCGTCATCGCTACCAAACCACAATGCCGGAGGTGTCATTCAGAACAGCAGCAGTAATATACCCTCATCCACGGTGCCTGGTCCAGCTCGACGGACCCACACGAGGCTGACCCGGGGCCTGTCATGTGGGTCAGCCCCTGTTGAGAAAGGCCGACTGGAGCGCAATGACAGCTCTGGGACCAACAACACCTCGACTCTACGGAAACAGTAAGTGCCTTATTCCTTTAAGATATGAGGGTTGATCTGGGTTATTGAATGTTTGGGCCTTTGTGTTGCCCCATGGTATCTGTCCCATTTTTGTGGTATGAGAGATTCATTCAGTGTTGATATGAATTACAAAGACTGGTCAACAAAAGTGTGTGTGCTAGAGATGAAGTCTAAGACTCACAATTAAGTCACAAATAAATTGGGTTGAGACTCTTAAGACACACCAAGAGCGATAACTTATTAGTGTCTACACCAGTGGACGATTGCGTTTCGTTTATTCTAAGCGACGTCTGCTGTCATTTTGTTGTCTGCTGCATTTAAATCTCAAGATTTTAAAGCAGGATGGATCCTGATTGGCTGCCAATGTTTTCATCAGCTGGAAAAAAATAGTTCTGAAATTGATTTCAAAGATATTGTTTCACTGTGTGGACAGTTAGAATGATTTTTAGAGCTATATCCTTATTGTTATCATTATATATATTGTCCTTGGTGTAAAAAGGACAATTACTTTAAACTTCACTTGGACTCTAATGCATCATATGCTGTGGGGTGTGGCTTAGTGTGAGCAAAAAGCAAATCCTGGTTACCACAGTAACCCATTTATTTACTCTGGGGGGAAAAAAAGATTTTTTTATTAACTGAAATAAAAATATGCTAAAAAATTGATAATTATCAATTAATAATATTAACAATAACAATAATTTGCATTATTATTATTATTATTAACAACAACAACTGTATAACAACAACAATAATAGCCTAATTATTATTATTATTTAACATTAAATATTTTTTTTTTTGTTTTTGATTCATGTGAATATACTTTATATACTTTCTTTTGAACTAGTGTGACCTAACGGTTGAGAGAAAAAAAAAAGTATATATATATATATATATATATATATATATATATATATATATATATAGGACTATGAAACGATTTATAAACTTAACCTGGAACTGAATAAAATTTAGGTTAAACTTGATCTTGAAAGTCTTGAGATTCAATGGCAGAGACATGAACATGTTGAGAACAGTTTCTTCCATTTTTGTTTATTTCTGGATTTATATGAATGCAGTCCAAATAGGGCAAAATAAAACACTTTATACAGAAGTGTGAAGGGATATGCTCTGTGTATGCTATGTGTATGACAAAAGCACAATCCATGTTAACTTTGAAGTTGAAACATTTTTGGGATTCTCTGGAACTGAAATGAAACCTCTACTTCTCTCTTGGTCATTTTGTTTGCTTATTTTCCTCAGGCTTTATGCTTCCTTGTTTTTCCATTTCTAAATAAGCAAACACATGGAGTTTGTTGTTGGGTGGGGAAAGGTTAAGTATTCTGCAGATGTTTTTTTCTGCATCCTTGGGTGATCCAGGCGTCAACAAAAGCAGCAGCTACAGAGCGTTAGACTCAGCGTGTGTCTTCCTCTCTGCCTCATTGAGCTCAACCCTCTACCCGGCTCATATAATTATGTTTGCTCGCTCATCGCCAGCAGCTGCACAACCCCTGTATTCTGTACTCGAGTATCTTGAGAGCTCTTAGATCTGTTCATCTTCTGCCTCGTTCATTCTCGCTTGTCTGAAATTATTGACTAGAACAATCCATCACCCTCCTTTCACAATGTTGAATCATCGTGTTCAGAACAAGCCAAAATAAAACTAAAATAAACCAGGCTGATTAAGGGAACACAGGTTTTGTGTTTCTCAGAAGTGTTCAGTGTAAAGTTCAAGCTCAGATTTGGTCCACTGCCGTCTCTAATTGGAAGCATTTCTACTGGGTTGCAGATGCCTTTGTATGCAAAAAAAAAAAAAAAAAAGTGTTTTCCACCAATAATTTCCCAATAAACTCAATGTATACATCTACATCTTTGAAATATACATGTCATTAGATGAAATACTCTGACAGGATGAAGAACATGAAAAATGTCTGACAGTCCAACTTATTTTATTGAAATTTTGAACAGTTTGTGTCAGTCAAATGGTTAAAGTCCCCCTGTAGTCAATCATTTGAACCCTTAAAAACGACACATTTAAAACGTTTTTTCCTGTAAAAAAAAAAAAAAAGTATTCATGCCTTGAAATAGCTTGAATGTAACTCCACACCGTTGCCTCATTTAGTATATGCAGATCTATGAATATGCTAATTAGCCCCGCCTCCACTCACTCGCATGAGCTCAGAGATCCACTTGGTCAACTTAGTGAGGTAAACGCTGCTCAATAGTATCGTTTTTTTTACACATAACTGTTATTAATATGATTAGCCTTTTGCTTGAAACAGCTAAGAATGAGATGGTAATGTTACACAAACCATGTTCCTGTTCTCCATCTCAGTCTGCCTTCTAAAAATCAGTATCCTTAGACATGTGTCTAACAACATCAGTGGGGAAAGTTCACCATAACATCCTAATATATACATCATACACCTGCTATATTGCTAACTCTATCCAATTTTTCATATCAACAGAAAAATATACCGGAATAACCTGTCTTCTCTTTTCTTGAGACTCCCTTGCTCATAGTTCATGATATTCTAAAACCCTCCGGCACATTGACGTGATTGGTTATAAGGTAGTTTGTGATGTCACAAACACCATCGATTTCAAACCGCATTTTTGAAACGGTCTTTAGATCACTGCAGTTTTAAAGAGAAAATACTCAGCAATTGTGTTGATTTATGAATTTGCACATGGTTTATCTTAAAGCATATTAAAAACTCAACACAGACATATACAGTAGACAACATTAACTTGATTTTCACCACAGGGGGTCTTTAAAAAAATTATAAAATTGATGTTTATCATTAATGTTTTTGATTAAAGGTACAATATGTAATAATTCTGTCTGCTGGAGGTCTCTAGAGGCCTGTTCAAAACAAAGGTGTAGCTTGATGACGCTAAGTTTGAGAGCGGACATGTGGTCTCCATCTCAACGGACGGTGCAAAAAAATAGCGATAGGAACAAATCATGTTCATGGATGTGATTATTGACGTTACTGTAGTATGAAGCAGTGCAGGACCGAGTGTTGTGGGAGCTGAACGAGGCCACTGGAGCGATTGCGCAACACACGCCTCGAGCAGTGGAACTTTTATTATGACACAGTCGCAGGCGCCGCTTCCGCTTCCGCTTTTCGGGTCATGAGTATGAGGTAACGCAGCGCTGTTTATCATACTAGATACATTTGAGAGTGTTGAAAATGATGTTATAACATTACTCTGTGCGTTCGCTCGGCAGTAAGATAGATCGATTTTAGATTATCATATTAAATGCTGGATGGCTTGTGTTGGTAAATGGCATGCAATTCATTTTAAAACGTATTGTATGATGGAGAAAATTCTGTATTACTGTTACTAAAAATAAAGCTGCATCTGATTATGCTATGTTAGCTACTTGACAAAATAGTGTTTTTCTCTGAGGCATTGTAAAGCATGGTACTTGAAAAAAAGAAAAAGAAAATTTGATTTAAACAATAAGGCTAAACATGTTGAGCTATATAACAACACTTAGTTTTCTGTCTATAATATATCAAAACAGATGTTCCCTTGTCTATTAAAATGTGTAATATATTAAAGCGTCTTTGGTGTTTCCATGGATTTTACAAAATTAAACCGGAAACCGAGGCAGACCGAGGGTTAACGCGGATATGACGCAATTGACAGGCGACTCCTCACACGTCCCGGAGCCTTGGTTAAAATTGCAATTTTCTCACGATTTACAAATAGTTGGAAACATTTGGGATATTGTAAGTACTCAAGTGAACAAAATATATAACACTGGCCCAGTGTTTTTTGGATATTTTACTGCAAAAATATTACATATTGCACCTTTAAGTTTTGTAGATTACATCAAATTTTATGTTGCTTTTGTCTCCACCATGTAAACCCACTGAACACTGAAGTCGTCCCCTAAAAATGTATCATACTCTTGCAAATCGATTCGACTGAATCATTAAAAAAGAATAATTTCAAAAGAAAAATTTGTTTGCAAATCAGACAACACTATAAGTGCAGATTTGTATGGGCTATAATAAATGCAATTAGCACTTTTTATTAGCACTATATTTGGGTGATTTCTAAACTACACCTTCTACCCTTTTCACATGTTAGTTATTTATTCTTACTTTTTTAAAACCAAGGATTTGTTAGCAGTCTGCAGCTGGAGGATTGGTTGGTAGCAGGCAAATGGTATTCATTGACTGACTGACTCTCTCTCTCTCTCTCTCTGCATCCTCCTCCTCCTCTTTGCCTCCCTCCCATGGGGCTGTTAGTCATTAGTAAGGAACACATATTAGTTATTTATGTGGGTGTAAGACTGTGCTGATTGGCTGGGCAGTTTGTTCCAGTACTACAGAGATCATAGCAGAGGCAGCAAATGAAACGTTTCCATTTTTGTCTAAGTTTATTTGAGATCCTCTAATTAGCTTCACTATTATTTTAATTTGCATGTGCTCCAGCATTTAGCACAATGACCTAAGATTTATGACCTCACGGCCACTTTCAAATGTGTTATAACGGCTGTGCTGACTAAAGCTTTCCACAAATTTTGGGATGCTACTGCACAGTATTGTAAAATCAGATACAGATAAATGGTTAATGTGGCATTTTCATCAAGATTTCAACAGGTTATCAACATGTTTAGAGAGTGCCACAAGAGCAATTTAGGGTTGATAGAAAGCACTGTTATTTTGGTATTATTTATATACTATTATAGTATCAAATTATTGCTTTTATTTATTTTTATTTTTTTCATTTTAATTTTAGTTAAGTATTAGTAATTTTGTTTATTTTGTTATTATTTTAATTTTATGGTTAAGTTTTCATCTTATATTTATATTTTATACTTTATATCAGCTTTATTTAAATTACCGTAAATATTTTTTGATAGTTTCAGCTTTAGTAAAAACTCTTGATTTTTTACTAAAGTGCCCCTTTATTAAAGTGCCCCTATTATGCTTTTTTGAATATTAGCTTTCATGTAGTATAGCTGTTTGTGAATGTAAAATGACTGCAGAGTTTTAAAGATCAGAGCAGAGTCCTGCACGGGTCCATTTTTGGAGACCCGCCCCTGCCCGTACCCGCAAAGTTCAGCACCAGATCCGACCCGTCACCCGTGATAATATCAAAATTAAATCCGCACCCGCCCAGACCCGTTAATATTTGGCCCGTTACCCGACCCGTGCCCGCGATAAATCACACATGCTAAAATCATTCCAATTAAAGTGCTTTATTTTTTAAAAGTTAAAGTTCTTAACTTTAAAGAATTTTAAGAATTTTTTAAAAGTTAATTTCGTTTTGTATTAATTGTATCTTAATTTTAATCAATATTTCATCAACCAATTGCCTGTATTTAATAAATAAGAAGTAAATATAGCATACAATAGATGATCACGACACGGAGGCGCCGGGGAGAACTGGAGCTCGTATCATAAATAAACTAAAACTGAGCGTATAAGGTAGCCTACTTGCCTCACAGACCTGAGGAATATATCTATATTGGAATGTCTACTTTTAAACAGAGCAATTCAAAACGAAAGAAAACAGACTGCTCTGCTTATGTAATCCGAATGAAATGTGCATTTCTCTCAGGCGCGTTCACTACTGCGAAGATCGTGAGTCAGCATCTTCAACTTCATCTTTGCAGCCACTGGCACAGAAAACACTTGTTTATTAATAAACAATTAACATGTCTCCTTGCTATATTTTACATAATCATAATCATTACTTTTTTGTCGGTTCTTTGTGACAGCTTTTAGGTGCTTTATTGGCAGCGCGCAACCCTTACATGTTATCCTACATGAACTCATCACGACCGCATCAGCACAGAAAACATGGAGATGCAACGCTTGCTCCAACTAGGCTACGAGAAGCATCAACAAAAGTTGCACTGTCGCAGTGGTGGTGACGTGATGGGTCAAATTGTTGCGTATAATGGTAATTTAGACATACAAATATTGTGCATATTTTTCATCCGCGCTACTACCCGCCCGCAAGGAGTTAATTATCCGCCCGCATCCCCGCCCGTGAATTTTAGGAATGTCACAATCCACCCGTTTTAGCCACTTTTATGCGGGTACCCGCGGGTACCCGCGGATACCCGACCCGTTGCAGGACTCTGGATCAGAGTGTTTGACAAATACAGTTATTGTCTCCTTAAAAAAAAAATGATTCTGAAGTTCTGAAATGAGTCATCAGCAACTGCAGTCTCATTTCCTGTTACATACCTATTGAACAATGTAACAAATTTGCATAATGCCAGCCTATATGCTCTTCATTGGCTTCCCACGAACAACGTTTTCTTTGGCCCGCCCTCAGGCCTGGAAGAGTTTGATTTGTGTTGTTGACATGTTGAGAAGATGCTGTTTTAAGCATTGCGAATCCACTTTGCCTGCACTTCAAATGAATAAGGACTCACACTAGAACCGATACAGAAACACAGACACCATCGTTACTGTGTATCAAGGCACCGAGGAAACCTCCCGAGCTGATATTCAGATATGGTAATGGGCGTTTCATTTCTGACACGCTCTGTAATCTGTAAGACCAATCACAACAGACTGAGCCGCGTGACCAATCAGAGCAGAGTAGGCTCACGGAAAGGAGGGATTTAGAGAGACTGAATCTTCGAACAAACCATTTTCAGACTCTTTGAGAAATGAGGTGATGTGTAATGCATATTATGAGAAAATTACCTTGGATTGCCTTGGATTGAACCTATTGTATGAGACCTTCAAAACAAATTAGGAATACTTAAAATAGCATAATTGGGCACTTTAAAAAGAAAGAAAGAAAGAAAGAAAGAAATGCCATCATTTACTCATGTTAATGTTGGAAGATAAAAGGAGAAGTCTTGAAGAAATGTATTGGTCATTCTTTTCCATACAGCTATAATGAACTGGGGCATTTAAGCTTCACAAAGGATGCAAAAGAATAAAATATCATGGAATGATCAATAATAAAGTGGTCCATTTGACTCTAAAATAAGCTTTTTGTGACAAACAGACTGACATTTAGGTAATTTATTCACACAGTCATCCTCTCCAGTGTCCTGTTAACCCCTGCAACCTTTTCCTGAAATATGGTGATCAAGTCATATCAAGGTTCAATTTTGTGACACTTTTTTATGCTTTTTGTTTGTTTCTTTGTTTCTTTGTTTTTTGAGCTTGACAGCCTCAGCTTTTGTTCACTTTCATTATATTGAAAAGAAAGGGTTTTTTTCTTATCCAGAAGAAAGCCATACAGGTTTGAAGGGTGAGTAATGACAGAATATTCGGTCCCTTTAATGCATTCAACCTCTACTTGAGTTTATCGAGTTATTTTTAAGAGCACTTTTTTGCCATTAAGGAGTCTTCTTCTTCTTTTTTTTTTTTTGCCAAAGCATGAAGCATGTTATTCCGGACATCACTCTGCTTTCTGAATCTTGTCTCATCCCCTTTTCACACTCATCTCTCACAATCCCAGCATCCTCTTTTCACTGCTTCAGGTCAGAGGTCATTCTTTATTCATATCTACTCTCCGCTTTTCCCCCTTCCGTGCTCTTTACTCCCCGTCTCTCTTTCTTTGACTCAGTCTATCCATTTATGAGTTTTATCCCCCTTTGCTTTTTTTAAACTCTCTCTCCTCATGTTTTTAGGTGTCCCTCTCTCTTTTCATGTGTGCCGCCCTCTCCACCCTCTCTGTGGCCAACAGATGGAGAATCAGTGTGTGTGTTCCACCGCTTCTCTTTTAGAGTCGAACATGCTGAGAGAAGGTCTTTCTCTCTCTCTCTCTCTCTCTCTTTGCTGGTCTCTCTTTCCTCCTACATTTCCTCCATTTTAGCTCATCTCCATATAGTCTTAGAGTAAATCCTACTGGATCATATCTCCATCTTTTCGTTGTCATCTCCCTCTATTTCTGTCTGTTGATTATAAGGCATTAGGTCAGGGTTATCCAGCAGGTGTGAATTATTGACCCATGTTGTGCTTTTAGAGTGCTTCTGATGGCTCTGACTGTGTGCCAGCGGTCTGAACTCTGCTGTTTATGCCCTTTGGAATAGCCTTGAGCATTTGCAGTTTAACAACATGTAAATAAATGTAACCCTGTTTATTTAATAAATATCCCTGCTCTTATTGTAGATAATATATTTTTTTTTTCATAATTATTTATCAGCTGTCTCAACCTTTCTCAACCTTTCTTCTGACATAACTATGGTGAGAAAGGGAAAAGTTATGTGAGCTTCCATTGCTTGGAAGTGGACGCAATTGTTAACTAGTCTATAAATTCATTGTGTTTAAAGGCCCATTGAAGTTCCTTGGAATACATAACAGTATTCAGTGTGTTGACGCAATTTCAACTGAAACAGGAAGACAGGGCGGGACATTTTGTTTATATCACAGCTCGTTGAGCTTGGTAAAACCACAGTTTCCTTCTAATCTCTAACTATTTCTCCTCATAACCTCCATATCATTTTAAAATATAGCATTCTGTGCAGAATTCAAATGGGTTTGTTAAGTTTTGTGGTCTGCGCCGACTCGCGGATATGATCCGCTCTTTGCTATCGTGTCTCTGGACCGGAGCAGACTGTGTGCACTGTGGTTCACGTGACACTAACGTGAAACCAGTATTCATTCGCCTCAATGGAAAGCATATTTACACTGTCTTAATCGTTCCCTATCCCCTATATAGTGCACTATGTGCCATTCACCATGTACAAAAATAGTAAATGTGTGAACAAGTAGCTGACTTCAGTCACAGCTTCAGAGTCTATTTATAATGTAGGGAGCGGGACGTTTTAGATTCTAGAGAGAATTATGATTGGACAGAAGATTTGATGAAAAGCTGAAGTCCGTAGTGGTGTCATGAAAATCTGTGATCCATTTTAACGGAAGTGAGGGACTGAAGTTTTGAATGCTTATACCTCCTAAATGCGAATTTTGTCATTGTTTTTGAACACACCAGCTTATTTCATAACCTTAATGCTAACATATTCATACTAAAAGCTAAAAAACTTATTTTTTGATTTGAGGGGGACTTCAAAGATGTCAGTGTTTTTCATCAACTCACGAACCACCTGCAGTTCCCTCAAGAACCCCATATCTGATTCCTGAGTTTTTTCTCTCAGAATGCTTTATCATATCAGTCTCTGTATTTGTGTAAAATGCAGGTTTTTTTTTTTCTTTTCTGAATTGAGGTAGTTGAACTAGGTCTATTGGAGTGTCATGATTTCTCTTCATTTAATTTGTATTTAGGGCTTTCCCCTCATCATTTGGATTCTTGTCTGGATGGTTGGATCTATTTTACATAAAGTTACTGAAGGTCCCACTTTATGTGTCTTTAACTGTGCTTACAGATTAAAGTAAAATGTGTCTGTACACAATTAGTGAATTATATCAAATGATTAATTGAAATGCTAGTACATAGTAACACTTAAAGGTCCCGTTTTTCGTGTTTTTTTGAAGCTTTGATTGTGTTTATAGTGTGCAATATAACATGTGTTCATGTTTCGCGTGTAAAAAAACACAGTATTTTTTACATAATTTACTTATCTGTATACCGCTGTTTCCACTGTCATAAAAACGGGCTGATGACTTCCTTGTTCTATGAAGTCCCTCCTTCAGAAATACGTAACGAGTTCTGATTGTGCCAGCGGTTCCTGTGTTGTGATTCGACAGCTCTGAGGGCACCGTGCCCGGAAAAATCACGCCTCTTACCATAACGTGGAGATGCACGCGCTCAGTGTTATCGTAAACATGTCTTTAATTTTACCCTATCAATTTGAGCCGGAATCAAACCCGGTGATTGGACTGCGGGATGAAAATAACAGCGTTTCGACGACATGGCGACAAACACACTCTACAAACGCAACTCTTGTGTATTCCTGTGGGCGGAGGTTAGTCAAAAAACTGTTTTAGTGACGTCATTAAAGAAGGAAGTAGAGGGATGTAGTCCAAACTGGCCGTTCGATGTAGGCGACTTCTGTTAAATAAAATATCTCGCTTGGCATTGAACTTTGAGCTTTAAAATTTTACAGATTTTATTTATACTCTAACAACAACATTACACACTAACTAAAGTTTGAAACATGGGATCACGAAGAACGGGACCTTTAAGACACTTAATATAAAGTGGGTCCCAATGTTAAACCATGTGAATCACATCAGGGCTTCAGTGCACATCTCACACTGTGTGTTGCTTTGACCTCCACCTGAAAAGCTGCACAGAAAAACGACGACAAACAAAAAGTGAAAAGTATTCAAAGTAGTATAAAATAATACAGTAAATAGAATAAAATAAATGTTCAAGATCATAGTTTCAATTGGTTACATTCACATGAGTGCATTTTGCAGGTGCTTTCACCCACAGGAAACTGCATTTTTTGTTTGTTTTTGCATCCCAATAAGATTTATTCATACAGTTTGGCAGGTGAAACATTTCCTGTTGCTTTGCTCTTTATTCATTTATTTATTGCTTGTCTGAAAATCACAAATTTACATGCAGAGTTGGACCTGTCATTGCAAAGCTAGACAGTGCATACATAATGGAAATTATACCTTAATCATTGGCTGTGTTTCAAAAGGTCAGTGGAAAACAGGGGCCACAGTCATGTTGAAAATGTTTGCACTTTAAGTGCCATGTTACAACATGTTACAGTGCGCAGTATGGCACTCTTAATGATGCTTCATGTAGTTCAGTGAATGT
Source organism: Megalobrama amblycephala (assembly GCF_018812025.1). Lineage (NCBI taxonomy): Eukaryota > Metazoa > Chordata > Actinopteri > Cypriniformes > Xenocyprididae > Megalobrama > Megalobrama amblycephala. The sequence goes on from NC_063055.1 coordinate 31,190,243, forward strand.
TGATATGATTCATGTGAAACAGCCTTTGCACAACTCAAATTTGCTATTACAGCTTAGTTGCAGCAAATACTGACTTTTAGTCATCAATATTAATTTATTAATATCATAATTTGGTGTTATTTAGTTCATTTGTATAAATATTGCATCTGAGTCACATGATTCACACATTAAGAGGAGCATGTTCACGTAATTATGCTTCAGGTGTATAAATAGCTGATTATCTCACTGCCAGTTCTTAATGCCAACTTCCTATTTAGTCCGACCTCCTGATGCCTTGTTCTGTATTCAACAACAAACCACCTTGATGAGCGACCGTGTGAACTACTCAGTTTGCAGAGCTAAGCCAAATCTTGTTACAGTGCAGTTCTTGATTATAATTCTAACTCTAGTGTGTTATTTAATATTACATTTAAAGTATATATACTTTAAATGAACTAAATTGCAATCTTCATCATTACACTGTAAAAAATCATTTTCATGATTTGTTATCATAACATTTTTTCTTTTGTCAAATCAACTTAGATAATTAATGTAGTTCAGATAACATAATATTTTGAGTTTCTGTTGATTAAACCAATCGTCTTCATTGTATTAACTCAATTTTTTGAACTCAAACATTTAAGGCAGCCAGGTAACTTACTTTTTTAAGTTAAACCAACAATTCTTTTTTTACAGTGTACAAATGTGCATTTACAAATATATTTAAATACATGACATAAGTTTCAATAGAAATGACATTAATTCATATTTTAGTTTACTATAAATGCTTGTCAGTACATTCAGCAGTATCATATTTCAAAGATAATACAAGTAATTTTGAAATTACATTTAAATATATACTTAAATTCTACCTAAGTGGGTCAAAATAATCTAAAGTTCAAATAATGGCATTTAATAGAAATCTAAACTTTAACACATTTTAATTTAATTGTAAACAACATGCAGTTAAGTGTACAAAAACACTACATTCTTCACTACAAGTATATTTGTTTATTTCCATAATAAGTACCTTTTTTTTAGTTTGCATACTTTTTCACAAGGGTTGCAGAAGCAAAATTATCTGGTTAAATTATGAGGTTCAGATGGTGAAAAATAGACAAAACTACTTTAAAAACAATGTTTTTTTGTGCAAGAAACCATGATAAGGAAAATTTGCGAATATCTGAGAATGCAGCTTATGCATCATTTCTGTTTGATATTTTAAATGCACTACAGAATTTACTCTCAGGAAGGGTTTGGCACCACAGGTAACTCATCACAGCTGGTGTGGATATTTAGTGTTACTCTACATTTAAGCTCACATTATTTCATTTAATACCACATGAACATTAGCGTGAGCAATTATCTCTTTTTTTTTTTTTTTCTTCACTTGCACTATTATTGGCAACCAATTTTCCACAGTCACATTTATATCGTACTATGTAATTCCGCTTGATTCTGCATGTGGGTAGTTATAATGTGTCCATGGACTTCATTTTTAAATGCATTTATCTTGCGTCTTGTCACAATTTCTTTTCAGCAACTTTTTTCCTCACTGATTCATTTTAAATGGTCCTACGGTGTTACAATTGAATTTTCAAAAGAACAAATATTTCATGTGTCCTCTCAATATGAGTTCATAAAAGATGCATGCTATAAAAAATAGCAAAATTTTGTCATCTGAACTTCTCAAAAGTATGTCAGGTCAACTTGTTCAGTAAATGGAAAGAATGAGTGAAGGAAGTAAGTGTTTGACTCACCTGTTTGTCAGACAGCCTGTCAGGGAGTCCGACACACAGTATGAGAGTGTTTAATTAGTGTGACCTGAGTGTAATTACAATAAGCCAAGGGTGTTAATTACTGCTGTGATCTTTATTTATGTATCTTCTGTGCTCTAAATGAAATTCAGCTAAATGTTTATTTATTTTGACCTATCAGGGGTGGACAAACAAGACTTTAGACTTTTGTTTCATCTATCAAACTATTATCCTGAGTGATTTATATTTATCCATTTAGCAGATCCTTTTATCCAAAATGACTTTAAATTTGTGAATGCAAGCAATTCATCCTAAGAAGTCAGTAAAATGAGAAGTGCCACATAATTTATTTATACAACCCGAATTCCGGAAATGTTGGGACGTTTTTTAAATTTGAATAAAATGAAAACTAAAAGACTTTCAAATTACATGAGCCAATATTTTATTTACAATAGAATATATATAACATAACAAATGTTTAAATTGAAAAATGTTACAATTTTATGCACAAAATGAGCTCATTTCAAATTTGATGCCTGCTACAGGTCTCAAAATAGTTGGGACGGGGACATGTTTACCATGGTGTAGCATCTCCTCTTCTTTTTAAAACAGTTTGAAGACATCTGTGCATCCAGGTTTTGAGTTTCTGGAGTTTTGGTGTTTGAATTTGGTCCCATTCTTGCCTGATATGGGTTTCCAGCTGCTGAAGAGTTTGTGGTCATCTTTTGTTTAATGATGCGCCAAATGTTCTCTATAGGTGAAAGATCTGGACTGCAGGCAGGCCAATTCAGCACCCGGACTCTTTTACAACAAAGCCATGCTGTTGTAATAGCTGCAGTATGTGATTTTGCATTGTCCTGCTGAAATACACAAGGCCTTCCCTGAAATAGACTTCGTCTGCAGGGGAGCACATGTTGCTCTAAAACCTTTTTATACCTTTCAGCATTTATACTGCCTTTCAAAACATGCAAGCTGCCTATACCGTATGCACTTACGCACCCCCATACCATCAGAGATGCTGGCTTTTCAACTGAACACTGATGACACTCTGGAAGGTCTCCCTCCTCTTTAGCCCGGAGGACACGGCGTCCATGATTTCCAACAAGAATGTCAAATTCTGACTCATCTGACCACAGAACTTTTTTCTACTTTGAAACAGTCTATTTTAAATGAGCCTTGGCCCACAGGACACGACGGGGCTTCTGGACCATGTTCACATATGTCTTCCTTTTTGCATGATAGTGCTTTAGTTGGCATCTGCAGATGGCACGGCGGATTGTGTTTACCGACAGTGGTTTCTGGAAGTATTCCTGGGCCCAATTAGTAATGTCATTGACACAATCATGCATCCAGTTTTTTTTTTTTTACTTTTGATGATGTTATGCACTGTAGATGATGAGATTTGCAAAGCTTTTGCAACTTGACATTGAGGATCATTGTTTTTAAAGTATTCCACAATCTTTTTATGCCCTCTTTCATAGCTCTGCCCATCTTTACTTCTGAGAGACTCTGCCTCTCTAAGACATCCCTTTTATAGCTAATCATGTTACAGACCTGATATCAATCAACTTAATTATTGCTAGATGTTCTCCCAGTTGAATCTTTACAAATGTATTTGCTTTTTCAGCCATTTGTGCCAACTTTTTTGAGACCTGTAGCAGGCATAAAATTTGAAATGAGCTCATTTAGTGGATAAAAGTGTACAATTTCTCACTTTAAACATTTGTTGTGTTATTTATGTTCTATTGTGATTAAAATATTGGCTTATGTGATTTGAAAGTCTTTTAGTTTTAACTTTATTCAAAAGTTAAAAAACGTCCCAACATTTCCAGAATTCGTGTTGTCAAAACTAATATTCTTTACATTACCTGTGAAATTGTGCATGGTTTTTGCCATTGAACAACTTGCTATCATAATGCTAGGGTGTTGTGGGTGGTTTCCAGAGAGTTGTTATGTTGTTGATAAAGTGTTCTGAGTGGTTGCTAGTGTTAGGGCATTCTAAATGGTTGCAAGGGTGTTGCTAGGTGGTTGCCAAGGTGTTATGGGTTACCCAAGTCAAAAGAGGCCCCTTTGGTCTGTCCTTCAATGTAAATGGATTTTTGCCTCTTTCATCATCTGCCTGGCAAATAAGTCTGAACTATTAGAAAAGTTATAACACGTATCGCAAGTGGCACAGTGCCGATGTAGTAGTACAAACAGTGTGGGAGGATTAATACACACAAGATTAATACTTAAGCGTCATGAGTATTACAGGTGCAAATCAGGTAATGGTGTAAACGTGCCCACATAATCTGTGCTGAAGGTATTGCTGTCTTGTTGTTTTCCAGCTCTTAATAAATAGAAAGAATCCTAATTACTCAACACTGTTTTCTTTTCATACATTTGCATAATTGTGGTTTATTTTCATTTTGGCATTACTGTTTCCTAATGCTGTGCTCACAGCAGGTCAGTTATGCAATATTTTAACATGGAGCTAACAATCACCAGCTGAAACTCTTACAATCCACCAGGGAGGACAAGTTGACAGGATTTGCTCTTTAGGCTTGAATCTGTCTCCAATTTTGCTATTTTTATGATAGTTTTTTTCCTCCCTATCTGTCTCTGTCCCTCTCTCACACATACACACAAACACACGAGCTGTCCATTCCTATCTTAGCTTACTGAATGTGCATGGGTAATTTAATCATAAAATATATGTATTATCAGATAAGAATAGGCTTTGTTTTATTGCAGTATCAAAGAATAGCTCTGTCTTATTTTCTTTCATCTCTTTCCATGTGTGTGTGTTGAAGCGATGACTCAGAGTAGAAAATAAAATCACGTTTTCTGTTTTACCCCACTGTCCTCCTTCCTTTATCTCTCCTCCATCTATGCCTCATTTTCCTCTCTCTGCACTCATGCAGTTCAGTGTACATAAATAGATTTCTACATTTTCTGAAAGAAATGGAAGTTGTGTGTGCTTGTGCAAAACTCACTGCCACAATGATGCAATGGGTGCTTCTGGCTGCTAGCATTGCAAGCCAGTTGCTACTGTGTTCAGCATGCTTTGATATATGTGACCAGTCCTGTCAAAATGAGTCAGAATGCGCTTGGGTTAAATATGAGCTATAAGCAAAAACAAGCGAAAAAATGTCAATTTTAGTTGAATCTGAGGTCTTCACAAAAATGTGTTCAATAAGCCCTAGCTCATCTAGCGATTCCAATGCTCCAAATAGCAAATAAACAACTAAAATTGTCTTTATTTGTACATTTTCTCAGAGGAGTACCTTTCCTTTGTTTTAATAATCCATGTAAAATTGCTTTTTTTTTTTTTTTTTTTTTTTTTTGCAGTTTGGTATCGTTTTTAAGTACAGCATTCCAAATTTGTGAATATGCATAGTGAAGTTTCAATGGCATGAGTCTGAACCAATGAAATGTGATTTTCTAACTCATGCTGATGTAACAAAATAATCTTACTTGCACTTACTGACACATTGGAAGCACACTCAAAAAAAAAACAAAAAAAAAACGCAGTGATCCCGATATACACATAAACACAGAATTACAGTATTTCAAAATATATGGTTGCTAGGTGATTTTGTTTTAGAACCTTTAACTAGATTTTCTCAAAAATGACTTTGCTGACTCTGTCGACAAACAGGTGTAGCTCAGTCATTTTGTGTCTGATTCCAACAAATCATACATATACATTTTGAAGGTATTTTTTCTTTTTTCAATAGAGAATGTGAAAATAACAATAACTAATTTTTGAAAATGTTCTTATTGTGACTCATTTTGCCAGCATGAGTCATGACTCACATGGTTTCTGGGTGGTTATTAAAGTAAAAGTTGCCTATACTCTGGTTTTATTATATGGCATTCTCTAGAAATGGCTTTGGTCCACCCTACATCGTAAGTATTTGGGATTTTTTTTTTTTTTTTTTTTGCCTGTTCTTACATCTCTCCTCAATAAACCACACATTTTTGAGGTGTCATTCATGTCACAAGTGCAAACAGTGTGAGATGAGTGAATTCAGAGCTACTGCATGGCTTTAGTGTGGCGCTGAGGGACACAATACAGCACTCTTAAAAAAAAGGTTCCAAAAGTAATGCTATAGTAGAACTATGTTTTGTTCCCCAAAGAACCTTTCAGTCAACAGTTTTTTTTTTGTTGTTGTTTTTTTTAAAAAAGAACCATTGATTTTCAACCTTCTCAGTCTTCTCAGCACTGATAATAATAAGAAATGTTTCTTGAGCATCAAATCAGCATATTAGTATGATTTCTAAAATATCAGATGACACTGAAGAGATTTTAAAATGTATAAAATAGTTAAATTGTAATTATATTTCACTATATTGTTTTTGCTGTATTTTTGATCAGATAAGTGCAACCTTGCTGAACATAAGACACTTAAAAAAATAAACCTTTGAACAATAGTGTAAGATTTTAATAAATAAAAATATTATGAATATTATTGGGTAGCTAGATTCATTTATGACCTTATCTATCCAAGATGCTGTGTTTATTAGAAGCTTAAATCAAACAGGCTATTCTCTGATGATCAATCATTTACAATAGTGTTTTGCCAATACTTTGTGTCATTTAGAATTTAATCTGCATTATGCAGAATAATATGACATTTATGACGAAAAAAATCTTGAACGATCTTGATCGACAGCTAAATTACACCTAGTACAACATAATGAACATGCTGTACTTCTGTCCCTCACAGCAATGGAAAAGGAACAAAAAGTACCTGCCTTAATGTGTATTATGTGTATTATTACCAATAGTTTTGTGACTGAAGTCTAGACATCACACAACTCAACCAAGAGCTGCCTCACTGCAGCAGCAGCACCAGTTTATATTAAAACTCGGTATGCTGCTCACACTGACTAAACTTGATCTTCAACTTGTCACATTTATGGCACATACACATACCAAGCACATACACAATCCCTACTGAACAAAGAGAGAGATGGCGTTATCTTTCACTCTTAAAACTAACGGTTCTTTATTTGCAAAATATGGTTCCATTAAAAACCTTTAACATTCATGTAATCTAATTTTTCAATTCCACAAATTCTTTAGATTATTAAAATGTTCTTCATAGTAAGAAAACTGATACATTTAAAAAAAACTTTGATGAAAAAAACAGCATTTATTTGAAATAGAAAAACTTTTTAACATTATAAATATTTTTCACTGTCATTTCTGATCAATTTAATGCATCCATACTTCATAAAAGTATTAATTTCTAAGAAAAAGTCAATAGCGTATATTTGTTATTAAATTATAGTACAATGCAGCAATCATTTGCATAGTCTTTTCTTGTAATGTATATTAAAAAAAACATAAACAGCTTGTTTCAACTGAGATCATTAACTAGATAATAACTAGATAATTACAAAAGAAAGAGTTAAATATATATATTTATACAACAGTTCTGTCTAGTTCTCGAATCTGATTGGCTGATAGCCATACGATATTTCAGTGATAACAGCACTCCTACCTTTTCACCGTTTGTATCACTCCGCTTGAAGTGACCATCATGGCGGCCGATCAAATCAACCGTAATTTTTACAAATACTACTTGTTGTACCACGAACTGTAGTTTTAATAGTTTTTTTAGGCGAGAATGTAGTTGTTTAGACCTGAATTATGTGACTTATATTTAATAATAGTGCTCCAGGGTGACACCATAACTCCAGGGTGTCAGCGGCCGTTCATTGATCGTGTATGCGCCAACAACAGCTTCATCCCGGGCAGTGCTTCGGGGATTTACCGCTGGCTCTTATAGTGGTTAAACATGAGACATATTTCAATTTGAGTACATAAAAAGGGCAATCTTTGGTCTTATTAATCTATTATTTGTTCCAGAGCAAGTCGAATTGTTGGTATGTTAAATATGATAATAATAACTTACATCCTTTATATAGCATAGCATATTGGCTACAACTAGACGGGAAATCAGACGAAGACTCTTCTCCGCTCTTCAAATTCACAAAACATTAGCCTTTATAGACATATTGTTTTTTGAGTAAAGAAAAGCTTTACCATTTTTTTTCAAACATCAGATCTTTATTTACCTTTGCATTGCATAGACGAGATGACCAAACTGCGTGCGGCACTTCATTCCTGAGGATTTATGAGGTTTGACTGACAGTTCGAGGATCCAATGGAGTTAGGAGGTTTTGTCACAAGCTCTTTAAAATCCTTTTCATTCGTTAAATATTTGTAAAACCCACATACAAGCGTGAAGGGTGCTTTACGTTTGACTGACAATTGTGTTTATTTGTTGTTCAATAAATATTATTTTATATATGTACATTAATGCGTAATATGGATTGAGTGAAAGTTACATTAATACGCCATTAGATGGCGGCAAAACTTTACAGGAGAATGAGTCAGTGAGGCACAAGAGACTTTTAAATTGAAAGGAACTTTGCAAAGGAAGTTGTTTTAGTGCTATAGTGTTATGGATGTTATGGAAAAATAGCTGTAAAAGGGATAAATACAAGATCGCTTTCCTCAGCGGACATTCAAACGGACTTTTACAATGGATATAATATTATGGACATCGACTGAATGAATGTAATGCAGTATATCAGACACAGGTAATAGTCTTCTCTCTCTCTCTCTCTCTCTCTCTCATACTGTACAAAATTCAATGAGTTTCAATAAAGCGACTGAACGTTCCTTCGTTACTAGTTCTAAAGTGACGTTTTAGAATTAGTAACGGAGGCTTGGTCCAACTGTCAACTTGAGATTTGAATCCGTGGCGGAAAGAAGTAGTGCTTCACATAAGAGGGTTTTAAAGACACTCCGTTGTTGTTCTTATTTATTTACACACTTGTGCTGTCGAACTGTTGTATAAATGCAATATCACACTCGTATATCAGACGGCCTGCGGCCTCGTGCCTATGGACGAATCACAGCGTGCTGATATACAGCCATATCGCACGGCTACTCGTGTGATATTGCTCATATATATATATATATATATATATATATATATATATATATATATATATATATTCTTTCCGTAAACTGCGCTTATATCAAATGGAGATATTAAGTAATTACATTGTAGTGTTTATTATTTACATAAGGTTTGATTATTTCTGATGAGTCACACCATATAGATTATATAGATGGAATGGAGACTGCAGAAATGAGTGGACAGTATTCTGAATATATCCTACAAGCTACACAATGGTATTCTCATATAAAACTAGGATTATTTCGTAGTAAATGCCAAATAACGTTTTCTACAAAATGAATATGTCATGGCAAACAGGATAAAGATGTAGCAGTCAGGCAGTCAGTTTATTATATTTTGAACTTCCCACACAAAAGCTGTTTATTGAGCTTCTCCATTAACTTCCTTTCAAACAGGTCTCATTGTTGATCGTTCCAAGATGGCAGATGACAGATGTGTTTAATAAGGGCTGAAACTGTTCTCCACAGGACAGACAAAATCTAGGACCTTAAAACAATATGACACTTCTGTGTGAAATTAAAGACAACATTTAATCTAATTAAGACCTGTGGAGTTCACTTTGTTGATACATGCTACGCACAGAAGGGATTCGTGGATAAATTTAATTCACTCATAATATTCTGAGGGAACATAAAATGAGATGGGGAGATGTTGTTAAAGGGGTCATGACATGAAAATCAAATTTGCCTTGATCTTTTGGGATCATACACTCCCAATGTGGCGCCAGGCGCGACGCAAGTGTTTTTTGCTATTTTCAGCCCGACGCAGTTATCATTTTCATGTCCTGCGCCACATTGTTTAAAGCAAATGCATTTCAGCCCATTTGTGCGCCCATGGACATGCTAGTCTGAAAACGAGGTGTGTTCAGGTGCATTGTTGGCGTGTTGCTATTTTGATACAACTGAAATAGACTGCACCATTGACCAACTGAAACCTGGTCTAAAGTCAATGGTGCAGTGTTTTTTTGTTATTTAAAGAGCACGTTAGTAATATGCGCCCATAGGCGGGTGCACAACTCACGTACACTCTGCTTATTACACACATAGGGACAAGCACACAAACATGCCAAATATTGAAACTAAAATGATTACAATGTAAAAGATTATTATTGTGTGCATAAAAATAAAAATGCTTTGGTGGAATCCAGCTTTTCCCGTAGATGGTTTGCTTGCGTGCTTTAACCTTGCGCACAAGCAGATCCACTTCCTCACTAGAGTAACATTCGGTTTTTGCTAATTCTGTCATATAAATAGAGAATCCGCCATTGATCTACGAGCGCAACTGCCTTTTAAAGGGAATGGGAGATGAGACTCTGATTGGTTTATTGCATGTTATGCCCGAAACACACCCATTACTCACAACCCATTTAGACAATGCGGACCATTTTTCCAATTTTTTTAAACTAGCAAAAGTGGATTTGGACACGCCCTAAGTGCACATTAGACATGTGCCGATATTCGGTAATACGATATAGGCTATCACAATAATGAATATGCGCAATGTTTTTATCGTGAGCACTTCAAAATACTGTGAATAATTATTTATTACGAATTATTCGAATTTTAATAATACATTTTAAGAATACTTTCCCCATCAACCGAATAAAATGCACAACACTGTTGTATGCTGCTTCAAAGGGACACGTGTACTCAGATGTAAACAAGCCCAATGTGCATGAGAAGCACATGGTGAAACGAGTGAAGGAAAAGCGATGAATGAGAGTGCACAGTAACTTTCTGACAGCAGAGGGCACTGTTGGAACAGCTGAAATGCAGCGGTTACCCTGGAAACCCCATAAACAAAGCAGCTGAGCTACTGAACAGTATTTAAAATGCTTCAAACTGCCATTCAGTTTCATAGCTAAAAACGTCCTATCTATGCAAGGACATTCATAATGTAACAGTGGCCATTTTCTGGCAAGGAGCCGCTCCTTAAAAATTGATAATTTCAGACAGAGAGTCAGAATGAAGGTTGAAAATAATTGTTTTTTCCTGATATATATTTGTTGTTTTTTGTCATTGTAAGTGAACCTCAAGGAACATATTAAAATAATAAAATCCATGTCATGACCCTTTTAAAGAGTGCATTAAACATTAATCCATGCCCCACAGTCAAACTTTTGTCTTCTCTTCATTTATTTATTTCTTTATTTTCTTGAAGAGTATCTTTAGACCATGTCCCTGAAGAGCGACACTGCTGTGGGTTCAGGTTTTTGTTGGCTGTGATGATGTAATCCCTTGCTCCGAGCAATGCGATCGTGCCAGGCCTGTGTGGCTTCTTTTACCTCATGGCAAATAAACAGGAGAATTTACCAAAGACTGAACCAATGGAGAGAGTAAGGGTGAACTGGACTGTCACACAATAGTTTGTCCCGTACTGACTTCCGGCTGAGTGGCTGTTAAAACAAGAGTGAAAGAGAGAGGGGCGATGACTATTAGACATGGTACCGTCCCTCCTGGTTATTTGAGTGCACTCTCACCTTGCATATTATATAAGCCCTGCATTTATTTATTAATTTATTTCTCTATTTTTTGCAAACTGCCTTTTCCTCACACGCACTTGCACACACAGGCTTCTGCGCATTACACAAATAGCCCAAAGTGGCATTTCTTGCCAGAGATGTCCAACTAAAACCAAGTTCCTGCACGTATGCATTTATCTGTGTGGGTGTGTGTGATCCGATCTGTGTGTTCGGTGTGCTGCTTATTTATATACAGCAGGGGTATTCATTTAAATGTACAAGAGGTCTCTAAAATGTCCTTCCCACCAGAGGTTAGAATAATCAACGCTCCCAAAATAACAAACAGTTTCAGGAGTCTGTATGTTATATTGCTGTGAAGGTAAATAAGCAATGTTTTCAAATGACAGCCATAATATTCTGTGAAAGTAAGAATCAATGAATCGAAATACTCACTCAGAGAATGCATACTTGTCCAGTATAGAATAATTATTTCAATTAAACAATTTTGTATAGCTCTTTACAAAACAAATCCTTTTAAACTAAGCAGTGTGCTTAATTGTATTGATTGTGCATGTGTAGTGTACTTTGAATTTTATTTTATTTATTTTTTTAAAACTGTACTTACAGATTATATGATATTAATGAAATAAAATAAAAGGTCACTTAAGTGTACTTAAAGAGAGCTTCACTTTCACTTTCATTTTATTAACACACTTAAAGTGTTAGTTCACCCAAAAATGAAATTTTTGTCATTTATTACTCATGTCGTTCCACACTCGTAAGACCTTTGTTCATCTTCGGAACACAAATTAAGATATTTTTGATAAAATCCAAGAGGATTTATTAGAATGCAAGTAGAATGCAAAGTAATTACCATCATTCAAGGTCCAGAAAAGTACTAAAGACATTGTTAAAATAGTCAACATGGCTACAGTGGTTCAACCTTAATGCTATGAAGCGAAAAGAATACTTTTTGTGTGCAAAAACAAAACAAAAACAAAAAAATAATGAGTTTATTTAACAATTTATCCTCTTCCCTGTCAGACTTGTATGCAGTGCTTCTGTGTTTATGTCCAAATGCCAGCTCAGTATTGGCCGACACGGTTCACATGAGAACCACATGAGTATGTGTGTAATGTTGATGCAGGAAATTACGGTAATTATGCTCATTTCTATTGGGGGTTAAAAAAAAAACTCTTGGATTGCATCAAAAATATCTTAATTTGTCTTCTGAAGATGAACAAAGGTCTTACGGGTGTGGAATGACACGAGGGTGAGTAATTAATGACAGAAATGTCATTTTTGGGTGAACTAACCCTTTAAGTGCACTTTTAAAGTAGACTTTGTAATAATTTAATAAGTACATTTTTCATCCTGTTTTAAAGGTGCCATCAAATTGAAAATTGAATTTACCTTGGCATAGTTGAATAACAAGAGTTCAGTACATGGAAATGACATACAGTGAGTCTCAAACTCCATTGTTTCCTCCTTCTTATATAAATCTCATTTGTTTAAAAGACCTCCGACGAACAGGCGAATCTCAACATAACACCGACTGTTACGTAACAGTCGGGGTGTACGCCCCCAATATTTGCATATGCCAGCCCATGATCGAGGCATTACACAAGGGCAGCCAGTATTAACGTCTGGAGCTGTGCACAGCTGAATCATCAGACTAGGTAAGCAAGCAAGGACAACAGCGAAAAATGGCAGATGGAGCGATAATAACTGACATGATCCATGATAACATGATATTTTTAGTGATATTTGTAAATTGTCTTTCTAAATGTTTCGTTAGCATGTTGCTAATATACTGTTAAATGTGGTTAAAGTTACCATCGTTTCTTACTGTATTCATGGAGACAAGAGAGCCGTCGCTGTTTTCATTATTAAACACTTGCAGTCTGTATAATGCATAAACACAACTTCATTCTTTATAAATCTCTCCAACAGTGTGTATTGTTAGCTTTAGCCACGGAGCACTATCAAACTCATTCAGAATCAAATGTAAACATCCAAATAAATACAATACTTACGCGATTAGACACGCTGCATGACGAACACTTTGTAAAGATCCATTTTGAGGGTTATATTAGCTGTTTGAACTTTGTTTATGCAATGATAGAGTCGAGAGCTCGGGAGGGGGCGGAGAGCGAGAGCAATTACAGGGGCCGCAGCCTGAATCGGCGCATTTCTAATTATGCCTCAAAATAGGCAGTTAAAAAAATGAATTAAAAAAAATCTATGGTGTATTTTGAGCTGCAACTTCACAGACACATTCAGGGGACACCTTAGACTTATATTACATCTTGTAAAAAAGCATTCGATGGCACTATTTTTTGTCATTATTTATAGAAGTACACTTATTTTGATGGGCTGACTAAAATACTAAAGCACATGTAAAGTACTTGATTATATTTTGGACTTTAGTGTGTTACTAAATATTACGCTTAAAGTTACTATATTTTAAATGCACTACATTGCAACTTCATAATTTCAAATGTGTTAATATAGATTACACTTTATTTCCATGGTCCAATTTAGACATTCTACTAACTATAAGGGCCTGTTTACACCTGGTCACTTCATGCGTTTTCTCTGATCGTATAGCTATCTGATTTATAAAAAAAAGTTACATATAAATATGTACTTAAGTTCTACTTAAGTAGGTCAAAAAAACAAAAAAACAAAACAAAGTTCAGTTAATTGAATTTAATATAAATATAAACAATAACATTCTTAGATAACATGCAGTTAAGTGTCTGAAAACATTCCATTCCATTCAGACTTAAGTATATCGTCTTAAAGTATATAATTTCAAGTACTCTTAAAAAAGCTAAAGTGTACTTCTTTTTTACAAGGAAAAACTACAGCCAGCTTACATAACATTTCACAGTTAATTGTGTATTTTGGCGGATGATTTAGGCTAATAATATCCAAAAGACTAAGGAATCATATGATTAGGATGTTAAAATAAACAAAACCTCATTTTTCAGGTCATCAACAACACCACTGACGAGTAGAAATTGAACAGTACGCATGTCCCAGCATGTTCGTCACTTGTCGGGTTCCCCTTGAATAATTTCCGTTGTGGTCTGTGCTATTTGCAGAGCTTTTCTGTATTTTATTGCGTTGTGAACTTTTGCAGCACGTTTTTGTATTTGATGGCATTGTATTTGCTGCACTTGTGTTGTCAAACAGATAAGATGTTTTCTTAATTTGTTGGTGTTTTTCTATTTCCATGTGTTTTCTTCAGTTGCAGCGAATTGACTTCTCTCTGCCACTTTAGAAAACAGCTTTTAAAGAATAAAATGGTGCCTTACAAAGTAATAGTAAATTAGTAAAAAAAAAAAAAAATTGACTAGATTATCATGATAACAGTATAACAGTTTAGCTGTTGTATTATCCTAGTGATTGGACAGACAGAAGCAGATAACTCTAAAAGCTTTATACTGTCATGTTGTGCTGTTATACATCCTCCACTTCTCCATCTGGAGAAAAACCTGCTGTTAATAATTATATGCATTTATGATATGTGATTCAGTGATTCACATGCAGGGAGAAACCATTCTTGCATCTGTAACTCTGATATACCATATGTATGCTCACATGTACTCACATATGTAAAGCACTTCATATATTGTCAATACTACAAAACTTGGTATGTATTTTTGTTTGTTTTATTTTTTGTGTTCTAATCGCATGTATCTTGGTTACAAAGTAAAATCAATTCCATTTCCTGTTTAACCATGCATCTTTTCTGAACATCAGAGTTTACAAAGTCAGAGTTTGTGTGTTCACAAGCATTTGTGTGTGTTTTCCCATACACACGGATAAGCAAAGCAGTTATTAATTTAGTCTATTCTAATTCCATAAAAGCATTTTTCACACATGAAAAGCAGATCGTTGTATGAATAATATCGTTGCTGTGGAAACTGAAGATTCCCGCAGGCTGTTCATAGGGTTCGAGCCACCCTTCCGCCCCCTGCCTCCTACCCACAGACGCTTCTCAGAGTGAGTGAGTGTGTATGTGTGTGTTTGTGGATGTGCGTGTGAGAGCATCCTCTTCACCTCCGCTCGGAGTTGGATTACTCATTCACATCTTTCAAACGGTTCTTGTGTAACCAGCGATGACAACCTTGCTTTACAGAATGACTTGCAAAATAGGGAGCTCTCCAAAGCCAGATGTTCCTGTATATTAAAAAATATGCTCAGCTTTGACATGATGTCCACCAGCAAACATTTTTGAAAGTTATATTAGGACTATAAACCTTTTCAATTTTTATATTCCTTTAAAGACATTGGAAATAGACATTTAGCATTCAGAAGCACTTAATAAAGGCTGTTTCAGAAAACAAAGAACAATAGGAATATTTATCCCTTGTGAAAATATTGGTTGTTGACAATCATGTCAGTACTTTAAGCTAAAGTGACTCAGTTTCTAGTTAAAACTTATTGAAAGTCAACTAAAAGTCCAATTTAAACTTCATTTTATGAAGAAAATTGAAGTTTGTGTTTGCAGGCAATATTAAAGAGCTTAGGTTTTAGGCTTTGGTTTTATGTAAAGTAAATGGCGCACATGAACCCTCTTAAATTTCACTGTTGTCATGGCTTTACTACCGTCTTGTCAGCTGTGCATTAGAATCAACATATTTACTTGTATATATAATGTGAAATATGGTAGAAGGTTATGGTTAGATACTATATATAGTTAACTACTAAACACCAAACAATACAGTATTCAGTATTTCTTGCAATTCAATGCATGAAAAAATAAATCAGTGTGCAAATCATTTAAGAAGAATATGAAAAGAACATCCTGGCTTTTCGTGCTTAACCTTGGGCTATTGTTGTTCTAAACCCAGCTTTTAACCCCAGGTAAAGAAATGGTTAGAGTAGAGTGTGAAGGTTGTATTTGCAGAGCAATAGCACGGCTGTACATAAAATACTGCAATCCACACAACATAATGGGAGACATATCAGAGTTCAAAAAAGGAAAAAAAAAATTGTGCGCATCTCACTGTGACAGCAAGTCTTTGTGGTGTTGACAGCAATGGTGTCCAGGGTAATGTCAGCATACCTCCATGTAGGATCAACCACATCCAACAGGAGTAAATGTTGATGTAAGAGGAAGCTGTCTGAAAGGGATGTCCAGGTACCGACCCGGATTGTATTTGAAAAAAATAAAACCACAGCTGCCCATCTCGCTGTAGAATTAAATGCACACCTCGATTCTCCAGTTTCCACCAAAACTGTTAGTCAGGAGCTACACAGTCAATATTCATGGTTGGACTGCTATAGCCAAACATTTGGTCACTCGTGCCATTCCCAAATGTCAGCTCCAATAGTGCAAATCTTGAGCTGTGGACAATGTGAAACGTATTATTCTCTGATGAGTCCAGCTTCTGTGTCTTTCCTAACATCTGTTGGCAGTTACAGTTGAATGCTTTCATGGTGTGTGTGAGAGTTAAAGTCTGTTAATTTCTTGACTGCCATTTGCAAATATTTGACATACTAGTTTCTACGTGTTTGGGTAGAAACATTTTTCATATTTGCTCATTTTCTTTTACTGTATTTGCCATGTTTTAATGCATTTTCCTGTTGGATTGTTTACCTGACAAGGAAATTGATTCTTTTTTTTTTTTTTTTTTTTTTTTGTCATCATTATTTAGTTTTTCATGACAATAGAGTTCTATCACATTCTTTTGGCAGTGAATATTTTGGACGGGTTTTAGAGAGCTTTTAGGCTGGAAATCGTCAGCCCAATCTGGCAACACTGACCCTGGGTTTAAAATGACCCAGGGTAAACTATTTCAGGGTAATCTATTTAAAAAAAACTATTGTCTTCCAAGCACTTTAAAAACCAAAAATCAAATATGGCCTTCTCTGATCCAATCCAATACATATATTTTAATTTATTATATTCAATATTTTTGGATGACAACATGGGAAACCAACTGAAATTGGACTTTAGTGATAAATATTGTTAAAGAATATTAATACATGCCTCATGGTCATGTTACAGTACCTATGGTGTATAAAGCACACGACGAGGAGATTATATCAAACAAGTCTTTTACTAGATCATCCAACTGGGGAATACAGGAACCGGACAGGAACATACACCAAAACATACACAAACGACACCCGACAACTAACTGAACAGATACAGGAACTTAAATAGACAGACTGATGAACTCAAATGACAAACAGCTGTGATGAAATCGATTAGTGTCCATAGATACTGATTGTGGCGGGAAACTAGAACAAAGGAACATGTGACAGATGACAACAAACAAACTGAAAGTCCATGTGACTGTGACAGGTCATAGTTTCTGTATTTTTTTAATTATTTTTTTTGGTCCCACTCTATATTAGGTGGCCTTAACTACGATGTTCATACATCAAAAATAAGTACAATGTACTTATTGTGTTCATATTGTGTTGCAAAACACTTTTGCTGCTATTGAGGTGGGATATGGGTAAGGTTAGGGACAGGTTTGGTGGTATGGGTAGGTTTAAGTATGGGTTAAGGTGTAGGGGATGGGTCGACAGTATAATTATAAATTTAATTACAGAAATTAATTACAGATTTAATTGCATGCAGGTATTTTTAAAATATAAGTACAATGTAAAAACATGTATGTACACAATAAGTGCATTGTATCAAATTATTCATTTTAATATAAGTATATATAAAGTGGGGCCTTTTTGTTTTTGAGGAGTAACTCTCTAAAGAAAAAAAGCATGAGAAGAGGCCATGGGGTATCAGTTTAAAAAAATGTTGACCTTGTATACATTTTTAATGCACATTCCTGGTCTTGTGCACAATTCCTCAGTCCTATATATATACAACATATATGCATATATATATATATATATATATATATATATATATATATATATATATATATATATATATATATGTATATATATATGTATGTTCTATTACAGAAGTAAAGTGGTTTGATAGCATTTTATAGTGACTTTATTATGTGCATTTCTCTCTCAAGTAAATATTGGTTGAGATTAACTCTCTCAGTTTCTGGTTATGGCTGCTGAGTAGGACCTTGATGAAAGTTTCAAAAACACTAAACAAAGCTGTTAATGGAGTGGACTAATCACTAAGCTCTTTATCTCTCTAAAAGCTAATCCATATCCCAGTAACAGGTGGGTGTTAGCAGCTAACAGTTATGATGAAATATGCCTTCTAGCAGTAACTAATAATTCCCATAACTGCACACATTATCTTCCCCTAAATTACACACTTATGTGCAAGTGTCTAATTCCCAGAGCTAATCTTTTCAGTTAATGTGTTACATCACCTCTTGAACTAGCTCCATGCATGTTCATTGTAGGGCTTGGGGATATGGCCAAAAATATTATCACAATATTTTGTTTTCATTTCATACAGTATCGATATCTATTGCAATATTCATTGAATGAAATGAAATGAAATGAAATGAAACAGTAAAAATCTTGTGAAGTGACTCTCAGAAGCAGCTCTGGAAATCATGTGTTCATTTCTTTATATATTGAGACGCAGATGCTGAAAACGCTGTGAGCGTCACATGTGTTTGAATTTGTGTAGTAGATGAAACTACAGCACTCATTCACGCAGAGACATGCAGAAAATGCAGACTTATTAGCAACATGTATGCACTGACTGGCTGTTGTCTCGTTTATTTCTATTGTGGCTATTAGATTAGTCCTTTTTATTCACAATCTCCTCATTGCCGGCAGGCACGGCATTTTTGCATGTATTCGTGTTCTCTGATGTTGCATGGCAATGGTACAACCGAACCTCACACAAGTTGTTAAATTATTAGTTGTTTACTTGTCACTCATAACACTTTATCAAGGCATATGATGCTGTTTATGATCAAGGGATGGTGCAAGCTTGAGGGTTGTTTATGCAACCTAACTCATGTAGTTTCACGTCTACTTACATTTTAATGCTTTTAAGTGAAACTATTGATTGTTATATCTATAATATATATATATTATATTATAAAATATATATACCATTTTTTCTATCATTATCGATAAAGGTATATCGTCGATAAATACCAATATCGTTTTGTCGCCCGGGCCTAGTTCATTGAGATGGATTTGAATAGTCAACTGGTGGTCCAGCCACATTTACTAAACAGACCTAGATTTATTTATTTATAATTACTGCCCTTTAAAGGTGATAGAGAGGATTTTTTCGTCGACTGAGAATCCAAAGACTGTTACTGAGTTTTTCAAATGAGCGCATGCGTAAGAACAGCCCCCCTCCTTCACAGCTCACTTCAAAGGAACGCCTCCCAAAACTCGTAAACACTCGTATTGGAACACGAGTGTTTACCACCGGCATTCGCTGTGTCGTGTTTTTTGGATTCATTATGTCGGACTTACCGCAGGTAACTCATAATCTGCAGTTGTTACTCCTGTCTCCTGACAAAAACACTGCATGCGGCGCCTGTGGAGTGTGGAAAGTTACTGGAGCGCGCAGCCGCGCTCGTCTCTCACAAGGAAAGTCATGGCAGTGATTGACAAGCTAGAGGGCCAATCGTTTACGCGATGATCGCGTAAACGATTGGCTGATGTTTTTAAGGCCCTACCTCGTGCACAGATGATGTATATTAATATTATTACTTTCAGTGCACCTAATAAATAGTCTTTTATCCGTTAGTAAAGACAGTTTCAAGTAATATTGCAAAAATGTATAAAACAAAACATCCTCTTTAGCACCTTTAAAAGATAAAAATCATAACTGATAAAAAAGCTCCAATTTTATTGCAGTAATTAACCTTGTGTGACATGGAAAAGAAAATCATTTGTATTTAGGATGAAATGAGGGGAAAGTAAATGAGTAAAAAAAGAGAGCTGAACTAACTCTTTTACATGAGGGGATTTTCTTGTAAACAACAGTACAAACTGTGATAAATTAGAAATCGCTCGATGCTGAGGAGGCTGTTTTTCCCGCAGCTGCAGGAACACAGAGACACTTTCAGTCACACAGTGAGAGAAAAAAGCCATTCCCACCCATTCCTATATAGAGCCAAAAGCTCTATAATTTTCATGCATGCAATTTCAACCTCTCACCTAATAACTGTGACATGCTTTTACACTGAAAAATGTCGCAAGAGTCTTTGACTGTAAGATGCACTAGACTAGACTGTGGGTCTGCATTGCAGTAATGCATGATAATGACACAGTTGTCTCATTCTGTAATCTGTAAGCTGTTTTTTTTTGTCATATGCTGTTTGATTGATTGTTCCATTCTGCATGTACAGAACTCAAGCAATCACATTCATTTTCAAGCCACAGTTTCCTTTCAGTAGCTCTCATTTCATTCAAGTTCACATTTGTAGCAAGTATTAAATTTGGCATGAAATTAAAATTGACCCTATATCTGTTTTCTAAATGCATGTTATTGATCTTGTTGTGAACTTTTCATCCATGCAGCCATTGTGCAGTTAAACTCTGCATTATATAGTACTGCAGCTACCTATATGTGCAAGACACAACTGTTTACACTTGTAAGCGCATACCCAGTGTGCATGAATGGTCATATGATATGCATTTTCGGTCGAGTAGTGTAGACTGAGATTGTTTCTGAAATGCAGTAGAACCACCAGTATATATGAAACGCCATTTTAAAATGAAAACCCACTAGTGTAAACAGGGCCTTAGTCCACTTAAAGGGTTAGTTCACCCAAAAATGACAATTCTGTCATTTATTACTCACCCTCATGTCATTCCACACTTGTAAGACCTTCATTCATCTTCAGAACACAAATTAAGATATTTTTGATCAAATCCGATGACTCAGTGAGGCCTGCACTGACAAGTTAATTTCCTTTTTCAGATGCCCAGAAAGCTACTAAAGATTTAAAATTAGTATTTAAAACAGTTCATGTGACTGCAGTGGTTCAACCTTAATGTTATGAAGTGACGAAAATACGTTTGTATGCCAAAAAAAAAAAAAAAAAAAAAAGAAATAATGACTTTATTCAACAATATCTAGTGATGGGCAATTTCAAAACACTG
This sequence comes from Megalobrama amblycephala, assembly GCF_018812025.1. Lineage (NCBI taxonomy): Eukaryota > Metazoa > Chordata > Actinopteri > Cypriniformes > Xenocyprididae > Megalobrama > Megalobrama amblycephala. The sequence continues at coordinate 31,211,461 of NC_063055.1, forward strand.
CTGCATGAATCTTCGAAGCTTTACCAATCTTTTGTTTCGAATCAGTGGTTCGTTCGGAGCGACCAAAGTCACATGCTTTCAGTCAGGGTTGGGCAAAAATACATCAAAATGTATTTTAAAATAAAATACCAAATACCTTAATTTTAAGTGTATCAAAATAAAATACTGTATTTTTGTATTTTAAAAATACTACAAAATACTTTTACAAGGGAGCATGAAATTTCTTCTTAAACCTTCCATCAAGTGGCCCATGTGATCTATCCCTTCACCATTACACTGTCTCAGTTCATTAAGTAAACAATGTTTGATAGCACCAGCTTTTCTCTGCCCGAGTCATAAATCTGACATAGGCAACCAGTTAAAGACACAATATATGCATTACCCTTGATTTCTCTATTTTATTTTGTCGAAACCATTGAAACGAAGACGCTTTAATATATTATGTGTTTTATTAGACAGATAAGCGACTGTTTGGATACATTCATCGACAGAAAACGAATCATTGTTATATAGCTCAACATATTTAGTCTTTTTTAAATCTTGTTTTCTTGATTTACCGTGTGTACCATGTTTTACCATGCCTAATATTGATCTAGCTTACTGCAGTGTGCAACAAGTGTCTCATAGCAGCCGCCAAGTGAACGTCGCGCTCGTCTATTATTAGCAATCGCTCCAGCGGCCTTGTTAATGTTCTCACAGCATTCAGCCATGCTCCACTTCATACAACAGTAATGTTAATACTCTCATCCATTAACATGATTTCTGCCTGAGTCCCATCCCGATTCTTTTTCTCTAGCTGTAGACGTGAAGACAACCCCTCCCATGATTCCGTGAAATCAAGGTGTCATCAAGCTACGCCTTTGTTTTGAATGAGCGACCTCTAGCGACGAAAATTTACAAATTGTGGCTTTAACAGATAAAATATTCACAGATCCCTGTGATTCTAATTTAGTTACTTGGTGTTTGGTAACGAAGGGCCTACTTTGCATCAGCAACACTGACTCAGTGACAAACAAGTCATTCATAAGAAGACAACTGATGGCACTTGTATTCATAGCAACTAGTTTCTAACTAATTAATCATTTGATTGTTAATCATAAATATAGGAGGCTGCTGCTCGGTATAATAGTTTTCAAGAACTTTGTGTAAATTGGTAAACTATTTAGCCTAGGCTACCAAAACGAACACCAAAACTTAACATGAACTGTTAAAAATTATAGCAATTTATGCAAAAAATTGATGGAAAGCTGACAGCCTGCACGTTTCTTACCTTGACCACCTTCTTCACCTTCTTCCATATGAATCAATTTTCTGTTCTGATCTCAACAAGTCTCAGCAAACTATTGCGTAGGCACCAATCAGATGCTGCAATTTTATGATGTCATCATGTAGACTTCTTACAAAGTATTTTAACAGAATTTTAAAACTACAAAAATACAAAACACTAAAGTATTTTGATACAAAATACGAAGCTATTTTCATCAACCCAATCAAATACAAATTACAAAATACTATTTTGTATTTAAAATATGTATTTGAAATACATGTATCATAAATACTGCCCATCCCTGCTTTCAGTAAATGAGGCTTTGTTACATCATAAGTGTTTCGAGATTTCAATAGTTCATGCGACTTTGGCAGTTTGATACATGATCTGATACACTGATTCATTTTTGGCACTCAAAAAGTATTCTCTTCACCTCATAACATTAAGGTGGAACCGCTGTAGTCACATGAACTGTTTAAATATATCTTTAGTACCTTTCTGGGCGATTGAAAGTGTACATTAACTTGCTGTCAATAGAGACCTCACTGAGCCATTGGATTTCATCAAAAATATGAACAATATGAAAAATATGAAATATGAACAAAGGTCTTACAGTTGTGGAATGACACGAGGGTGAATTTTTGGGGGAACTAACCATTTAAATCCCATTCCTTTCTTACAAATGACTGGAAGCTCAAATTCATTTTTGATTGTAACACCCACATCTCAAAATCCAGTCAGCAACGGTAGAAGGTCTGGACTTCATATCAGCTTTTGTTACAGCTCATTGTTACAGCTGTAAACATGACGCATTTCTATACAGTGGTTTGGCTTGGCTATTGAGGTGGACTGTTAAAGAACGCGACACACACGTCTCCGAATCAGATAATTACTTTGAAACTCCTGAAGTGTTTCCCTTTTTGTGTGCCATATGCATCAGAAACTGAGCCAACGGTCCGTGGGTGTGACATCTGAGGCTGAGACTAACCGATGGAAAGATCCAAGTTGCAGATCTACATTTTTTTTCTTTTCTGATAATACTAAAGAAAAGATCAGTCACCATTTTCCTTTAATCGTGACTTTAACTAATCTTGTCCTCCCCTAGGCGATCTGGGGTTAAATTCTTTACTCAAGGGCAATGGAGTGATTATGGCTCACTAATTATTGTCTTCAAACCAGCAACCTTTCAGTTACCAGCTCTGAGCCACTAAACCCTATCATGAATGTTGGAAGTAATTCAATTGGCCGTATTTCCTTACTATTTACTATCACTCTAGAAAAAGTGTAAATTTAGTGCACAGACAACCTCTTGCTACGTCAATTATAGTATCTGGAACCTGCTAATTACAGTATGTTGGCTCTTTTCATTATTGACAGTCATGCTGAAGGTAACAGAGTATGATCTCTCATGTTATAGTAACTGCACAGTCTTACAGCTGGTCTAATTGGAGCGCATTACATGTTAGATTTAATTACACATGTGTCCAGTAGGGGTTGGAGAAGCACTTCGGGAAAAATGTTGCATTACCTCTTCATTTAAATAGCATTTAAATACTCACATAATGCTGCCTTATGGCAGTTCAGCTGTGATTTGGGGAAACCCCTCTTTCAAAGCTATTGAATATTAAATGCAGCACTCTTATTTGATTTCTTGAAGTTGATTCATCGGTCTCATATGAAAACTCGTCCGTCTTTTACATCGGGGTAATGATAGCTCATAAGCGACAGTGAGTGGATTCTCTGTGTGTTTGGATTGATGACGTGCTCCAGCCTCGGGAGGTATTGAATATGTAATGTGTGATAAGCCATAACTAGCACTCTCTCGGGTCTCCTTAATAAACATGGCTCTTGAGTGGAGGAGATCTGTTGCCGAGGGAACCGTATGAGCTCAGAGCAACTCAGTGGGCGAAACACAACAGTGAAAGAAACATGGGTGGGAGGAAGAAGAGAGAGAGATAGAGAGACTAATATGGAGAACAGTAGAATTGGGGAAAAGACTTGTTGGGGAAAATATGTGGGATTTGTTGTTGTTGTTTTTTTTTTTTTTTTATATAAGTGACACAGCATTTGTTTTTGATGAGGCATGATTACCCATTGCTATTTGCGTCAAACAGGACATTTGATGTTGCTGGCTAATTTATTCCTTCCTGTGAATTAGTTTAATCTTAGATTGTTTGTGAAAGTATGGTATTTTCATTCCTAGATCCTGGAAAGTTTTGTATTTTCAGTTTGTTCGTATTTTTAGTCACAGAGCTGAGTAGTAACGGATTACATGTAATCTGGATTACTTAATCAGATTGCAAAAATCAAGTACTTGTAATTAGAGTAAACTACTTTTTAAAATACTCATAATCAGACTACAGTTACTTTTTTATGGATTACATGATTACATATTATTTACACAATGGCAGTAAGTTTTTCACAATTCATTGATTCTCCCATTTTTTTCATTTTTTTTAACATTTATATTTTTTACATTTGTACGTTTACATTTGTGATTCTTCGACTTTTTCCGGCAGTGAGGGGGAGGGGTGAGGAATCGTGCACAGAAATCAGCAACAACAAGAATATTTGATTTTGTAATGTTGCTGTTTTCTAAATTTAATTAATTTTAAGTAAAATCATATGATGTGATTTTGTTTTATTCAGTGTTACTATCATCAAACACTAACAGGCACATTAATGTTTGTATTTTGAAGTACTGTCTATACATTGCACTTTAAAAAGAATATATTGTGGCTCTTGTTGGTGAATAGAATATTTTTTGGAATATATTTTTTCTTTGTATCTGTGTAGTACAAGATTGTCCTACAATATATGTGACATCAAATAAGGGTTATCACAAAAGTAATCTAAATGTAATCCAAAAATAGTCTGATTACGTTACCAAAAATGTGTAATCTAAGAGATTATATAACTGATTACAAATTTTGTCATGTAATTTGTAATCAGTACCTGATTACAATTCATAAGTAATCTACCCAGCTCTGTTTATTCACCATAAAATTGTTTCAAAACTGCATGACTTTCTTTCTTCTGTGAAACAAAATTTGAAATTCCGAAGGAATGAGTTGATCACTGTTTTCCGTTTAATCGCATAATATATATTGGTTAATATGACTCAAAACTCAATCTGAATCATTCCTTCCGGAATCTGACTGAATCAGATCTTGAGTTCAACTCATCTCGAGGTGGTATTTCCATTAGTCATTATAAGCGAAAAATGACTTAAATTTTAGTCTATTGATCACAAATCAAGCGTAGCAGGTCACGTCAGTCAAGCTTGCATCAGCTGACTCTCAGGTGACTCTCGTCTACCAATAGGAATACGGTGTCTATCACAGTATCCATATAAGCTCCTTCAGCATTATCAGCAGCTATCGTGCTTCTCAGGAGCTAATTACCCTCGTCCATCCCCAGCTCCTCCTCCTCATCCAGTCAGGATTTGGCATCTGATTCCCCCTTGAATCGGACTAAATTCTCGAATTATGTTGTACATTAAATTATTGACATTAATGATATCTGCAATACATTTATGTTGGTTCTGTTCTGTTTACCCTAGGGGGATCATCGTTGCTCTCCCTGCTCTTATCCATGCTATGCTGCATGGATGTGCAGGGAGTTCTTGCCCAGAACAGAACCATACCGCCAATACAAACTCTATGCAATTATCAATCATATTTGACGACAGTGGTCCTGACAGAAATAGTATTATATGGCTTCAGGATACTTGGAATATAGCACACCAAAGCCATATGGATTATTACTTTTATGAAATGTATAATGGTGATTTTGTGTCCGTTAAAAAAAAAACAAATTGTACCCTTTAATTGTAATTGCATGGAAGATCTTCAGAAAGAAAGAGTTATACAGGTTTGGAATGACTTGAAGGTTGTTTTTCAGATGAAATATTCCTGTAATAAGTCATGTTATATTTGTATTCCACATCTAATTTCCTTTTTATCTGATTGTGTAACTAATATCAAATTTACCTAGAAGTCATCAGGTGCTACTTAGACATAGATAATACAGCCTGACATCACCATCAACCAAAGATTTTGAAGTAGTGATTAAGCAGACATTTTAAAACGTTGAATAAATTTATTCAAAGGAACCTACAGCCAACTAGAGCAACCTGGGGTTAAGGGCATGATGGTGAAAGCTCATGGCTCCTTTTACAAAGAGCAAAGCAGCAGGCTTCCAATTACCAGGCATGAACTTTAGCCTCTACTAGTGGTTGTCAACCTTTTTAAAAAAAATGCTGAACCCCCATCACATTTCAAGCCATTTTCAGAATATGCTCATTGATAACATTAGTCTTTTTGGTAACACTTTAGAATACTGATCCTTCATTAATGAATAACTACACAGGAACAAATGAATAATGCATTATTAACACTCTAGTAACTACTATTAACTAACAATAAACTCTGATTAATGAATTAGTAAGTAATAGTGCTCAGTTGTAGGTGGTAGTTCACTATTAACTAATCAGTAACTACTGTTTTTTCATACCTCTAAGAGAACTACTAAGAACTACTATATACAGGTTCATAATTAACATGAATGATGCATAATGTATAATTAATTCTAAAGTAAAGGCCTTGGTAACCCACTAGTAATGACTGAAGTATTATTAAATACTTAAGAAGGAATTACTAATTATTTGGATCAGTATTCTAAAGTGAAAAACATGATAATTATCTAGTAACTACTGAAGTCTTTGTAAACGTTTGATGTTTTTGTATGTTTTTGTACAGTAATTCCTTATGATATATTTGGTAACACTTAAGTAATTACTAGTGGGTTACCATGATCTTCACTTTAGAATACTGATCCAAATAATTAGTAGTTCCTTTAGAAGGATGTAGTAACACTTAAGTAATTACTAGTGGGTTACTATGATCTTCACTTTAGAATACTGATCCAAATAAATAGTAGTTCCTTTATAAGGATGTAGTAACACTTAAGTAATTACTAGTGGGTTACTATGATCTTCACTTTAGAATACTGATCCAAAAAAGAAGTAGTTACTTTAGAGTTATATAGTAACTCTTGAGTTATTACTATCCAATACTTTACAAAAACCTCAAAAGTTTACAATGACTACAGTAGTTACTACAGAGTTATCATGCTTTTCACTTTAGAATACTGATCCAAATAATTAGTAATTCCTTCTTAAGTATTTGGTAATACTTCAGTCATTACTAGTGGGTTACCAAGGCCTTTACTCTAGAATTAATTATACATTATTCATTATTCACATTAATTACGAACCTGTATATAGTAGTTCTTAGTAGTTCTCTGGGAGGTATGAAAAAAACAGTAGTTACTGATTAGTTAATAGTGAACTACCACCTTTAACTGAGCACTATTACTTACTAATTCATTCATCAGAGTTACTTGTTAGTTAATAGTAGTTACTAGAGTCTTAATAATGCATTACTCATTTGTTCCTGTGTAGTTATTCATTAATGAAGGATCAGTATTCTAAAGTGTTACCGTCTTTTTAAAATGATGATTTTACAGACATCTTTTTTCTTGTATTCGTATAATGTTTTGTATAATATTTTTATATTCACTGCAGATAAACAGATATGGTAGGATAGCAACATTCAGCATTTTTCTATTTCAGACTACCTCAGGAAAGAGAATTTCTTGTATTTAAGTTGTAAAAGTTTGTGCATGTTGTCCTGAGGAGACTTTGTGTGCTTGTTTGTTTGGTTATTTGAGTAATTTTCATATTGTGTAATGTTTGTTTACTGAGTGTTTACAGCTCATTATATGTGCGCAACCAAGCAGATTCACCCAGTGTTGAACCAGTAACATAGTGCCACTAGTTATTACTTCAGAGCTTAAGTGGAACTCCTAAAAACACTGTAAAACGAAAAAGGGTTGCAGGTGCTGGCGGTCAGAATGTAATAATCCTTCATTTCGGTCTCTGAACACTGGAATTCATCTCTTGGCACTCCTCATACTACACCCACACACACACAGCCGCTGGGTTGCCAGGCAGCAGGAGTGTGTCCTGGTAACCGGGGGACAAAGCAATGCCAGTGCAGTGCTGTACCATTTCTGCCACAGCCAGAAGCCTCACATTCAGAGCCATAGAATGTAATAATTATCTCTAAATATGGCTGTAATATAAAGATCGCTACCCACATGATGCTACAATTCATTGGAACAGTTTTACTAAAACTACAAGTTTGTCAATGATTTTTCTTCTATTCGTTTTTTTTTTTCCATTAAATATTTTTCTTCTATTTTTGAATTTCTTGACAGCTTAACAAAGGAGGTGAATTCATTACATTTTTGCTACTTTTATGGATTTTTTTACTGTAAAAAAAAATGTCACCTTTACTCACCACCCTCAGCTGAGTTTAACCATGTGCTAAATGTGTTGTATTAATTGTCATTCTTTTGGGATCATATTTTATTACATCCCCAGAATATGCTTGTTGATATTAAAGACTTTGTGGAGAACATATGCACCAAAATCTGATTCACAGCTAATGTTAGCTGATTCGTCCAATTTTGCAGCAAATCATGCAGGCCTTGTTAACCAGATAACAGTAAAATATCTAAGGGGCAAATAGACTGATACTTCCTTGGCCTAATTTTCCTAATCATATATTTTATTATGGGGATCACTTGCAGTTCTGGGTAGATTACTCACAAATTGTAGTCAGTTACTGATTCCAAATTACATGACAAAAATTTTAGTTAGTAATGTAATCCATTACATTAGACATTTAAAGTGCCAGTGTGGTGAAAATCAAGTTTTTAATGTTGTTTATAAGTCTTTATAGAATGGTTAATTCCCGTCCTTGATTCTGTCCTTGTGAAAACACGGCTATGAACGCTTCACCCGACGGTTCTGTGTATCACTACACAACACTCTTAGCAACCACTCTTAGCAATTTAAACTGTATGTTCTCAATTGATATTCTTCATTGAAGCTTACTGTATTATGTAGAAGAGTATTGTGAGAAAGAGATTGAGTGAGCGAGTTTATTACCTGCATTCAGATTTAGCATTTTCCTTCAGGTCAGTCCTATGTTCATAATTAAAAAAAAATCTGTTTAAATGGCCACTGCAATATCTTGTCCTTTTAACAGTTAAGGGGTTTTCCCGTGACTGACAGTCCTAGTCAAAGCATTTGTCAGTTGTGTCTTGTTCCGTTTTCAAAACAATTCAGTCTTTTCAATGTAAAAGTCTTCGCTACTGACTGACACACTCATGAAGACAGTCTTTGCCGCCATCTAATGGCATAATAATTTAACTTCTGTTGCTGTTCACGGTCAAGGACTGTTTTTTCCAGCGGAAGGAAGGCTTGAGTGAAAGTTTACTTCATGAAAGTTGCATTGATACATATTTTTGGCTTTAATATTTATATTGTGTGTTAACCATTTTATAAAAGCCATAAGGTACTCAATACTAGTGCCGTATCGTGAATAAGTCATGGCTGAAGCTTTGCATCGTGTCTAACAACGCACTTCAGCCGTGACTTATTCATTATACAGCACAGCCTTAAGACAAACCATGTGCAAATTCAAATCAACACTGTTGCTGAGTATTTTCTCTTTAAATCTGCAGTGATTCAAAGACAGTTTCAAAAATGTGGTCTGAAATCACTGGTGTTTCTGACGTCACAAACTACCTTCCAACCAATAACGTCAACATGCCGGCAGTCTTTAGCATATCATTAAAGGTGCCATCGAATTGAAAATTGAATTTACCTCATAGTTGAATAACAAGAGTTCAGTACATGGAAATGACATACAGTGAGTCTCAAACTCCATTGTTTCCTCCTTCTTATATAAATCTCATTTGTTTAAAAGATCTCCAAAGAACAGGCGAATCTCAACATAACACCGATTGTTACGTAACAGTCGGGGTGTACGCCCCCAATATTTGCATATGCCAGCCCATGATCAAGGCATTACACAAGGGCAGCCAGTATTAACGTCTGGAGCTGTGCACAGCTGAATCATCAGACTAGGTAAGCAAGCAAGGACAATAGCGAAAAATGGCAGATGGAGCGATAATAACTGACATGATCAATGATAACATGATATTTATAGTGATATTTGTAAATTGTTTTTCTAAATGTTTCGTTAGCATGTGGCTAATGTACTGTTAAATGTGGTTAAAGTTACCATTGTTTATTACTGTATTCACGGAGACAAGAGCCGTCACTATTTTCATTATTAAACACTTGCAGTCTGTATAATTCATAAACACAACTTCATTCTTTATAAATCTCTCCAACAGTGTAGCATTAGCCGTTAGCCACGGAGCATAGCCTCAGACTCAGAATCAAATGTAAACATCCAAATAAATACCATACTTACGCGATTAGACATGCTGCATGACGAACACTTCGTAAAGATCCATTTTGAGGGTTATATTAGGTGTGTGCACTTTGTTTATGCAATGATAGAGTCGAGAGCTTGGGAGAGGGTGGAGAGCGTGAGCAATTACAGGGGCTGCAGCCTAAATCGGCGCATTTCTAATTATGCCTCAAAATAGGCAGTGAAAAAAATTAATAAAAAAAAAATCGATGGGGTATTTTGAGCTGCAACTTCACAGACACATTCAGGGGACACCTTAGACTTATATTACATCTTGTAAAAAAACGTTCGATGGCACCTTTAACTGACTGATCTCAAAAGAAGCCAGGTTATCCCGGTGTATTTTTCTGTTGATATATAAAGAGCGATAGCATTGAGCAGCATTACTTTTTGATTACTTTTGTAATTACTTTTGACCTAACTCATTCATCACATTAATTTAAATAGAATAATCTTGTATCGTATTGATATAAAACACAAAGTAATGTAGTGTGAGTATTTTATAAGACAACGCATCTTTCTATTGTACAATGCCGTTTCAATGCCATGTTAAAATCTAAGTTAAAATATGAGAATAAAGGAGATTAAAGCTTTAATATTGCAAAACCTAAAACAAGGGATGTTCACTGAAATTATTCTCTCTCTCTCTCTCTCTCTCTATATATATATATATATATATATATATATATATATATATATATATATATATATATATACACACATATATGTTTCAGTGGCTTTCTAACTAGGGTTCTTGTTTGTTCCTCTGTCAGTGTGCCAGTATAAATGAATTCTGATAAAGATCAGCTCAACATTTTGTCAAACTGGCAGCTTTGTTAGGATAAAAGGAGTGCTGTTATGTGAAGAAGTTTGTTATCTGTCTTGCCAGTGCATTTTTGTTACCTGTGATTAGATGCGAGTTCAACAAAAAATCTGGAACGTTGTAACAGCACAGCTTAGCTGATAACATCAAGGACATTTCAGGAATGTATTTCTCTGTTTGAAAGAAGGATTGAGTCAGCCGGAGCGGGCTAGCCACTGTTGGAAAACAAGGATGTCATCCCCTTGATACATTTGTTGAAATGCTGCCTTTATTACAGAACCCAGAAGAGCTTTTACTGTAAAAACACATTACATAAACTTTACCAAACTGATTGGAGGGGTCATTTATGTGGGAGTGTTTCAGCGGCTCAATAAGAGTGTGCTATATTATCTTGAAACATTAATGCACAACTTGTATACGGATTATACCTGAACTGGCTCTAACAATATTTTATTTACGGGGACACTATATTTTTTATGTATAGAGTATGTGGAAAAAAAAAACATTAGCAATAAACCTCAGATGTGCTGTTTGTATATGTTATTGTTATCTATATGAGATGAGAGGACTGTATGCTGACTGACTGAAGTGCAATAACACTCTTCCTCTCGTTCTTCATTCTTTTGTGCCTCTGTTGTTTTTCTCTGCTGTTATTTTTGTTCTCCTTCTCTCGCTCTCATTTCACTCTCTAATAAGCACAGATGCTCCCACACGTTGACACTGATCTTTAAACATCTACCGTTTTACGAATCAGGAGAAATATATCCTCTTCCCTCTCTTTTCCTGCCCTCAGCCACCCCCATAGTAAGCCTTTTGCACACTTTTTTTATTGTATTTTCTGTCTTTCTCCTCCCACTCTCCTCTCCTACTCTGTGTGAAGTCCTAGTTCTGTCCTTCAGCCACCTCTGTGTCTTCCTGTGAGCTTCCAAACTTCCATCCCGTGGCCTCCTCAAACGCTGGATCGACCATTCGCTGTGTAGGTGTTTCTCCAGTTATCCTGCTGCTCATCCCTGGATGTCTCCCTCTCTCTTCACCCACTTTTCTGGCTGCGCCTCAAAACCTAGTGTGCCGACTGCCTAGACAGCATTTTTGGTTTAGTTCAGTTCATTTAATTTAAAAAAAATTCTGTCTAGGTTGGCTGTTCTCTGGATTTTGAGTCCCAATATTAAATTTTGACATTTTAACATGTCTACGATGGCCAAATAAAATGCTGTCTTGGTTGGTAGTTCCCTTTTTTAAGTCATGAAATGTATACAATGCCCAAAAATTGCTGTGGGAAAGCAGCTCAGTAGATTTTTGAGTTTGAATGCTTAAATATAATGTTAAAACATGCTTGAAATACCCTAAAATGTTGTTTTGATTAGCAGCTTACTAGGTTTTGGGTACAGATGTCCAAAAATGCTGTGCTAGTTTTGATTTTGACTGTTCAATATCAACGTTTTAATGTTCTGAAAATGTTAAGTAGGCATATCACTAGATTTTGAGTTTCGAATATTTGAATCAATAATGTATATGTTGGCAGCTCACCAGATTCCGAGTTCAGACATTAAAATCGAATGCTTGAATGTGCTTACGATGCCCAAATCTTATGTTTTGGTAAGCAGCTCAACAGTTTTTGAGTTCAAATAGACAAATCTATGATGTGTCAGTGATGCCTAAAACTGCTTTCTAGCTAGGCAGCTCACTAGGTTTTGAGTTTGAATGCTTGATTCAACATTCAAACATGTCTAATATTCCTAAAGCTGTTGTCTAGATAGGTATCACTAGATGATGAGTTTGAATATACAAATCGAATATTCAAACATGCTAAAAATGTTGTGTCAGAATATGTCAGAATACTCAAAACATATGGAGAAAATGTATTGCCTCAAAACATTTAAGTAAGCTAACTATTTTTTTTTTTAAAGTTAGTGGGGCGGGGCCGAGAGCCATGGCAGCAGAGCGAGGCCAGTGTGGTGCACATGTGCCTCTCATAAACAATCACGTCATTGGCATTCCTTTATTCCCACAGTTATCAGCTTTGCCCAACTCATCATTATGTTGATTACATAGTTCATTTACATTCAATTCTTTGTTAAATGTTAGATAGCAAATAACACATGCTATCATAACTATCAAAGAAACTGACATTATATACTTGCATGTATATAATCAAACAATATACAGTATATATGGTCTTAAAAGTCCCATGGCATGGCAGGTTTTTAATTCCCCTATCCTGCATATGGTCCCCCAGTGGCTAGAAAAGGTGATAGGTGTAAACCGAGCCCTGGGTGTCCTGCTTAGCCTTTGAGAAAATGAAAGCTCAGACGGCCCAATCTGGAATCTTCCCTATATGTCGTCATAAGGGGAAAGGTTACCTCCCCTTTCTCTGCTTTGCCCACCCATGAGAAAATGAGCTACTACAGTGCAAGGCAAGCGCAATATTTTTTTTTTCCTCGAGAGACATCATGGCTTGCAAACGAGTGAAGCATGGCAGTTGCTCAGTGTTTGGATGTACAAATGAACACCGAAGTATTTTTTTAGTTCCTTCATCCGAACCTATGAAGAAATAGTGGGTTAATTTTATTTTCTCTGGTAATGCGCCGATACAACTTCCCAAAAGTTTTGTATGTCTGCGCCAACACATTTCACCAACGACTGTTTCCTCAACGTGGGCCAATACAGCCCAGTTACTGTCGCTAATGTAAAGGTAGGCAGCATCAAGTATGTGTGTCAATACACACACTGTAACGCGAGTGTTGTACATTTCTTTGTTGTTCGGATAACCGTTCTGCTGTTGGTGTTATGGCACACGCGATATCCACATTTCCAGATTGCAGATCTTGATGTAATTGTAATAAGAAAGATTGTAAAAACTTTTAAGATATACAAAATATAAAATATGTAAACAAATAAATGATGTTGGCATGGTAGCATATTTTCCACAACGGCACCTATCCAAAAAGGTATTTGTAATAATGGCAGAGGTCTGACTAATTTAGTGGCGCTGGTTATATATACTATATATATATATATATATATATATATATATATATATATATATATAATATACACAATAGCAAATCAGAGCAACATGAAAAGCCAACAATGTAGGCTAGCATTAGCTACATGATAATAACTGTAACAGCATACATAAAACTACTTAAGTACCGTATCCAGACACAATATTTTAAACTAACCATTCGGAGACGTCCTGAGTTGCAACTTCTTCATCTTCATCAGATTCTGGGTCAAACTGAAAAGCTTAAACGACTGCGTGTCTACGAGCTATTGCGATACATCCACTGTCAACTAGGGCTGCAACAAATGATTATTTTGATAATCAATTAATCTATCGATTATTATAACGATTAATCGACTAATCATCGATTATTGCACTGATTAATCAGTAAGCTTTGTTCGATTATTCTACTTTAGCAATTAGTTAAAATATTGAGTTATACTGTACTTTAACTAGTAAATAAAACAAGGAAATCACTTCAGCTTTTAAAAGTGTATTTTTAATAATTTTCAAGCCAACTGAATAGACCAATATCCTTCAGGTTAAAAAAATATAATCTAATTATGTGGGGTTTTTTTTGAAAAATGAAACAACAACATACATACACACACATATTATATATATATATATATATATATATATATATATATATATATATATATATATATATATATATATATATATATATCGAGTTTATGGTCACTGAATGGCTTTCCTGAGGTAAATGTTACATTTTGTGTGATATATTTGTTTGCAAGTTTTATTGACTTCTTTCTGCGGTTAAAACTCCGATTAAGTGATTACAATAGAGATGGATTCATTTCAGTAAGTTCAGTAAGTACTTTTTGATGTTCATTCATGTTTATTTCGCGCTGTAATAGAGAGGAATAGGTTCACATGCCGCTTGAACCGAGGTGTTACAGCGATCTGCCACACAACGTTAAACAGCGTCACCACCACAAGTATTGTTTGAATCCCGTAGTAATATTGACTGAATTTAAAAGCTTAGACAGTTTTATATCAAAAGTAACCTGATCTGTCGGTGCGTTGTCTGTGTCCTCTTTGCTCTGCGATGCATCTTTCACTTTGTGAGAAAATGAACGTGTGGCGTGAGAACAGTGAGTTTGAATGAGAGTTGGTGGCCCTGCATGACAGTATTCTGTAGTTATGCTAAACGTTATGTTTGTTATGTTTATGCTATGTTAATCTCCCACATTTAACGGGTTCGACTTCGTTTGCACTATGCTCTCCAAAGCGCTGACTTCTTTTATTGAATTGGATCCGGGAGGGCTGCATTACAGTATTGCGCTACAGCGCCCCACTGGTTACACCGCGTTATTGCAGGCCCTTCAAATATGTCGTATGAGATCAAGAGACTATTCGACAACAAAAATATTTGTCGACAATTTTTTATTGTCGACGTTGTCGATAATGTCGACTAATCGTTTCAGCCCTACTGTCAACATTAGCGCATGGTACAGTAGCTGCAAGCTGGTTAAGGCCACACCCACCGTCCACCTTGCCCCGCCTCTCTCCTTCTGATTAACATTTAAAGCTACAGACACAGAAATGGCACGTCCTAAGGAAAGCTCATTGTGTGACTGGTTAGTAGTGGCTGAAATTCTGCACCAAGGCTGAACTTCGGGAAAGTGACTTTAGATACAGTACTAGGGACCACTTAGGCCTATATAAAAACATCCAAAAAGCACCATGTCATGGGACCTTTGAAAGTTTTGCAGCCCATCCTCAAGCTAACCACATGATCTACTCTTCACCACAATGGAAATCCTACAAAACTAACGGAACAGAACCATCATAATACAACATTAAACACTAACTTATGTCTCCCTATATTAATCTTGTGGAAAAACACACAAAATAACACTTAATTCAAATATGTATTTATTTAGTCTGACGCAAAGCATGCTGGGAATTAGAAATCTGCTGCAACTCAACTCAATCATTTTAAGTTCAACTTACTACAATGAAATTTTGAGTTCATGCAACATTTTTCTATTAAATACAATGAACTTTCATTATTATGTGTGAGTGAAACAAACTCATTTCATTTAAAGCAGAACTAAGTAACTTTTTTACCTTCATAAATAGTTTTCTAAGTCCTTACGATGGTTAATTGACTTGTAGTGGTGTGTTTGAGGCGTGTACTAACCCCCTCTGGCACGTCTACGCCAGAATACAGCACTTGCAAGTTGAGCTGTGCCGACCCGACACAATCTCGCCTCATGTTCACATTCACGCGAGAGTGACAAAATGCTTTACGGTAATTCAAAAACAATGTATATATTATGACTTTATAAGACAATTTCGAAAATCACACACCTCCATCGAGATTTCTTGTACTGTATTTGCAAAACTACTGCGCTGGTTGTAGTCGTTGTAGTCCAGAGCTGCGCTTGGAGTATTTACGACAGTGTGATTCACTGAAGGAACCTGTAGGGGGAGCTTCGCAAATCTTACTGAGTTCCGCTTTAATTAATTTCACTGTTTGGTTTTACAGTAGGCATCTCACAAGTTTTTAAGTTTTGAATGTATAATCGTGCTTGTGATACCTAAAATCTTAGGTATGCAGCCCACTTTTTAGTTTAAATGCTTGATTTAAACAATTAAACACTCCTATAGTAGTTTAGTTAGGCAGCTCACTAGGTTTTGAGTTTGAATTTGAACATTTAAACATCTACATTGCCAAAATGTCAAGTAGGAAACTCACTAGGTTTTGAGTTTCAGATATTACAATCAAATGTATTAACATGCTTCTGATGCATAAATGCCATCTAGATATGAAGTTTTAAGTTTAATCTCAGTTTTAAGTTCAAATGATTTATTCAAACATTCAAACTCCCCCACAGTACACAAAATAATGCTGTCTAAGTTGGCAGGTTTTGAGTTTGAATGATCAATTTGAACATTTTAACATTTCTTTGATATGCAAAAAAAATGTTGTGTAACTAGGCAACTAACTAATGTTTCATACATTAGAATCAAAAGCATAATCATGTTTATAATGCCTAAAATGCCATCTGGGAAACTTACTAGATTATGAGTTCAAATTAAATGCTCCTATAGCGCCCAAAAATGGTGTCTAATTAGGCAGCTCACTATAGGCTTTCAGTCTGGACGTTCAAATTAAAAGTTTAAACATAGTTATGATGCTAAAAAATGCTGTCTAGGTAGGCCATTCACTACTCTTTCAGTTTGGATGTTCACATCAAATTTTCAAACGATACCAAAAATGATGTAGGCAGCTGAACAGATTTTAAATTAAATCTTTAAAATTGAATGCTCCAATGGGCTTATGATGCCCAAATGTTATCTTTTGGGTTGCAGCTCGCTAAGGTATGAGTTGTGACATTCAAATCAAACGTTCCTACAGTATGCTGAAAAATACTGTCTAGGTAGCTCAACAGATTTTAAGTTCAAAGTCAAATACTTAGATGTGTAAATACTGTCTAGCAAGACATCTCGCTAGGTTTTGAGACACAGTCTCTCTCTTTTTCTCTCTCTCACTACGAGACCAATTTTCTGACCCTACAGCGTGCCAAAGTAAAAGCAGGCGGTGAAGCGCTAGAGAGATTGAGGAACAGAAAAGATAAACGGAGGTGTGAGGGAACTGGAGAATATAAATAGAGAACTCTGCAGCAAAGAGGATTGAGTCTTTCTTTAATTACAGTTAAGTGTGACAGGAATGAGATGGAAATCGTGCCTTATCTTTTAGCTTTGTAAAAGCAATGACTTTGCGCATGAATGTGTGTGTGAAATGGAAAGAGAGACCCCTCAGGTGAGCCTATTACTCGTGCTTTAGCAGATAGGTGCAGGTTGCGGCGTAGGGGTAATAAATGTGGTTCTGTTGAAAAGCTCTTACTGTCGGTGTTGCGTAATCTTCCCACTGGGAGCTCTTGCTCCGGGGACTGACTGTCTCTCTCGTTGCCTTTAATTCAGTCTCTGTCACAAAACATTTAGAGAGTAAGATGCTGTTTAATCCCATGTCTATAATAATCTGTAGTGACAATCCACATGATTTGCATATATACTGTACATTATCAACACTGCGTTGACTTTGAAGCAAATGTTTTCTGTGCTTTTTAGTTACTTTGTGTCATCTTGCAAAGAAAAAAAAATGTAAAACAATCAAGCTGAAGCCTCTGCTAGCTGTTTGCTTCAGTAATGGACTGAACGAACATGCAAGTGGTATTTTACTATGTTAGCGCCCACTTACCTGCCTCAACAAGGGCTAGGCGAATGTTACATCTCCTAATTAATATTCATGAGCCAAGCTGTTAAGGTTTATAATGATTCACATTTCATTCCTACACCTCAGCATATTACTACCATAACTATCTAAACATTATAGTATATGTTATATAACATTTTAGGAGCAGTTAATTCATGGGCATATTTCATGGTGGTATTTGCATAGTTTCTCACCAGGCAAATATTATGAAAGTAGTTTCCCCGCATTCTTTCAAAGCTGTAATGAACAGATTAATTTGAGACCAATTAAAGAAAAAGCGTTGAAGTTTTGTGACAGTGTGTGGTTGAATTCTGCTGCTAATGAATATACGAGTCACATGGTCTCATGGTTTTGTTTTGGTTTGTTTCTCTCAAATCATTTTATATATTTTTTTCCTGGATTTGCATACACAAACCCTTGTTCACTTACATAGATACTGTACATACACTACCATTGAAAGGTTTGGGTTAGTGATGCAAAAACTTGGGAAAATGAGATCCAGGCTGTAGATAACGTTGATGAAAAATTATTTATTCATTACAATTAAATTTAGCCTTTAATCGATAATGAAAATATTCAATAAAACCAAAAGGTAAAATAATATTGTATCTAATAGATGAAAATCAAAAAGAATTAAAACATTAAGACATTTGCAGATAAGAGAGAAGAAGCAGAAGCCCAGGAGAGCAAAGGAGAGAAAAAGCTCTATTATCAACAACTCAGTCCATATTATACCATAAGCATACAGGGAGCTTCCCAACCCACTCAAACTGATGTTTTTGTTAAAATGAAAAAGGTTAATTTCACCCATTACGTCGTCCACTGGTCCAGTGTCAAAAATAGTTGTTTTAACCCTTAGGGAATTTCGCAAATGTTAAAAACATCACTTCTGCAGTACTTGGCAGGCGTCCAGTGTCTAACCACAAACGTGTCAGTGTGACCTGTCACACTGGAACACTTTGAAGAACAATTGAACATAACAAGCATACTCTTAAATATAAAATTTGAACAACCATAAGGGTACAATAACAAGTAAATACGTGAAAATATGATAAGAATTAATATATATATAAAGTAGAAGTACATGAATATATGAAATCAAAAGTAAAACTGATAAATCATAAGCCATAAACGATTAACATAAATATTAATAAAAGTAAAAAAATTGACCATTTCGGATCCATCAGTTAGGTAAAAAAAAGTTTATGTTTGAAAGAAGTCTCTTATGCCCTCAAAAGCCGTATTTATTTGATCAAAAATACAGTAAAAACAGTAATATTGTGAAAATAATTTAAGGACAACTGTTTTCTTTTTGTAACTTATTCCTGTGATGGCAAAGCTGAATTTTCAGCAGCCATTGCTCCAGTCTTCAGTGTCACATGATTCTTCAGAAATCATTCTAATATGCTGATTTGGTGCTTAAAGGTGCAGTAAGTGAGTTCTGAGAAACACTGCTGAAAGCGGATAGGAGCATGCACCACAATGCACGTCCTGATTTTGTTCTGAGTTAGATGCGTTCCTGGGTCAACATATTTTGTTGATCCTGGAACAACATTCCAGTCGGAAAATTTAGTCTTAACCCTATTCCTACCCCTAAACCTAACCCTACCCATAAGTTATCCCAAAAAGTCAGAAGGAAAAGATAGATGAATAACACTGATGTAGAAGCACCAATTCATGATTTTAAGTAACTAAACTTGACATAATCTGTAAACTTGTCCCTCAAATCTGATTGGTTGATTTGAATGTTGTTCCAGGATCAACAAAAATGTTGACCCAGGAACATGTTGAATTCAGCAAAATCAGGTTAATGCCACCACAACCCAAACTTGTAGCCAATCAGCAGTAGGGGGCGTATACACTCATGACGCGGGAGGAGAGCAGAGTGAGCAAGAGGGAGAAGTGAAGAAAGACTGTAGAAAGAGATGGCTGAGAGACATTACAAAAGAGAGAAGCTCAGAGGAGTATCATTGGGAAAAGAAGGCTATGATCAGGCAAGAGCTTTAGGACCCCTGTTAATATTAATATTTTCTAATATTAGAAAAGCTTTCCAGTGCTGGAAAGACCAAAAGGCGGATGTCGAGGTTGCGTTGTTTTTGGGCCATGCATAAGTAACATTGGTTTTGCTGTATCGCAGAACCAAGATATGCTGTTGTTGTACAACGTTAGTTATAGTAACAGGACAGTTTTGAGTATCATTGTTTGTCTGAAGTTGGTGTGCTGCTGGCGACTAACAACTAACTCTTGCTTGTATTTACTATTGTGTACTCTATGTTCAACTTTTGTTCTTCCTCCTTGTCTTCGCTTCATTTTTCATGGAGCATTATTTTGCTTCGCTTCAACTATGATAAAGCGACATCCACTTTTTCATTTATTTATTTATTTATTTTTTCTGTGATATGAAAACAATTTTACCAAATGACTTGAATAGCTCTATTTGGAAAGAATTAATCATATAATGATTGGGGTGATTTTGTAGGGGGTCTGCAGAAAAAAATAGCAGAGAAAATAACAAACAAATTACAAGCATAGATAAATACAAAGAGACTTTATGTTTTTCAGGTAAGTCTGACAGTATTCAGATACAGAAATTGATCAATCAAATGTAAAATAGCACTGCATAGTCCTCACTGTATAAATTAAATATAATTAATCTTCGTTAAAGCTACAAAAGTGATTTTCTCTTTATATTTTGTTGTTTGTTGATTAACATTAATGACACAGACAGCAGGAGGAATATTAGGCTGCTGTCACTTTAAGACTGAATGCATGGATCCAACATCATGATATGTATCCAATAATTTTATGTGTATGTGTCCGTTCACACACAAATAGACACGGAAGAGAACTGAATTCAGTGTTCTGTGTGTGCGCACAGAAAACAGCGTGCGAGTTCTGAATTGACTTCTCTTTCACATCTTCTTGTGCTCAAATGGTTTAAAATTGCTTATGTTTAAACTGACAGGACCTAAAACACTTGCAAATTATAAACTTTCGCTCTATTATGGTTAAACTTTGCAATTAATCCAAGAATCAAGTACGTTTCGAACTGTGCTGCCTGGTCTGTATGGATAAACTACAATCCCTATACTGTTGCGGATCCGCACATTGCGATATCGATGCTAAAACTAGATTTTGTGCAGCCCTAATTTTTATTATTATCAATGCTGGAAAAAATACACATTTACCTACATTTTACTTACTTTCTTATAAGCATTTCCATTTATGCATTTTGCAGACGCTTAATCGAGCCCATGGCTTTGGCATTGTTAGCAACATGCTCTACTTTTTGAACTACATGAACACTGTATTATTGTAAAGAGCCCTACTAGTACATTGTAACATCGTTTACATGCATATTTAACACCCTTGAAGAAAATATACAGATTTTGTATAACATGGAGTTGTTGCCATGGTAAAATTAAAGGGTTTGGATGAGCATGTTTGTCTGCCTCTGCATCTAAATCCTATTCCAAAAGCTAAATGCTAACGTGCTACAGAAGGAGTGACTCATGCAGCACAGCTGGTTTATAGAAGTGCATGTAGTGATTCAGTGAAGACTACTTCACTGATTTCTTCATTCTTCCTTGGAGATGCTGCAGTATGAGACTGGAAATCTTCCTAAACAGAACTTGTGAGTGGCCGTTTGTTGTGGAAGCTGACAGACGCGCTTATACTGCATGTGGAGCGGTTTTGAATGTCAGCTGAATAGCAAATATCATGAGTGCATATTGTATGAAAAGGAACGAATAAAAGAATCCAGGGGGAAAATACCACACACATAATGAGCAGACTTATGAAGATTTCAGTCACTGTATTGGTTATGTTAGCCACTGGAGTGGTGGGAGTCTTTAGTTCCCCTCACAGAGCTCAAGAGTGCTCTTTCTCCATCTCTCTTTCTCTCTCTACTTCTCTTTCACACACCAAACAATGCTGCTTTTTACATTACAGCAGGATGACTATTATTGCAGAATATTATTCATATTATTTGAATGGTTTTCTTACATCAAGACTAATATTCACATTCAAAGTGTACTCATAAAAATGTCCTTAATTATAATGTGAATTTAATTTGAATACTTTTGAAAAATGTTAAAAATGAAACTTGACAAAATGAAATGACACTAGGTATGCACTATATGTTGTTAATATCAGTTATTGGCTAATATTACTGATTCATTAAATTACTGGTATCAGACAGCCCATATATTCATGATCATTTCCTCTATTTTTACATTTAGATTACCTTTGCCATACTTAAATGTGCCCTAGAACTTTTTTAAAAAGATGTAATATAAGTCTAAGGTGTCCCCTGAATGTGTCTGTGAATTTTCAGCTCAAAATACCCCATAGATTTTTTTTAATTCATTTTTTTAACTGCCTATTTTGGGGCATAATTAGAAATGAGCCGATTCAGGGTGTGTGGCCCTTTAATTCTCGTGCTCCATGCCCCAAGAGCTCGTGCTTGCCTTAAACAACATAAACAAAGTTCACACAGCTAATATAACCCTCAAAATGGATCTTTACAAAGTGTTCGTCATGCAGCATATCTAATTGCGTAAGTACAGTGTTTATTTTGATGTTTACATTGATTCTGAATGAGTTTGAGGCTATGATCCATGGCTAACGGCTAATGCTACACTGTTGGAGAGATTTATAAAAAATGAAGTTGTGTTTATGCATTATACAGACTGCAAGTGTTTAAAAATGGAAATAACGACAGTCTTGTCTCTGTGAATACAGTAATAAACGATGGTAACTTTAACCACATTTAACAGTACATTAGCAACATGCTAACGAAACATTTAGAAAGACAATTTACAAATATCACTAAAAATATCATGATGTCATGGATCATGTCAGTTATTATTGCTCCATCTGCCATTTTGTGCTATTGTCCTTGCTTGCTTACCTAGTCTGATGATTCAGCTGTGCACAGATCCAGACGTTAATACTGGCTGCCCTTGTGTAATGCCTCAATCATGGGCTGGCATATGCAAATATTGGGGGCGTACACCCAGACTGTTACGTAACAATTCTTTAGTGTTTTTATTATTATTATTATTAGTAGTAGTAGTAGTATATTAATATCAGCCATTTATTGGATAGACACATATCGGGGACTTTCATTGGCCAAATTAATGATGACTGTGAATATAGCATTGGCATCTTTAACCAAAACAATTGATTTTTACATAATGCTGCATTCATGACACTATATGTCAGTATAAGTTCAAAATGTACAATATAGCATACATGAATTACCCGTAGCAGATCTACAGGTGGAGCTGGGAGAGGTGGAAGGTGTCTGAAATTGCACTGCAACTGACGGAGTATTTGAAAGTTGATCTCATTGGCTCATTGGCAACAACCATTCAGCTGTGCCCTATAGAAAATGATGTGATTCCAAGCAGATTGAGTAAAAGGATTAAATCACTTCGGAATTAAAATGTCCTGAAAATTTATTCACCCCCATGTCATCCAAGATGTTTATGTCTTCCTTTCTTCAGTCAAAAAGAAATTATGGTTTTTGAGGAAAACATTCCAGGATTTTTCTTCATATAGTGGACTTCAGCAGCTGGAGTTGAAGGTCCAAATTGCATTTTTATTGCATTACGTAATCATGTTGGATAGGTCACGCGTGATGTAGGTGAAAGTACTGCGGTAGGGTGAAAAATCGTTACTTCCGCCTTTGTGGTTAAAAAGTATATCAATTTTATTTATTTTTTTTAGAAAATGATTGATCGTTTCACTAGGTAAGACACTTATTGCTCGGCTGGAACTGTGTAGAGCACTTTGAAGCTGCAAAGAAACTGCAATTTGGACCTTCAACACTTTGGTAGCTGTTGAAGTCAACTGTATGGAGAAAAATGTTTTCCTCAAAAACCGTGAACTAATCCTTTAAAGGGATAGTTCACCCAAAAATGAAAATTTGATGTTTATCTGCTTTCCCCCAGGGCATCCAAGATGTAGATGACTTTTTTTCTTCAGTCGAACGCAAATTATGATTTTAACTGCAACCGCTGCCGTCTGTCAGTCAAATAATAGCAGTGATTGGGAACTTGAACAGTAAGAGTCGAAAAAAACTTCCATAGACAAGTCCAAATTAAACCCTGCGGCTCGTGACGGCACATTAATGTCCTAAGACACGAAACGATCGGTTTGTGCGAGAAACCGAACAGTATTTATATAATTTTTTACCTCTAATACACCACTATGTCCAACTTCGTTCAGCTTCCGGCTAGTGAGGTCTGATCGCGCTCTGACAACGGAAGTGATGTCTCGCGCTCATTGAAGTATATGGGCGAGACATCACTTCCGTCTTCAGAACGCGTTTTTTGACCTTACTAACAGGAAGCTGAACGAAGTTGGACATAGTGGTGTATTAGAGGTAAAAATTATATAAATACTGTTCGGTTTCTCACACAAACCGATCATTTCGTGTCTTAGGACATTAATGTGTCATCACGAGCCGCAGGTTTTAATTTTGATTTGTCTAAGCACGTTTTATTTACTGTTATAGTTGAAGTTCCCATCTACTGCTATTATTTGACTGACAGACGGCAGCGGTTGCAGTTAAAAATCATAATTTGCGTTCGACTGAAGAAAAAAAGTCACCTACATCTTGGATGCGCTGGGGGTAAGCAGATAAACATTAAATTTTCATTTTTTGGGTGAACTATCCCTTTAAGGACTTGCACCATTTAGATTTTCATGACAGAACTTTGTATTTAAACATTGACTAATATATATATATATTTTTTTTTATTTCAAGTGAAAAATAAATATGTTTGATTAATCTTAAATTAAAAATTAAGATTTGAACCAAAACAAATATATTTTGAGGAAAAACTAATACATTTGAATGTAACAAATTAGAGTATTTTTGCTCCAAGTATTTATTTTTTTCAGTGTGTAATTGTAATTGCTGCTAACACTCATTTTTAGTTGAACTCACATTACTTTTTAACATTAACATTGCTCATTAAAGTGTCTGATCAACTCTCTAACATTTCTCAGTATTCTATAAACTGCTTTTGCTTGTTTGTATGTTTCTGCTATCGTCTGCTTATCTGCTTCTTTCTCTGTCCATCTCTGTCCCTTTATTTGCTCTCCACTCGTCTTTCCATCCCTGTTTGTGTCTTTCTCTGTCTCTCTCAGAGGTGTCAGACTACACTCATCCTCCAGCTGCTCCACACTCACTCATCTCTCCTCAGCCTCCACCTTCAGTTCCCACCAGCCTACTAAAAGCCGCAGTCACCATCAGTTCTGCTGCCCTTCCAGGTTGGGCAGACCAGAGCCGCCCTCCAGCAGGTTCTCAGAGCGGGCCAGGTAAGGGCCAGCAGAGGGCCGACAGATCCAAAATCCCTTTGTCCACTGTTTCTGTACCCACAACGTTAGCCCATCTCCCCCTTCAGATTCCTACATCACCCTGAAGAGTTGACAGCCATTTGCAGTGACAAAGAAACCTGAGTCATTCATTCTAAATGAGAGTAATTTCCGGCGACATTAGCAGCAGACAAATTAGAGCTTGACTTTATGCAAATGAACAGCAACGCAATGCAGAAACTACCAATAGGAGTGCAGAAGGTGATCCACCTCCCAATACTGTAGCTTTATTGGTTACTGAATTTGCGTCATTGCTCATTTGCATGAAGTTAAACATGCTCAGGACAGAAGAGCTGTTCGTTTTTGGAGACCCAGTTTTGAATCTGACCTGGTTCATATCCTGATCCCACTCCTCCTCTCTCACCCCTACTGCAGGGTAAAAAAAGGCTTTCACAACTCAATAATTCTCATTAAAATTTAAAAGTTTTGCTGCAAAATGCTGTCATGTGATCATCCCTTTACACCATGTGTTATGCAACAAGTTTCCAGGGTCAAGTCTTCAATGAATGTGAAATACTGTACGAAGCAACAAAATCACAGTCAAAATCTTTTGCTGGCTCTGTTTTTATGGAAGCTTGTTTCCGCCTCAGAATAAAACACTTTAAAAGATAATTGCGACTTTTTTTCTCGCAATTGCGAGTTTACATCTCGCAATTCTGACTGTTTTTTTTTAGAATTGCGATATATAAACTCGCAATTGCGAGTTATAAAGTCAGAATTGAGGGATATAAACTCGCAATTGCGAGAAATAAAGTCATAATTGCGAGATATGATTACAATATAGAAAAATATACAATATATAATATACAATTCTGAATTTTTCTTACAATTACGAGTTTATATTTTGCAATTCTGACTTCTTTTCTCAGAATTGTGAGATATAAACTTGCAATTGCGAGTTAAGTCTAATTCTGAGGGGGAAAAAGACTGGCTTTTTTCAGAATTGTGAGTTTATATTTCACAATTCTGACTCTATAATTCGCAATTGCAACTTTATATCACACAATTGAGAGAAAAATGGCAGAATTGTAAGATAAAAAGTCGCAATTACCTTTTAATTTTTTATTCAGTGGCAGAAACAGGCTTCCATATATTTTTCACTAAATGCACCAAAAAGAATGATCAATTTTGATTTCTAAAAATGTTATATTTTTTATTAAATGTTGTATTTTCTTAACTGTAATGTTACTCTATAAATGTGTGCATGCTATACAATGGCATATGGTGCAAAACATTACTGATTGGTTGATAGATCATTCTTATGAATGTTATCAAGACCATCACAAGTTATTTTTGCAGTTTAGACAAAACCTCATCTATTTTAGCCAGTTAGATAACATTACTTTAGAGACAAATCAGCACATTTTGCAACAATGGATGTACAAGATCAAAATCGCACAAGCAAGAGTTAAAAAAAAAAAAAAATTCTGAATATCAGCAGGAATCCACAGCTGTGCTATGATGGCTGTGCCATATAAAATTAAATATACACAAAAGCTTGGGGTCTGTAATTTTTTAAAAGAAATTAATACTTTTATTATTATGTACGCTCTGACATGGAAGAGATGGGATTCATCACTTGTTGCTTTATATCATCCTACCTTAGGATGTTACATGGTGTAAGGCTCTCCACTTTGTCTTGCAAATCTGTAGATTCACCAACACTCATTAGACACCAGCCTTTTACCAAACGTTCTACTGTGCCCCTCACCTTTTGACCTTTGACCTCCTGCACTCATCCAAACTGTTGCCCTCACCTGGTAATGTCACATTTTGTGGGTGCCACCATGTCCTTCCTCTTGCCCTCGCTGTAAAGTGCTGAGGACACTTCAGGGATGGCGGAGGAGGAAGTGATCACTTTAGCACTGTGTCAGAGAAGACGCTAGATGAAGCATGTCAGACAGACGCTTGAGGAAGTGAGAGCTAGCAATTAATGTCTTACGGTTTGACGGCTGCCTGTCATATGCAGTTGCTACCATTTTCACCATCAATTCCTCATTTATTTCTCTGACTTTGTCCAGCCAGCATCCATCATTCGCTCTCTCTCTTCCTCCAGCGTCTCACTAAGTCTCTGTACATGCCGGATCAAACATGGCTGGCTCAATTCAAACCTCACAGAACAGCTATGAATGAGAGAGAGAGAGAGTAAAAGAAGAGACAGACACAGTGTGTGAACTTGATCTGTCGCTCTCTATCCTCTTTCCTTAACTGTGCCATTTAAAGCCTTGTGCGCACGACTGCTCACAAAATGCCTCCCGAAATAAAAGCAACCTCATTACTTTAGACTCTGACAGGCCTCCTCACTTTCCTATTTTCTTTACTCTAATTTCATCATGTTTTCCTCTTTATTTTAATTTAGATTCACCCTGCAAGTGATTCATTCAATGTTTACGTCATATTTAATTTAGCACGAAAGGGAAAAAGGTAACTCTTTACAATAAGGTCTCATTTGAGCAGTGAGCAGTGTGTTTTTACAGCATTAATTAACCTTTGCTAATGTTAGTTAATAAAAATGCCCATTCATGTTAGTTCATAGCGCATTAACTAATGTTATCAGACACATATTTTGATCTTAATAATGTATTAGTAAATGTTGAGATTACCATTAACTAACGTTAATAAATGATGTAGAAGTATTGTTTACTGTTATTTCATGTTAACTAATGTTAACAAATGATACTTTATTTAAAAAAAAAAAAAAAACTCTGTGATGAACCGAACTATCTGTTTGCTGAGTCTCATTCATGAAACACAGGCAGAATGATTTTTGTATAAATAGTTTGTAAAGATGTCCTGATGTACATTTTCGGATTCATGAATATATTCATATATTCAAAATGTACAAAAATGTACACATGCACCTAGCAATACGCAAATTTTGCGTAGAACATCTGAACTTTGTTTTCTTTTACGTATACTGCACTCAAAAAAAAGAACTTTCAATGTTGTTAGTTTCACTCAAACCATCCTTGTTCACATTACTTACTACCATGAACTTGATTTAACGTTTTTTTTTAGTTGTTTCTACACTCAAAAAAAAAGAAGAAGAAAAAAAAAGAATGAAAAAAAAAAGAATGGTTGGATTTACTTTAAAAAAAGCAGTGTCAAGTGGGTTTCACACAACTATATTGAGTAATTTTGTAGAAATAATATTTAGTATGAACAAAATAATTTCAACACTCTTCTGCATAATGGTAACCACAAAATTCAAAAACATTACAGAAACTTCTCTAAATGTCTAACATAACATAAACTAACAACATCTTTCTCTTTACTAAAAAACACATAAAATAACACTTAATCCCTAAATTTACTCTCCTAATGCAGTCCCTTACAAAGCATGCTGGGAACTACGAATCCACGGCCCAGTTATATTCATTCAAATTTTGAAATTTAGAATTTTGTGGTAACCAAATTTGTGTGAAGAGTGGCGCCAAATTGTGTTTAGGGTGTGAGCACTTAATGCATGTTTTTAAGATGGAATTCCTGCTCCCAATTCAATTGAGTTTGTTCAATGAGGTGTTTTTTGTTTTGTTTTTTTGTTGTTGTTTTTTACCTTGTGTAATAAACTTTTATAAGTTTAACATAACATTATTAAGTAAACTGCACATAAATATTATTTAACAGTGACAAATTCAAATGATTTGTTTTTACTCAAAGAAATATTGTCAGCTTTGCTTGAATTTATTTTGTTCATACAACTTAATTGTTATTTGTTCAAATTACTCAATATAGTTGCGTGAAACCCACTTGAAACTGCTTTTTTAAGTAAATCCAACAATTCATTTTTTACACTGCATTTTGATAACAATATTTACCATAATAATATATAATAAAATTAATTAGTTAACCAATTAGTTCAATGTAAGAAAATGTAACAGTTGAATTTAATTGATAAACAAAAACACACATTATTTACAATATAACATATAAACATTTATCAAATCTAAGGTTTACACATCCAGAGGAGAGTTTCTGGAAAGTTCTATTTTACGCACAGATTAGCTCCATCCGAATTTACTTATATAGTTATGAAAGTTTCATGAATGAGGCCCAATGTGTTCATTGCATAGATTATTAAAGGTAAGCTAGTAATTTTTCAGTGTTAAAATATTTTCTTCTATCCAATTTTAAATTCCATTCGTTTACACTGTGTACACACTGTGTATCTGTGGCCCTGTTTACACCTGTTATTAAGATGCATTTTGGTCGATCGGATTACAAGTGGAAGAGGGAAACACATATCCGTTTACACCTGAAAATTTTAATCCGTCTCTTTTGTCCACTTTTAATCACTTTTGTCCTGATTTCTTTGAGGTCTTCGAGGGGAGGGTCTAAGGGCGGGTAAATGTATGGGTTGTTTCAGATGTTTTGATCTAATGGACAAAATAAGCTTGCGCGATTTACATATGAACGCTACCAGAGACAACGAAAAACATATGGAGAGCAGCAGCTTTCATTTCTGCTCTGCCACAATACCGCACCGAACAAAGTAAAATGGTGAGAACGTGAGAGAACATTGTGCTTGGTACATTTTTTATCTTCAAACCAAACTTGGGTCTTTTTTTAGTTGAGAAAGAATTAATCCCTTCTGGCTAGTGTGCTTCATATAATGTTTACGGAAGTCAGTAGGCAGAGAGCCGGTGGTCTTTAGTGGTTGTTCGAACACATTCATAGCAATCTGGTCGAATGTGTTTTCAACTACCTCTGGATGTGGTCCAAAGTGGACAAGCTCAAAACGTTTTACACCTCGTGTACACCTGTATTTAGCATCATCCACTTAATAATAATAATAATACCAGGTGGAAACAGGGCCTATGATGCTATTAGTACATTATTCTGCTAGAGAGTCTGACCAGCTCAGCACAGCAACAGCTCAACCAATGGTGTGAGTTTGAGGAGGGAGCTATTTGTTTGCTGACCAATGGCAGACAGAGCGAGAGTGTTCGAGAAACCTGTTTGATAACAATATTGTTTTTGAAGGTCTGTTTGGTAATTCTATAGCTTTTAATGAAAATGAAACATTAAAAATACATATTTTTGTATATTTTCAGTGGATCAAAACAAACTAAAACTATAGGTTCTGAAATGCATGTTACCAGCCCTCATAAGCTTCATTTTCATTCACATTAAATTAAATATGGTGCTTATACACTTTAGTTAAACAGTAGTACTGTAATTAGATGTTTATACTTATTCAGAGAAACCATTTTTACCTTTTTCTATTATGCTGAAAGTTGTAGTTTTATGGTGCTCCAGTCTAGATGACACAAAGTTGTGATTCAGCAACTAGTGGAATGAGTTGAGTCTGCCATCTAGTGGACATATTTGAGCAAAGCAGTTTGTCTGAGCACTCTAAATCTAACATAATACTGTATCCTACTTTAGGTTCATTTCATGTAGAAATAATTAAACTCAATTTTGTGTGTATTTTTTCATGTTCTCTGTGTGTTTTCATTCCTCTTTTTCTGACTTTTTATCACTGTATCTCTGTCTCTCTTTCAACTCTCTGTCCGTCTTGTCCCTCATCATTAGTGAGGAGGTGGAGAAGGAGGAGGGTGAGAGTGATTCTGTGCATCAGTTCTGTTGCACCGCCTCCGGGTGCAGTAGCCCCTCCTCTCGCTAACCTGCAACCAATCAGTATGAGTGGAACTGCTTGATTGACATTTGTTAGTTGAACTCTATGATAACATGACACTACTGTTCGCTTGGTACAGTTTTTGTAATTGCATGTATTATAGCTTGTTGTCTTGGTT
Source organism: Megalobrama amblycephala (assembly GCF_018812025.1). Classification (NCBI taxonomy): domain Eukaryota; kingdom Metazoa; phylum Chordata; class Actinopteri; order Cypriniformes; family Xenocyprididae; genus Megalobrama; species Megalobrama amblycephala. Next base: position 31,242,303 of record NC_063055.1, read on the forward strand.
AACTACTGTTACATTTGTTTCTGATAAGTAATTGAAAAACATCTTTACATAATCAAATCAATGCTGTATTCAGTTATGGGACAGTGATACAACCACAACTATGTTAATGCAAGAAACAGTGCTTTGTGTGTCTTCTATATTTCTCTGTACAGAGGTATCGGGTACAGTCAGTAATACAAGCTTTTTTGTATTAATTGTTTGGAAAGAACACTGCACAGAGGTACAATGACTTTGCAGCTGTTTAAGATGTCTTCAGAGTTATTTAGTGTAATAGAGTACATATATCTAGCCAAATATACTTCAAAGGATCAGAACAGTTGCTGGATAATCTTTCCTTTCTATGCTGACATTTTAATTTAATTTAAGCCTCATTTCAGACACTGTTTAGTAAGAAGCTTATTTTGTAAATGAATAGTATACCAAATGTCACTGTGCTTGTTGAATTTGTGTACACCCCTGTTAACCTATTGTTCATAATTCATGTTTACACTTCTTTGTTTTCTCTAGTAGGAGGCATATATTATAGCTGAATGTGTCACTATGAATAGAGTCGATCATTATCAGGACACGCTGCCATTTTTCCCTGACAATTTCAGATTTTTTTTTAATAATTTAAAAAATATACTGCATTTTCATGACATCAGAAGCAGGAAGTGGTGGTCAAAAATGTCTCAACACTGAACAGAAATTACACTTTTTTTTTTTTTATATAATTTAATTAAAAGTAAAGTTCAGGTAGAATTCAGTAAACTGATATTCAGATTAAAAAAATTATATTAAAACTTATTTTTGGCATTAAACATTAAAGAGGACATATTACACTGCCATCCAAAAGTTTGGAAACACCCTAGAAAAGTGGGGTTTTGGACAATATTGGCATGAATCCTTTTGCTGAATTTTGCACTGATAAAGGTCAACACAAACTATGAAAACATATTTTATTACATAAACAGTTTATACATAGAAAAATCTTTAATTTTTGATTCATCAAAATATCCACCATTAGCCCCTATCTGACCTAAACTGGGTTCTAATTGGTTCATTGTATTCTAAACTTAATTGGCAATCAATTGTTGAAGCTATTAAAGGGATAGTTCACCCAAAAATGAAAATTTGATGTTTGCTTACCCCCAGCGCATCCAAGATGTAGGTGACTTTGTTTCTTCAGTAGAACACAAATGATGATTTTTAACTGCAACCGTTGCCGTCTGTCAGTCAAATAATTGCAGTAGATGGGAACTCTATCAATAAGAGTCGAAAAAACTTGCTTAGACAAATCCAAATTAAACCCTGCGGCTCATGATGACACATTGATGTCCTAAGACACAAAACGATCGGTTTGTGCGAGAAACCGAACAGTATTTATATAATTTTTTACCTCTAAAACACCACAATGTCCAACTGTGTTCAGCACTCTGTTAGTGAGGTCTGATCGTGCTCTGACAACGGCAGTGATGTCTCGCTCTTATACTTCAATGAGTGCTAGACATTACTGCTGTTGTCAGAGCGGCCCAAACCTGGGCCAAGTTTAAACCAATAACCAGACATCACAGCTGGCAAAGGGGCATGTCTGACTTTGACATGTATATATTGCCATTATTATCTAATCAAAATGAAAATTATTATTGCTGGTCTTAAATGATAATGTCAAGTTACTTTAATGTATTTGCACCAAAAAATTATAAGGATTTATGCTCGTCCAAAACCACACTTTGCCAGGAGTGTTTCCAAACTTTTGGAAGGCAGTGTATGCTTTTTTACATTTTAAGCTTTCTTTAGTGTGTAATGTTGCTGTTTGAGCATGAAAAGGGTCTGCAAAGTTACAAAGCAAGCACAAAGTCACTCCAAAGGGAGTTATTCTCTATATCAGTGCACAGTGTTTCTGAACTCCCTGAAATGCCTCCATTGTAGTGTTGAGTTTTCTTCCAGGAACATACACGTCACAATATTCCACATTTAAATAATTCCTGCTCAAGGCATATGCAAAATAAAGGGGGCAAAGGCTGGTTGAATTGCGGTTGGTAGTGTTTTGTCACCATGTCCAAGAAACACTGTCTTTTCCACCCTGATCTAATGCCCGTTACAGACTGCGTGATTATTGGCAATCCTATAAGATCATTACAAATCCCACTGTACGACATGGATCTAATAAACTTGGTTATGACGTATGTATGAAGACTGTACAATGATGACACATATTGAATCATAGGCTACGATGCAAAGTAGTATAGAAGAATAAAACATCATCAGCATGCGCTAGTGGTAAACAAATACAGCGAGATGAATCGCACTTTGACAATTGTGGTTTTTACTGCATGTGCATTTAAAAAAGAGGATGAAGCAAAAGAGGAGAATATGGACACTTTCATGCCTAGGGAAAAGAGACCAACTTGGCATGCCATTTTTGCAAATGGAGCTTCAGATAAGTAGTGTTAGTTTGTTGCGTTGATCAATACACCCATTTCATGTTGCATTTTTATTGGCTAATCAGTAGACGTTGTTCGTAGCAGCAAATACACTATGATGATCATGCTAAAATTCTGACACTGTCAGAAAATTATCGCAGGCTATCTTTGTGTAAAGGACGTAGGGCAGTAAGAGCTGTGTGTGTAAACATCACTCCCCTGATCTCAAGAGGTGTTCTAGTGCAATCTTTAACCTCCTTGTTAGAGGGCCCGACTCCCATGCCAGCAGACCCGGGTTTGAGTCCCGCTTAGAGTGGGCGGTTCGAACAGGAGAGATTACATTGGTGCCGTGACCTGGATGTGAGTGAGGTTTGGGGGGGTGAGTGTAGCTGTGCGTGTAAAGGCAGGAACACACCAAGCCAATGGTCAGCCGACGGTTGGGCAGTTTTTCTTCGTCGGCCGACTAAGTTTTCTCAGTGTGTTCCGCACCGTCGGCTGAAGTTGGTCCTCGTCGGCCTTTTTTTGGCCGATTCGGCATGTTAAATCGGCGTTGGAGCTCGTCGGTCCGTCGGGCCATTGGATCATTCTGATTGGCTGTTCAGCTACTGCCGCCTGCTGTTTCGGAAAGGCATTTCATCTCACACAGGCGCAGAACTGACTGACTGCTTGGCCGTCGGGTGTTTAGCGTTGGTTTGGTGTGTCAGGACAACTTTGGACACAGACGCTGCCGACGTGAGCCAACCCTGCAGTCTGCTTTCGTTGCCACTAGTTCGTCGGCGTCAGCTTGGTGTGTTCTGGCCTTAAACCTCACCTCCCTGATCTTAAGAGGTGGTCTAGCGATTGACACTAGAGGCTGTGGTTTTTAGCCTTCTTGTTAGAGCACCCTACTCCCACGCCGGAGTCCACAGGTCGAATCCCGCTCGGAGGAGAACCAGTTACATTTGGTTGCAAGTGCATGACAACAGCCATCTTTGAACCTCTCTCACTGTACCACTGTTTAGGAGCCACGATCACAGAAATCACCACGATTGGTCATCTTTCATCTGGGACAGCCCAAAATGTGTACAATGTGTACCAGGCATAATGCGGTTATGGTAAGAGGTGTGACATTTCCGAAGCATGCTCAATGCGGTTGACCAATCACAACACACTGATCCAGCCGTCCAATCAGAGCGCATTGCGCTTTTGCAAGGAGGAGCTTTATAGTAACAGGAACTAAACAGAGCATTACTGACAGACTGGGAAGAGAGGTGCTGCACCAATGTAAAATTTGTAAAAAGTAATGTGTTTTTTGAACATTCAAGCATGAAAACCTTTTCTAATCGACCCCAAAAGCAAAATCAAGACTTATTTTGGTAAAAGAGCATAATAGGGCTTCTTTAAACTTCTTTTAAAAAAAGGTGCAAATGCCATTGTTTGGCAAATTTTCACAAGTGAAATTAGGGTGACCAGACGTCCCGAAAAATTCGGGACAGTCCCGAAATCTAAACTGTTGTCCCGAATCCCGAATCTGTCCCTAATTGTCCTGAAAATTATACTAAAGCAAAATCTTGAGTAGTTATTGTCTCATAAACATTAAAAACTGTCTGCGGAGGTTGATTCGTCCTGCAACCAGCCCCACCGGCTGCTCATTGGCTGCAGTATCTTTTTTCTAATGTTCTAAAAAATACCATAGGTGCGAATTTAGATATGCATGTCCTTTTTGTTTTAAGCCTTGATGAAGAAGAGCGCAAGTTGCTGCAGCCGCGAGGAGGACAGTGCAAAAGGTGCACTGTGTACAAAAGAATACTTCACTACACAATTATTTCGTTATTTTCGTTTAAGCTTATTAGCGTTAGGCTATACAGAAAGGTCTGATTTACGCACTGTTACTTACAACAGTCATTGTTTTTTTTCTTTTCACAATGACATTTGAGTTCATGATTTTAATGTTGTTTTTTGTGGCAGACTAAAGACTAATGACAGACTGTTGATCTTTGAATAAAAATATGTTTCAGGTTTGAAGCTCATCATCTTTTATTATAGGCTACGCAGTCTAATATCATAGAAGCCCCCCCCCCCCCCCCCCCCCCCGTCCCGAATTTCACCCAATCTCATCTGGTCACCCTAAGTGAAATCCAGTCATTTCAACAGAACTCCACATGGGAATTTAACTTAAGGATGAAAGATTTCCCCATGCAGAATTCACAGTTGGTTCAAGGAAGTCACATGGATTCATCGCATTGACCAACAGAAAGCTGCTTAGTTTGAAAGTGACTTCTGTGTGAACTTTTGCTTAAATTTTGCAGAAATTGCACAAACATATGCATAAAAGTGACACATTTAATACACAAATGGCAGCGTTTCCTGAGAATGGCAAAGATGTATAATAGAAAGAGTTTCAAATATAATTTGACATTTTAACAATGTTATTTATTTAATGATATGCATATATTATATGTAAAGGAACAGAAGCACACTATCAAATGTGATTCTCACTTTAGGCCACAAACAAACTTGTATTTACAAAATGGAAACAAGGTGCTTTTATTGAAATGAAACTCACAAATGCTGTAGATATGAATAAATGTGATGGCTGAAAAGTCTCTGTTTCTTTCTCTCACACACACACACACACACACACACACACACACACACACACACACACACACACACACACTCATAATGAAACATTAACTTAATCTTTCATCAGCTTTTTTTTTTTTTTTTTTTTTTTACTTTCCCTGCAGGTTCCTGAACCACATGAACTTTGCCCCGCCCACTTTTGATTGCACACATGCTGTTCAGGAATGCATGTATGAAATGAAAGTGTCCCTTTTTTTTAATGCTAGCATTCCCACTCCCTCTCTCCTCACTTCCGTCAGTGTTAATTCTGTAGCAATAATCAGCATATGTGCGTCAGGCAGCTATATTTATACACATTGTTTTCCCTGTGCTTGAGCTGTCAAAAGACTGTCAGAAATGTAGTCATTCAACTCTGCAGTATGTGTTTGAGCGAGTGCACTTGTATGAGGGTGCGGTTTTTGTCACATTGGATCAGTGTGAATGGCTGACTGTCTGTACCAGCAACACGGTAAGCGTTCATATGTTTGTCATTATACAATATTGTCCCCAGTGTCCATCACACAAAAGAGTTTGTGGATTACTGATATGAATATAATGTTTATGACCGTTTTTATAGAGCTATTAATGATATTAGTACTATGGCAGAACAAGGTGAAGCTCAAATACTTTCAGTTTTACTCTAGGGAAATGTATACAGATTAATATGCAAAGTGTTGTCAACTTTTCTGTTTTCTTGTTTATGTGTGAATGGTGTTACTGTGTCACAGGAGGAAATGCTGAGGTCATATTTGCCCTTTGTTCTTTTTTTATTTTTAGGACTATTATTTCCTGCAATATAATATAGGCGGTTTGAGTGTGTTTACCAACTCTATACTCATTATAAGCAGCAGCTAAAGAACAGCTGAACATGTTTTAGCAGAGAGAGACAAGTGAAAATACCTTTTGTGTTTGTCTGTGTGTCATCGAGAGATGGCAGGAGCTCCATTGAGACCCTGAGCTGTGTGTGTGCAGGGGGGAAATACAAGCTGAGGGAGGATAAAAGGGGTATATGTGCTTTGAGGATGGATGAGGAATAATCAGCATGTATGGGACCTCTCTGACAGGATAGAGTGAATGCTGGAAAAGAGAAGAGGTAAGCGTTTTAAGTAATACATAGACCCTCAAGTGTGCAGTAGCACTGGTCAAATGGATTGTGGTTCTGCTTGTAATGAAACTTAAGGCAGTTGTATTCAGATGAACTTGGCTGGTTCTTTTCATTTTTTTTTTTTTCATTTTCATCATCTTTTCAAGTGAATACATCACCATATCTGAGTAAAAGTGATCTGTTCTAGTTTAAAGAAATAGCTTTCTTAAAAGCTATTTTAAAATATCTTAAAAAAGCTTTCTTAAAATATAATTTGAAGAATATTTGAACTGTTTTTGTAAATGTAATGAAAGACAGTGGGGTCAAAAAAGATTGTATTAAAAATTAAATTAAATTAAATTAAATTAAATTAAATTAAATTAAATTAAATTAAATTAAATTAAAATTAAAAAATAAAATAAAATAAAATAATAAAATAAAATAAAATAAAATAAAATAAAATAAAATAAAATAAAATAATGAACATTAACTCACCCTCATGTCATTCCAAACATGTACAACTTTCTTTCTTCTATGGAACATAAAAAAATATATTTTGAAGAACTGTTTTTTGTTCACGTAATGAAAGTCAGTGGGGTCAAAAATATAAATGAAATTAATTTAAAAATGAAATAAAATAACATAACACCACTGAGACAAAATATCAGTTAAACAGCTTTTTTTAATGTAAAAGAATGAATTAATAAAATGATCCAAAAAGAATCTGTGTGTAAAAAATGTCTACATAAAGTCCTACATCCCTTTGCATTTCAGTTAATTAAATATTTCAGCTAATTTGATTATGCGCAGCCATTTGAACAAATAATCAAATCATAAGACTGTGTTATAAGCTCAGTTTAACATATTTTTTGTTTCTTTTACCTTATACCTTTTTGTATACTGTATATTTTCTGTGTTTTTGCATTCAGTTTCTGTTTCTACATTGTATTTTTACATTTTTATTTACCTACTATATTCTATTCTATTTGATTCACACAATATTTTTTGAGGCTCATATTTTATCGTATTCTATTTTAATTATACACGTTAATGTCCTTAATTTGATGTTGGTTCAACTTTTTGTTGCAGTGTGGGATGAGGAATTTTAAGGATTTTTTTCATTTGACTAAATTACATCAAGTTTGTGTGAAAAATAAAGAACCTTGAACTTTAAAATAATCCTTCTGGTCTAACCTGTGGGTCATTTCATGACAGCAAAAGGAAATAAAAACAGACACACATAATTCTGTGATGTGTCGGCAGTCAATGAGTAATGAAATTATTGGAACGGCAGCTGAAACACTTCACTGCTTTTACCCACTCTGCTATCTTCGTGTTTATGTGGTGTTTAAAGCCGCTTTTCATCCCTGTGGATGACTTGGATTAGCGTATCTGTATAGCACTGATTACATACTGGCTCAAGAGAATCTGTGAAATCTGCGACTTTAAAAGGACTAAATTTGATCCTCTTTTTAAGCTGGTCTTGACAACCCATTCCTGGTGTTCGCCTCAATAACTCACTGATTTTCTTTGATGACGCCCATTTGGCTTCTCTCCTGTGTATTCAAACTCTGTGAAGCTGCAGTGCCATCAGACCTTTTCAGTTTTCCCACACATTATGTTATAGACTTTTTGCCATGCTTATTGGCTTTACCATATCACCATAAACTGAAAAGGTTCCAACATTTTAAGAATGTTTTTAAATAATAAATATTGCATGATTTGCGACCTTTATGAAGGACTTTTTAGATCTTCCTTTGGCTGACTTGGTGAAGTATCAACCAGCGTTGTGGACAGTTATTTGGACAGTTTCTCCCATTATTACATACAGATTGTCTCAAAATCAGTCAGGTCTTTTCGGGACTTTTCTGTGCAGCTCTTTGATTGGGTCTCTCAAGGACACTTTCTTCAAGTCATGTCATGTCATCCTGGTTAATAGACTGAAATGGGCCACTTCATTTATTTTTTAAACACTAGATTTAAGCATCTAATGAGAGTTCCCGGCTTAAGAGGGCAGAGCTTCAAGAGCTCATTCTCCGGTGTCAGGAGACAGACGCACTATAATGTCAAAAACTGCAAATATATGCAGCATGGAGATAGAACAGGTAATTTAGTTTAATTATGGTTATAACTTATATTGTCTTCTTGTTTTTATCCACTATATTAGTACAAGCCTGTTTACCGATGAGTTTTACAATGTTTATTGTACTTCACAAAAAATATGAAGCATCTGTTTTCACTCTAGAAAATCACTGTAAGAGCTTAATAAAACAGTGCATGTGTGCATTAAAATATTATGCATAAACTCTCTCTCTCTCCCTTGCATTATCATCAAGATACACAGCAAAGTACACAGAAACACTCGTTACAACTAACAGTAAACAAATATATAAAGACCTTATGCCTTTTCGGGTGGTGCTTAATAAACTGGTACACATTATATCCGTAAATCAACTCCGATGAACTGTAATAAAGTGCTCTCATCCTCATTACTACCGTATCCAGTATCACTCTGGAGGCTGTAAGCTGGATCACAAACAGTTTAGTGATCTATCCTTGAGTAACAACTTTTTAACACAACCTGTTTTGTATTGTCCCTTTGTATTGACATTCGTTCACAAAGCAGTCCAGTGTGAAATGATTCGCACAGACTCTCGAATTTCAGTAGAGCTGAGGGAGCATTTTCTTTGAAAACAAAATTAATCCATCTCGTCTTCAGTGGCTTAGATTTAGGGAGTAAATTGAGAGAGTTATGTGGATTAATCCATCCAGCTACAGAACACCTAAAACACTTGGGAGACATTCTCATCAGAGCAGCAATGGCGGACTGTGTACAACTCGCTGTGAACTCACTCAGGGGTGCGTTTCCCAAAGCGAACTACAATATAGTTCAATGGGACTTACAACCATAGTTGGCTAATGATGCTTTCGGGAAATGCACCCCAGAGTGGTTCTATGTTAAAATGGCAGTGTCTGTCAACATTCGTGGATGGGGCTTGTGGCTAATGTGATGTCACATTGCCAGGGATCTGGAAACAGCTTGTTTTGAGACACTGCTTATGATTTATTGGGATTAAAAAAAGGATTTTTATCACTATAGGGTGGTTGTGTACACACACTGCCAACACACATTTATGTCCAAACACCATGCAAAAGTGAATTTTGCATAATAGGTCCCCTTTAATTTGTGTTCCGAAGATGAACGAAGGTCTTGATGAGAGTAGCATTGTTACATGTTAAATAAATATTTTTATTCAGCAATAATGCATTAAAATTGATAAAGTAACAGTAAAAACTTTTATAATGTTACAAAATTTCTATTTCAAACAATTCTGTTCTTTTAATCTTTCTATTCATCAAAGAATCCTGAAAAAAAATGTATCATGGTTTCCACAAAAATATTAATCAGCACAACTTTTTTCAACATTGATGATAAGAAGGTGAGCAGCAAATCAGCATATTAGAATGATTTCTGAAGGATCATGTGACACTGAAGACTGGAGCTGAAAATTTAGCTTTCACATCACAGGAAAAAAAATTACATATTAAAATATATAAAAGTAGAAAACACTTATTTTAAGTACAAAAGTTGCTTAAATGTGTGGCATGTCCATCATTTTTCTTTAGTTGTCAACACAGCACATTATTTAAATATTTTGATGTTTATCATGTTGCTGTTTGTATGTTTGTATGAATTGTGTTGTAAAGGTCTCTTCCCACCAATTAAAAAATAATCAGGGACTAATTTAGTCAAGGTGTATGAAGACAATGAATGCAGATCACAGTCTCACCAAATTACAGAGCAATTACAGCTCATTATGTGAAGGAATGCTATTCACGTGTCTTGTGAGCTGACCTGCAGCTGAACTGATTTGACAGATTATAACTCAATGGAACGCATATGGATGGTGTTACAAAGACTTTGGATTTATAAAGCACATTTGAAAATAGACAACATACTGCAATTGCTCTAAAAGCTGTAAAAGCATCTACGCAGCATTTTATTTAGCAGTTTTCTTTCTTTTGTTTTAATGGTATTTTGTTACACAACACATAAGGCCTAAAAAATGTTTGCACACTGTTTGACACTGCAATCACTTCAGTGTCAAAGCAAATGACATCTGCCCATAAATTATATTAGTCCCTTTTCTCAGAACTAGTTTCATTAAATTTTCACAACCAAACTTTTTTGTTAAAGTCCGCATGAACCAGAAGTTGCAAACGACTTTTCTCCAGTGTTGTGACGTATTTCCAAGTGAAACTGAATATTGAATAGAGGGCAGAGTTTTACTTTAGCGCTCCTCCTCTCCATATCTCGCTCATATCTCGATCACAGTTGGAGAGGAGTGGTTTACGCGTTTTCAACCAAAGCCGTCAAACTGACGTTATCAGAGAAGGAACGCCATTCCAGACCGGAAGTAACTTTTCAGATTTTGATTAAAGTTTACCGCAACAAACAATTTTTTTCTGTGTTTTAACTTGCACGTATTAATTGTTCACCACAAGACTAGTAATATGCACTAGTAAAGTTAATAGGGTCGATTTTGATTTCATGTGTACTTTAAATGTTTGGTTTGAAAGGTCTATTTGTGTTGTCTTTCTTTACATAAATGGTTCTTAGTTTGTCAATGCCAAACTGTCCAAGTACGTCTTGGGACCACTCAGTATGGCTCTGGTGTTTGTGAATGTTTTGCAGGGCAAAATATGCTGAGTATTTAGTTCTTAGAAAAGTTTATTTGGACATATTATGTTTCTGATGCAACCTGCTCAGCAAGTTACTACTACATTCCTGCTGTTTAACAAGCACTTGACCGGGCTGGCCTGCTACTTCCTAAACTGAAAGCAAGGATAAAGATAAATCTCTTCTATAATGATGGGGGAAACAACCAAAAAATCATGAAAAATTCCCAGTGTTGCATGTCCTCTTATTATAAGTGACTCTTCTAAATATGGCCAGTAGTGGGATGTGTTTTGGGGGCTTATTTCCACAATTTCCAGGGGCTTTCGCACCAGAAGAACCATAGTTCCTAGAACTATTGGCTAAAGTACCCAGATTTTGCCATTTTCGCATCGCAGGAACTAGGAACGATTTTAGTTCTAGGAACTCCTTTTGGGGAAACTAAATTAGCTCCTACTTCAGAGTAGGGTCTAAACGAAACTATCAGTGACATGAGTGTGTTGATTGGTTAAACGCATGTGAAACACTGGCACCCAGCATTTTTAAAAAGCAGTGTAAACATATTACTTCACGAACATGGGAAACAGCAATAACGGCATTTTCCTGTTGTCTGCAGGGTTGTGCTCTTTTCTCCGCCTCGATGATTAGTAATATTGAAAGTTGTCATAAGAGATTTTGTCTCTTAGCTCCACTTTTTGCTCTTTCATTCACGTGAATTATGCGTTTAAATCTCATCATCTACACACAGCTCCGATCACGGCGTCTTCCATCCACCAGTTTTTAAACAGAACCTTTTTTAAAATGAAGTCATCAGTAAATTTTATGGCACCTACAGTAAATGTTGTATTGCATTATGTATGTTTTATTTTACCAGTTGTGGAATGAAACCATTCAACCATCTGAGGTAGCCTAACGTAGTTAGCCTACTGTATTGATTATTTCCATTTTATGCAACTTTACACATTTATTAATAGTAAATTAATAATTAATGCATTTAAGATCATCATGTTAGCAGCGAACAATATAGATCAGACCTAATGGAATAATAATAGGCTAGTATTACTCACTATCTGAATTGAAATGTATATATTGTACATTTTAATGGCTCACGCTTCAAACATAATGATCTTATAATATATGATGCATTGCTGTGTCCGTTATCGCATAATTCCCACTTTTGGACACTTTTGCTTTAACATACAACGCTGCAAAAACAAGCTGTTATTTTCTGTTATATATTTATTGTTAAACACAAAGTCTGTAGAATAAACTGTTAAAAGGATTTGATGATCACTAGAGATAGTATTTTATTTTGTGTTGTCATCATTCAGGTTGGATTTCAGCTTTAAAGCTGCTGTCCGAGATTTTTGGCCCTCTAGTGGTTAATAAACAGAACTGCACGCGTCTTGCGGAAGAACATTGTAGCCGGAGCTACTTTTCTCTGTGTATGTCTATGGCGAGTCACGCAGTTACTGTGATACTCTGCGGCGAGTCCTACCAGTCTGGTCTGAAATAGTCCGAATATAAACATTTATTATAAGTGTACCATAATGATTCAGGATAAGACAAAAACACAGTTTAGAAAATGGATTCATGTTGTATATTCTCATTATATAATTTTTGTACATTTTTAACACAAAAAAAGTTGCGGACTGCAGCTTTAATGTAGGTTTTTTTTTTTTTTTTTAACAAATCAGCTGATATTGCCATAGAAACTATAGTGGAAATATGTATAGTATAATGGCGGAAATGTAGGGCTGCTGCTTGGCGCCGGCGTTTCAATGGAACGTTCTATTGAGTTTCGCTTCTTGTTAGTGTATATTATTTGATAGTTTCTATTCCCGGTGCAAATGCAACCAGGAACATGCCCCGGGGGAGAAGTTAGTTCTCTGGGAATTATCCTAGTGGCTAGTTCCTAGAACTATTAGGTGCGAAAGCGCTTGTGTATTAGGATCACTGCTATTGCTCGACTCACCCGCTGTTTAAGACATACTAATAATGTCATTAGTCCTATAATAAATGGAGGCCAGGCAGTGCTTAACAGAACTGTGAAAACTTTACTCTGTCATTCTCTTTTGCATATTAACACAGACTCTGCAGTCACTTCTTTTCTTTGCAACGCACACTCTTAAAGGTGCAGCATCACATAAACTAGAACCTTTCTTAAAGGTACCATAACCCATTATCATAACAAGCCCTGTCGTAGCCTTTCCCTTGGGGGGCTTTGTTTATATGTTTGTTTTTCTAGCAAGATCTGGCAACACTCCTAACCACAACCCCCACATTTTAAAAAACATTCACTGTTGCTGTGTTGGTTATCTCTTTCTTTCTTTTTTTACTCTGAAAATAAAAATCACTAAAAATGACTTAATGAACCATGATGAACATAATGAATTATATTGACATTTTTTGTTTGTACTTTTTATCCATTTTTATCCATCTTCTCCTAGAATCATACAAAAAATACATTGATTTTTGTATTGTTCTGACAAAAACATATATACAGTATATATAACTTAGGCTATATGTATAATTTAATATAACATAGTGATTAAAAGGGATAGTCCACCCAAAAATGAAAATTCTGTCATCATTTACTCACTCCAAGGTTGTTCCAAATGTATAATTTCTTTCTTCTGCTGAAAATAAAAGAAGATATTTTGAAGAATGTTGGTAACTAAACAGTTTCAGGTCCCATTGGCTTCAATTGTATTTTTTGCCCATACAATGGAAGTCAATGGGAACTGAAACTGTTTAGTTATCAACATTCTTCAAAACATCTTCTTATATGTTACAGGTTTGGAACAATATGAGAGTGAGTTAATGATGACAGAATTTTCATTTTTGGGTGGACTATACTTTTAATTTTGAATGTTATTTTTTTATTTATCCAAATTCTACATTTACAGTACGCTGTAGCACATACTGAATGTGTTGTTTAATTGGGTGTATTTGAGTAGGTAATTTCTAATCTTACTCATCCATTGTAACATTCAAAGTCTTACAATCTTACAACCTGCAACTTATCCACCAACACCCACGGTTACTGTATTAGTACTCTGTATCTATAGCAACACTCTTTCTAATGACTGCCTCACCTCCCACGGCGGTCTCACAGCAACTGTCACTAAGCAACCTTACCTCCCTCACTCCTACATGTGTGTGTGAGAGAGAGTGGGTGGGAGGAGTGGGAGGATTGTGGAAAAGGAAGATGTGAGATGCAAGAAGACAATTTTTGAGCAGATGTTATAGCAGCATTCCCAGAATAAAACAGGACTACAGGTTTGTCATTGAATGTAGGCAGCAGATGCCAGATTGCATTTCTAAACCATTCTGCAGTAGCTGGGCTAAACTAAGCTACGGCCAACTTCCGAACCAATATTAAAGTCAAGCATAAGTAAGTTTTAGTGCATTGATATGTGGTTACTCAAGCCTCAATGATATACATGGCATCCTTCATTCAGTGTACATTTATGGGATTTACATTTATGCAACTGCAGGTTTAAAGCTACTAGAAAACAATTGAAAACAGCAAATAACATATAGCCTGCACTCAGTTGGGTTAAGTCTTGGAAGCAACTTTGAAAATAATTCATTTACTTATGTAAAGTAGCCTAGTAAGCTCATAGTGTGTATGTTTGCTCAGGCGTCTACACAGAGCTGTAATCTATCAGCTGCCCTTTCACACTGTAGAAATATGATGTCATCTAGCAAACAATATTTGCAAAGAAAATAATTACATCATTGCAAATGCTTAAATAATAAATACACTCAGTGTTGATAGTGCAGGCTAACTATTAGCATCTATTATTTTCTTTACAATATGGTGTAGTGTTATATACATACAGGTGCTGGTCATATAATTAGAATATCATCAAAAAGTTGATTTATTTCTCTACTTCCATTCAAAAAGTGAAACTTGTATATTATATTCATCCATTACACACAGACTCAAATGTTTATTTCTTTTAATTTTGATTATTATAACTGACAACTAGGGAAAATCCCAAATTCAGTATCTCAGAAAATTTGAATATTGTGAAAAGGTTCAATATTGAAGTCACCTGGTGCCACACTCTAATCAGCTAATTAACTCAAAACACCTGCAAAGGCCTTTAAATGGACTCTCAGTCTAGTTCTGTAGGCTACACAATCATGGGGAAGACTGCTGACTTGAAAAAAGATGACCATTGACACCTTGCACAAGGAGGGCAATACACAAAAGGTCACTGCAAAAGAGGCTGGCTCTTCACAGAGCTCTGTGTCCAAGCACATTAATAGAGAGGCGAAGGGAAGGAAAAGATGTGGTAGAAAAAAGTGTATAAGCAATAGGGATAACCGCACCCTGTGAAACAAAACCCATTCAAAAAGGTGGGGGAGATTCACAAAGAGTGGACTGCAGCTGGAGTCAGTGCTTCAAGAACCACTACGCACAGACGTATGCAAGACATGGGTTTCAGCTGTCGCATTCCTTGTGTCAAGCCACTCTTGAACAACAGACAGCATCAGAAGCATCTCGCCTGGGCTAAAGACAAAAAGGACTGGACTGCTGCTGAGTGGTCCAAAGTTATGTTCTCTGATGAAAGTAAATTTTGCATTTCCTTTGGAAATCAGGGTCCCAGAGTCTGGAGGAAGAGAGGAGAGGCACACAATCCACATTGCTCGAGGTCCAGTGTAAAGTTTCCACAGTCAGTGATGGTTTGGGGTGCCATGTCATCTGCTGGTGTTGGTCCACTGTGTTTTCTGAGGTCCAAGGTCAATGCAGCCGTATACCAGGAAGTATTAGAGCACTTCATGCTTCCTGCTGCTGACCAACTTTATGGAGATGCAGATTTCATTTTCCAACAGGACTTGGCACCTGCACACAGTGCCAAAGCTACCAGTACCTGGTTTAAGGACCATGGTATCCCTGTTCTTAATTGGCCAGCAAACTCGCCTGACCTTAACCCCATAGAAAATCTATGGGGTATTGTGAAGAGGAAGATGCAGTATGCCAGACCCAACAATGCAGAAGAGCTGAAGGCCACTATCTGAGCAACCTGGGCTCTCATAACACCTGAGCACTGCCACAGACTGATCGACTCCATGCCACGCCGCATTGCTGCAGTAATTCAGGCAAAAGGAGCCCCAACTAAGTACTGAGTGCTGTACATGCTCATACTTTTCAGTTGGCCATGATTTCTAAAAATCCTTTCTTTGTATTGGTCTGAAGTAATATTCTAATTTTCTGAGATACTGAATTTGGGATTTTCTTTAGTTGTCAGTTATAATCATCAAAATTAAAAGAAATAAACATTTGAAATATATCAGTCTGTGTGTAATGAATGAATATAATATACAAGTTTCACTTTTTGAATGGAATTAGTGAAATAAATCAACTTTTTGATGATATTCTAATTATATGACCAGCACCTGTATATCTAGTGGAAGAAATTCAATGCAATGACAGTATATTGTGCTTTAACATTTAACTCTTTACCTGCCATTGTTGGAATTTTCCGTCATTTATGACACACATTTATGACACAACGCTTCCGAAGGCGAAGAAGAAGCAGAAACAATAGATAGAAGCATTGCTTACGCACATGTAACATGATCATCAAACATTAAACAGCATAAAAATTCAAGTTAAGTTAGTCAAGTTAAGTCACCTTTATTTCTATAGTGATTTATACAATACAGATTGTTTCAAAGCAGCTTTACAGTGATAACAGGAAAATGATTCAATGATGCAAACAGAGTTCACGTCGGCTGTACAGCAGCTCTAAAAGAAAAAAGTGTCATTGTTCAGCTGAAGTCAGTTCAGTGTTGATTCAGTTCTGTTGTAAAGATCATCGATTATTAAATTAGTTCATTTCATCTATAAAGCAGTTCTGCAGAAAACAGTGATGTCATCGTCCAGCTCAGTTCAGTTCTCATAGTGTCACTGCAGTCAAATCAATAATATTGTTTAATATTAAGTGTCTTCAACTAAGCAAGTGGCAAGGAATCCAAACTCCACAGGTGACAGGATGGAGAAAATAAAAGGTATAAGACTGTACAAGCTTTGGGGGTGTTGACTGACTTGATTTACTCTATCTATGTTTTGATACGTTTGATTCTGAATCCCATCTGGATGTAGTCTTTGATTTAAAAAAAAAAAACAGTTTTTGTATGAATTTTTAAATGAATTTTCCCACATTCAAGTGTTGAATAAAAAGAAAAGAATGCATGAAGAATAAAATGTTTCTTTTGTTTAAAAGCAGAGGCTCTGTTCTTTCTTTTGATATATTGTATGTTCAGATATTCATACAACAAAATATTCTGGGGTCCATGAAAGTTTTATGAAAAGGATAAAAAATGCTGTCGCTGGCTGACAACTTTTTAAAAAACACTGGCGGGGGGAAATTTAATACAACATGCATGACTATCAGCGAAAAAGTACATAAGGGAACAATTTTAACAAAATTGCTTCTTCTGCCTTTTCTGTGTACCAGTGTAAAAGATGTATTGGTGCACAGGAAAATAATAGTGGCCACTGTGATTTTATTATAAAAAAATTGTAAATATTAGGTTGTTGCAAGTCATGCAGGTTTGGGACAACATGAGGATAAGTAATGGGAGAATTTTTTTTATTTTATTTTATTTTATTTTCATTTATTTATGTTTGAACTATTCCTTTAATATGCAAACACAATGTCTCAGTCCAATGATCTGATCTGAATATTGGAAATATTGGAATAAACTCGAACCTTTTTGGTCCTTGATTTAAGTTTACTTACTCTGAAGTCCCAAGGGGAAAATTATATTGCTCAGATGTTGTTCTATCATAATTAAAAGAAACTTAAAGGGTTAGTTCACCCAAAAATGAAAAATCTGTCATTAATTACTCACTCTCATGTCGTTCCACACCCGTAAGACCTTCGTTCATCTTTGGAACACAAATTAACATATTTTTGATAAAATCCAATGGCTCAGTGAGGCCTGCATTGCCAGCAAGACAATTAACACTTTCAGATGCCCAGAAAGATACTAAAGACATATTTAAAACAGTTCATGTGACTACAGTGGTTCAACCTTAATGTTATGAAGTGACGAGAATACTTTTTGTGTGCCAAAGAAAAAACAAAATAATGACTTTATTCAACAATATCTAGTGATGGGAAATTCCAAAACACTGCTTCATGAAGCTTTGAAGCTTTACGAATCTTCTGTTTTGAATCAGTGGTTCGGAACGTAAATCAAACAACTGCCAAACACTTGAAAGTGTTAATTGTCTTGCTGGCAATGCAGGCTTCACTGAACCATCGGATTTTATCAAAAATATCTTAATTTGTGTTCTGAAGATGAACGAAGGTCTTACGGGTGTGGAATGACATGAGGGTGAGTAATTAATGACAGAATTTTCATTTTTGGGTGAACTAACCCTTTAAATGAAACACAAATAAGAAATATGATAAGTGTCAATTTAGTTTTACATGTTTCTCCTAAAACTGAAATAGATACAAATGTTACAATTGTTGTACAGTGAGCGCTATAAAAAAATTGCATTTTAGAAATGTTTCAGCTTGCATTGAAATTTCTTTGCAGCCTTATTAATCTAACCAAATTTAAGAAATTTCTCAAACTCTAGAGAACATTTGAGAACATGTTACTTGTGGTCTTTTTCTCAACAGAAAAAAAAAATCTTAAAAGCTACTTCTCATTTGATCTCATTGCATTTCCAGGAGAAACAATTCTCAGAGATCTCTTTTATGATTTTGTTTTCAAATGGGTACAACTCAGTACAGCTCAAAAGACGATTGCTGTTTCTTCCTTCCTCCTCTTCAATCTGTTGTCCACTCCATACAAAAACAGGAAACCACCCATATTAGGGGTGGAAAATACAGACCAGCACAAAAGATAGGGGAACACAAGTTTTTACGAACTTCATAGGCGATTAACACAAACACCTCTGTGAAAAACGATTCTAGACTCAATCTAATATAAAGAAGACGACATATACAAACACTGCAGGAGATCCTAATGCTGATCGGTCCAGAAACTCCAGCCTCAGTTACTGGTCACACTTTCCAAGCTACTGACTTTGGTGAACTACACCAGCGCACTTTGTGTAATGTAAATAAAGAGACGGAGAGAGAGAATGAGAGGAGGGAGGGTTTAAGCACTGCCATGTGACTATGTGGTGGTGACCTCCTGACAGTCGGTCATAACTCCAGAAAGACTCTAAAGCCACAAAGTTCAGCACTTGGTGAATTCCAGGAGCTTCAGCGACTTTTTGCCAAATTTGGACTTAAAGGAAGCGAAACCTCCTCTCGTTCTCAGTGTGGATGTTCATGTGTGTGGGTTTATGCACCTGTTTAGGTGTTTTTAGTAAATGTGGTAAGTGTACAGTTATAGTTTCCTAATTTGATGGCATTTAATCCTAACACCTGCTTTTATAAGCCTATTAGGTTTCTGGTTTCCTACAAACAATGAGGGTGACAGGAGGGTATTGTGCTTTTGTACAGACTGGACTTTTCTGTGTGTAATGGTTACCTGTTGTTACATGTGATAAACAACAAAACAAGGTTTGTATGCATGCAAGTGTCTTTGTGTGGGCTTGAGAGAGTGAGAAATCATTTAGGCAAAATGAGAATACTTTCGTAAGATGTCTGAATTGCAGTACATTAGCATTATATGATAATATCTTGCCTTCAATAACCTCCTCCGACTTAGTCATACAGAACAGGAAGTTGCTTGCAGTGATTCAGAAGTACCCACTGTCCTGTCAGAAAGCTGTGTCAGGAATATGAGTTCAGATCACATGCTGTTGTGTTTCCCATAGCAAACCCAAGGGTCACCGCCTCTGCACTGGGGTGACTGACCCGGTAAACTATGCTCCTGTGTCAATAGACCGTTTGTTCTTATTCTGTAATTTCTTATGCAGTGGTGTTTGCAAACAATTAACACAAAGTATTAAACGTCAGTGTATAAATGGCATGAATGGTACCTCAGAGTATAAGTGTGTTATTGCTTTTCCAAGCATATTACAATTTTTGCCTTGCTGAAAAAACAATAAAATTGCATTGAATTATCAAGATGTGAGCCATATAACATCATAAGCCGGCACCTAGCAACAATTCAGAACATCCTAACAATTGCAAAGCAACATGATAACAACTCAGAATGCCTTAAAAACTGCAAAGAAATGTGATAACCTCTCAGAATGCCTACCACACAGAGTACCTTAGTGTCACTGGCAAGACCCATTTGTTTTTTCTTCAAAAATCTATTTCATGTTATACTTTGAAGGCCACTGAATGAGTCTGCATAGTTGATGTCATTATGTGTGCTACGTTTATGTTTGTTGGTATATGTATCAATAAATCCTTTGCTCAGATGGAACCCTACAGGATGAGTAAGTCACTTATGGAAGTGGAAGACTAAGTCATTAAGGATGAGAACAGTTTTGTGAGGAGCAAGAGATGAAGGCATAGCAATAGTGTAAAGATGAGGTGAAAACAGTTTGGATACATGACAGGTACAAATGTCAAAAACAGAACTTGATTTGACAGGAAATTTACAGCAGTATTTCAAGTTTCTTTAACGTTTCAGCACATACTGTGAACTCAACTGACGAAGAGTAGACTGTTTATATATAAACTATTATCTCTGATACAAAAAACCTAGCTTTTATTAGGACATCGACTTAGATTACTTAGACCTCTAGTTACAAATCTTAAGTATAACTAGAATTGTTCTAATTTTCCTGGAGCCTTTGCTTTTAACTGTATGATAATTCTAGGAAAGCCTGAGGCTTGTTTAGGACATTTGCCCTGTTTAAAGCTTTTATGAAAGTCAAAATGCTAAGTCAGTGGAAAATGAATAATGTCATGAATTCCTGAGTTGCTTGAGATTTTTATCTTATCCTCTCATTATGGGGGCGTTTCAGACTCAAAATTATTATCTCTCTTTTTCTGCTCTCTCTCCCTCTCTCTCTCACCCACCCCTTTCAGTGAGGAGGAAACCCAGAGTTCAGCTTCACGTCCCTTTTCAGACAGTTCCAGCAGTAAATCTCCGTACACGTACAGCTCTGATCGGTACAGGGACAACAGCTGCGGCCCCCCAGGCCCTCGGGTGCCTTTTGTGCCCCCTCCAAGCCCAGCCAGTCTTGCCTGGGCACAGCGTACACGCAACCAACCAGCTAGCCTGGCCCTACGTAAGCAAGAGGAAGAGGAAAACAAGAGGTGCAAAGCCCTATCCGACAGTTATGAACTCTCTACAGACCTACAAGACAAGAAGGTAAGGCATGCAAAAAAGTATTATGATTTGCAGCAAATCATTCTGTTGGAGCAAATATAACCGATAAGGCTGTCGTTGTGCAGGTGGAGATGCTGGAGAAGAAATATGGAGGTTACTTCGTGAGTAGACGAGCAGCACGTACCATCCAGACAGCATTCCGTCAATATCGTATGAACAAGAACTTTGAGCGCCTGCGCAGCTCAGCTTCTGAGAGCCGCATGACACGGCGCATCATCCTTTCCAACATGCGACTGCAGTACTCGTTTGATGACCGACAGCCTCAGCCTCCCACCCCGACTCACTACAGTCACAGTCCAGGAATGGGTCCTCCGCATTCTCCAACCACAGAGCCAAGCTCCCCATCACGTCCAGAGTACACCCACCTAGAGGACTCCTTTTCTAAACAAGTTAGTTCTCAGTTTGTCTGTATTCAAAGTCATAAAATAGAGATAAAGGGCCTTTGGGGGTTAAGAAAAGACAAGCAAAACTGGTCACCAGTGTTTTGGATGCTGATCCACAACACTGAATGCTAATGTACAGGCTTCATAATTAGCTTAACCAGCAAGATGTTTTCGGTCAACTAGCTTTACCAGAAGGACTGTTGGTCAAAGTTTTACATACCTGTTTGAGCTAGTCTTTTCAGTGGGGTACTGTCTTTAGCTTCTTTAGCCTTGTGTGAACTGATTGCTTGAATGATTTCATAGTACTGCAAGATTTTCATCAGCAGATGAGCAGCAATTCCAAAACTGTAAAATCATGTCTAGATAATGCTATGGAAAAATGCCTATCCTGTGCAAAAGTTATACCTTTAGGGGTACATCAACTTGGAGCAGTACCCTTAAAGGAATAACTTTGTACCTTATTTATTCCTAAAATGTTCATAGTAGTATCTTAGGGGTACTACTCTAAGGTATAGGCGCCTTTCAGGGGTACTGCTCCAGTGACAGTGATCTATTGTAACCCTTAAAGTAAAATTTTTGCAGTTTATATTACAGTGTTCATTTCTTTGTACTCAAGGTGAAGTCCTTGGCCGACTCCATTGATGATGCTCTAACATGTCGGCCACGCCGAGATGACTCCCAGGAAGGGATAGGGGATGGAAGTGGTGTTGTGGATGACTTTGGCGAGTGCATATGGAGCAGCAACAGCCACGCATCCTTACGGAGAGGCCTTGGAGACAGGGATCGAGGAGGTACAGGGGGCTTGAGCATGCACGAGGATAGCACAGCCACCTCCTACAGCGATGTCACACTTTACATGGATGACGGACTACCTTCCTCGCCGCTTTCTCTAGACCGGGCCCCTAGCAGCACAGATACTGAGTTCTGGGGGGGTGTTGGAAGCGGGGTAGGTGGTAGGGAGGATAGCCGTGACACAGAGGGGGGAGGAAGCAGCAATAGTCGCCGAAGCACACCTTGCACAGAGTGCCGTGATTACCGTTTACGGGGAGGTCACTTACCTCTACTTACGATTGAACCACCTAGTGACAGCTCTGTGGACATGAGTGACCGCTCAGACCGAGGCTCCCTCAGCAGACAATTAGTGTACGAGCAGGACTCGGTGGGAGGGTCACCTCAAGGTACACTTAAACACAACCCTAATGCTCGTTCAGCGTCCTCAACAGCTGCACAAGGTCAAACACGTCCAGCTAGCCGATCGATACCGTCGCATATCCCACACCACATGGCTCATCATCATCACCATCACCACCACCACCATCACCAGTACCCCGACACTCCTTCGTCCTCCTCCTCTCCTCAACAGCCCCCAGCCACACCGCTCTCATCCTCCTCTTCAGCACCCCTGCCACCTGGTGGCTTGGAGCAGCAGTGCTGCTCGGATGGTGATAATGACTCACTGAACTCCACCACAAACTCTAACGAGACCATTAATTGCAGCTCAGGCTCCTCATCAAGGGACAGTCTGCGGGAGCCACTGCCCCCATTAGGAAAACAGACCTACCAGAGAGAAAGCCGGCACAGCTGGGACTCTCCTGCCTTTAACAACGATGTGGTTCAGAGAAGACAATATCGCATCGGACTCAACCTCTTCAACAAGTAAGAGAAAATTAAACTCTACCTCTTATATGTAGCAATCACACCATTTAACAAGCCAGTGAATATGCCATTACAAATGAGATTGAGGAAAGAGAAAATTGAAAAACATGAATAAACTGTACCTTTTTTTTGGGACTGCAGGAAGCCAGAAAAGGGTATTCAGTACCTGATTGAAAAGGGCTTTGTGTCAGACACACCAGTGGGCATCGCTCGCTTCATCCTGGAGAGAAAAGGCCTGAGTCGGCAGATGATTGGAGAGTTCCTTGGAAACAGACAAAAACAGTTCAACAAAGATGTTTTGGAGTGAGTCAACACAATAAATCCTCTAAAAAGGAGCTAAAATTAGTCTTTTAGCAAATGACAAAAGGTTAAATAAATAATTAGCATTTAGGTTGGCTTTGAAAAAATGAAATCATTAACAATGTTAAATTGAATGGATGCATAGGCATGCACTGAATATAAAGTATGTTTGGCATGAGAATGTATAAACATAATATTTTCTTCCACTTTTGTTTTTCTCAGTTGTGTTGTGGATGAAATGGACTTTTCCGGAATGGATCTCGATGACGCGTTGAGGAAATTTCAAGCTCAGATAAAAGTGCAAGGAGAAGCCCAAAAAGTGGAAAGACTTATTGAGGCTTTCAGGTATGTGATTGTAGTTAGGGTTAGGTTATGGCATTAACACTAATAATGGGCCTTGGTAACATAAAAAACCTATTGTTCCTATTGTGCTGTCAGAGTTGCTCATCTATCAGCCATTTTATAGTGGCATCAAACATGGCTCAACATATCAGACTTTAGATCTGGTACAATGTGTTTATAAAACATGTTTTATCTATCCCTCAATATTTGTACTCAAACTCTATTTCTCTCTCTGCATCTGTCTTGTAGCCAGAGGTACTGTGTTTGTAATCCAGCGCTGGTAAGACAGTTCCAGAACCCAGACACCATCTTCATCCTAGCATTTGCCATCATCCTCCTCAACACAGACATGTACAGCCCTAATATCAAAGCGGAGAGGAAGATGAAGCTGGACGATTTCATCAAAAACTTGCGAGGTGGTATTCAAATCTCTCTCTCTCTCTTTCAAGCAAGTAGGCTGTCAAGTGGGCAACTACAAACACAGTCTCAATCTGCTTTAAAATGTGACATGTAACTGTCAAGGATTTTGCAAGTACACTAAATCTCTTCTTGTGTGCATGTCATTTCTTTCTCTCTCAGGGGTGGATAATGGTCAGGACATCCCACGTGATTTACTAGTTGGAATCTACCAGCGCATTCAGAAGTGGGAACTGAGGACCAATGATGACCATGTTTCTCAGGTCCAAGCGGTGGAGAGAGTCATTGTGGGCAAGAAACCTGTGAGTACTACTGAGACGATTATCAAATTAAAAGTTTTTTTGGATTAGAACCTTTGAGAATAGTGAATGTTTAAGAACTTAATTATACTTTTGACCTGTTTGATGAACAATTTGTAATATAGTTCCAAAGGAAATGTAAATATTTGCTCTTTGTGTAGGTTCTGTCTCTGCCTCACCGCAGACTGGTGTGCTGCTGTCAGCTCTATGAAGTCCCGGACACCAACCGCCCTCAAAGGTCTGGAGTCCACCAGAGAGAGGTCTTCCTGTTCAACGATCTGCTTGTGGTAATGTCAATAACATACATCAATTAATAATGTGTGCAAAATGAATTGGTCCCAAGCAGTTTTAGCAACATCTCTTCAGCATGAATGTGTTTTGTAAGGTTACTACACTTTAAAATGCTTAGTGGCTCATTTTCTTTGTTATTATTTTGCAAGGTTACAAAGATCTTCCAGAAGAAGAAAACCTCTGTAACATACAGTTTCAGACAGTCCTTCCCTCTGGTGGAGATGCAGGTTCACATGTTCCAGAACTCCTGTAAGATTTTAATTTTTGTCTTTCTTATATACGCACTAGAGTTCAAAAGTTTAGGGTGAATGAGATTTTTATTATGTTTTTGAAAAATATTTCTTATGCTCACCCAGACTACATTTATGTGCTCAAAAATA
This sequence comes from Megalobrama amblycephala, assembly GCF_018812025.1. Classification (NCBI taxonomy): domain Eukaryota; kingdom Metazoa; phylum Chordata; class Actinopteri; order Cypriniformes; family Xenocyprididae; genus Megalobrama; species Megalobrama amblycephala. The sequence goes on from NC_063055.1 coordinate 31,267,423, forward strand.
CAGCAATATTGTGAAATATTACTATAATTTTAAATAAGTGCATTCTATTTTATTACATTATAAAATGTAACTTATTTTTGTGATGGCAAAGCTGAATTTTCAGCAGCCATGATTACTCAAGTTTTCAGTGTCACATGATCTTTCAGAAATCATTCTTTTTTAAGGAATCTTTGATGAATAGAAAAAGTAAAGTAAAAGTAAAAAAACAGCATTATTTTAAATAGAAATCTTTTAACATTATAAATGTTTTTACGCTTTTTCATCAGTTTAATATGAACTTTTGAATGATAGTGTATAAAGAAAAAAGATGATAACATTAGATGTCATATTCAGACTACATAGAACTAGTTTAGAGTTTTCTCAAGATGCTGTAAATTATTATAATCATAATAATTATATTCATCAATATTAATTTTTCTTAATCTCTAAAATCATCATTTAAACTTATATTTAAGGGTCCATGACATGGATTATTATTTTAATATGTTTCTTGAGGTTCACTTATGATGTTAATAAAGTTTTTTGCACATATTTCCGGACAAACAATTATTTTCAACCCTCCTTCTGACTCACTGTCTGAAATTATCAGTTTTTAAGGTGTGGTTCTTTTAAGGCTTGTCTGTAAACAGCCACTGTTATGATTGGCTAACATAATTTCATAGAAAACAGTATCAACGCCCACTCGCTCGTTTTGAAAACATCCATATAAAACCGCCATTTAAGGGACAAATCATTATGAGATCATTTACTTACTTTATACGGCTGCTGTCAGATCCAATCCTGGCAGCTACGTACATTATTCAACAAAAGTTAATTTCCAAACTCTCCATTGCTCATTTACAAAACAAAATGCTCCGAACAAACATATAATCCTCCGTTCTGGATCTGGAACACCATTAAAATAAATCATCCACTTGTTTCCAGTGTTGTATTGAATTCTGTGACCCACCGAATTATGTGACCGTACTAGGTGCAGTATTGAGCTAATCCAAATTCCAATTTTATCTTAACCTACCATTATGTGTAATTCGGTGGGTCACAGAATGCGGTATAACACCGTCACTGGGATGCAAACAAGCTGTTTTAAACTGGACACATCAAAGAGAACATTCATTCACTCTTCCATTTGTCCTCTTGTCGACAGACTCAAGTATGCAAATGTCATCCGTTAAGGGTTGGTTTGATAATGTATAACTATTTGTCGATGTCTTGCTCTGGAGTCAGTCATATGCAAATTAATTTGCCCACGTGACATCACAGATCCCGCAATATCAAAACAAGTCATTTTTGGAGCTTGATAAAATAAATGCTTTGTTTATAATGAGGAGGACTTTTCAAGCTATGAAACTTGCAAGATGTTTTAATTGTAGAGACCTCTTATATGTCAAAAGATCAAGACAAATTTGATTTCTTATGTAAAGACCACTTTAAAAAAAACAAATTGAAATGTGACATTGTTATTTGGGAACCCTGAATAAACATCATCTCTTTTTCCTCTCCCCTCTAGACTATCCCCATGGTGTCAAATTAACTTCAGCTATCCCGGGTGGTGAGCGTAAAGTTTTGATCGTGTTCACGGCACCTAGTCAACAGGACCGCACACGGTTTGTCAGTGATCTGAGGGAGAGCATTGCTGAGGTGCAGGAAATGGAGAAATACAGAGTGGAGTGTGAGTACAGCACCCTCTGCTGCTCTCATAAATCAACTACACTTTATTCTGGCCCTCTACTGGTGCATTACTACAACTACAACAATTACATTATGGATTTACAATGACCCGATCTAATGACTCACAGAGATAACACATAATAAACAAGACAAAAATAGCTCATTGTAAACAACTTGCTTTTAGGATGCTTACAGACAAATTATTTGATGCTGGAAACTGATGCCTGGTCAGGAAAAGGTGTTACTCCATACGTATACTGTCTTCTGATGATATTTGTTCTTTCTCCTCCTGCAGCTGAATTGGAAAAGCAGAAGGGAGTGATGCGGCCCAGCCTGCTCACCAACAGCATTATGGCAGGAGGAGTGGGTGGGGTCAAGAATGAAGTGGTGAATGGCACTATGGGAAGGCCTAGTCTGGATGACAACTATTCACCAGGAGAGGGCCTCAAACGCACTGCTCTCAGCTCCTCACTGAGGGACCTGTCTGAATCAGGTAAGACACTTTACTGTGATTGGCAGCCAATTTAATTATGATCATTTCATTCCATACTACATTAGGGGCAAATATAATATATTAAGGGATAGTTTACCCAAAAATGACAATTCTGTCATAATTTACTCACCGTCATGTTGCTCCAAACATGTATTACTTTCGTTCTCCCGTGGAACACAAAAGAAGATATTTTGAAGAATGTTAGTAACTGAACAGTTTCGGTTCCCATTGACTTCCACTGTATGGACATACATTGTATCATCATTCTCCAAAATATCTTCTTTTGTGCTCAGCGGAAGAAAGAAATGTATACATGTTTGGAATGACATGGGGTGAGAATTTTCATTTTTGGTGTACTATCCCTTTAAATTACAATATGTAAACATACAAATAACATATGAAATGTTTTTTGTCAAAACAATTCAAAAATCACTGGATTCTTTTTATTTTTCCTCATTATATGCCCTTATTTTGGGATAATTATCCTTATTACGTAAGTCATTTTTTGGCCAAATTGTGATATCTGCCTTTGAAATATGATCTGGGCAATTATGATATGAGGCTAACAATTATATGGTCCTATTTTAGGCTAAATTGTAATTTTGGGGTGAGATTGTTGGGTCAAGAATAATCTCACAATTAAGAAAAAAAAAAATTTGCAGACACCAACAAGAAAGTAAAAATTCTGTTACCACTGACTGTCACTGTAATACACTCATTCATTCACTCACTCACACACACAAACACTGCAGTTGTGACTGACATCTGCTAACTGGGTAACAGGGAAACGTGGTCGCAGAAACAGCGTTGGTTCCCTTGACAGTACAATGGAAGTAAGTCTGAGTGAAGCAGAGGTCTGTATCTTTAGCTTTAGTCCCCAAACCCAAACCACCCGCATGCCTGCCTGGAATCCCTCCAAAACTCGGCGCCATCCTGCATGTGTCCTTACCATAGACACAGAGCCATGTGTGTGCATCTTGTGTGACCATGTGTGGTCCGTGGAATGTTAATGTACACATGACTGAGGCGATGAATTGATAACATCAGTCATTGAGACTACCTGTGAAGGTTTGCAATCATTCGGGACGTTGCTGAATATTTTATAAAATTTACTCTGGAACGGAAGACATCTTATTGACCCAGAATTAAATCTGCATGACATTGATATTCTATAGAAACATATGTATTTATGGACATATGGATCTCTAGTAATTATTGTATCCATTTGTTGTGCTCTTTTTTTTTTGTGGTTTGTGTAGATGTTTGGTATTTGAAATGTTATGCATGGACTAGTGGTTGTATGATATCAGTTCTCTTCATTTTTATATAAAGTCCTGCATTTTATTAAGTGTCCCTCATAAATCAAGTAAAATATACAATAAAATAGACCCTTTTTTACTCTTTTAGTACACATACATAGTCTCATTGTACATTATTCATTAGTGCTTTATAAGTCAAACCTAAAAATGATGGTTTACAGATGAAACAGCGTTGATCACTGACAGCTTCTGTAATAGCCGGTCCAGCAATGAATGACAGCATTGGGTGCCACTTCCTGGTTCAGTGCAAAATTGATAATTGGCAATAGATATTGAAAAAGCAATAGAAAAAATGTGTTTATCAATCACCTCATAATTCACAATAAGTGTTGATTGATTTGAGTCCAAATTAAACGACTCACCCTTCCTGAAGTCTTTCCAGTAAGACCTTAAGTGCGTCCCAATTCATGTACTTATGCACTATTCTATGACGTTTTTAAGTACAAATAGTGCGAGTAGTGCGTTCACACAGAAAATTCCAAAAAGAAAAAGTGCACTTTAAATATCCAGATGATGCACTAAATTAACAGAAAAAAACAAAGTGTGGAATGTTGTAATTACGTAGCGGAGAGGGAGGGGGTATCAGATGTTAAATGACAAAATAACCTTATACAATTCATGCACTACATGGATGAGTACATAGTGCTTAAGTACATAGTGTATAAGTGCATAGTGCATCATTTGGGATGCAACTCTTGACTTTGATTACATGCCCACCAATAAAGTTGCAGCATCTTTTTAATCTCATTTGAATATTCTGTTTTACTCGTCTGATTACAGAAGTAGATTGGGTTACAAATGCTGTTTCATTTTCAATTTTATGGCAGCTAAACAGATGTGGAAGCGTACGTTTTGACCATTACACAAAACAGAAATAATATGTTACCAATATAGCAACATTGGGATTATAAGCATTCGGGACACATAATAGATAGTTGGGCGCATGTGTTTGTGTAATTACATTCTGAATTATGATGCTGACAGAATGTTGTTTCATCACCCTAATCAACTCACCCCTGTTTTTCCTCCCCACCCAACAAAACCACCATTCTCTCTGTATCCTTTTGCTATATTTTCCTTCCTGCTCCTCTTTGCACACCCACTCTTCTCTCTCAAACCCTTGTTTTTGGCTTTGCCGTCCTCCTCTCTATCCTCCTTTCCCCCCACTCTCTTTGTCTTAGGGTTCCATCATTAGCAGTCCGCGGCCTCACCAGCGTTACCCAGTAGCCACTGTGCTCCCGGGATGCTATGGAGCAGAAGATTACCGGCCTCACCGCCCCATCCTGAGCCCCGGAGTGGGGGTGGGGGGTGGGCCGGGGCAGCAACACACACCTGCAGTGACTGGCGCTGGGCCAGTCTCCAGCAGCACCGAGAGAGGAACGAGTGGAATGGGGACTGGGAGCAACAGCAACAACACCGGTTCTTTCCTGGGCTCCCTGTTTGGGGGCAAGCGATCCAAAGCGCCGGGCCCTATTATCCCCCCGGGGCCACCTTACCCCGCCCCTGTGGCCCCGCCGACTACAGGAGGGCCGCCGCCTCTGTCCCCGTCCTCGTTGTGCCCGGCGGAGGGCGGGGGACCTTCCAAGATCCAGGCCCTGCACGCCCAGTACTGCCACACTACCAGCAACAGTGTCAGTGGACAGCCTCCGCCCCCGTACTACCACCACCATCGCTTCCATACGCAGACCGTACCCTCGTCTGGACAGCAAGGCCTCCATACTCTTCAGCGGGTCACCTTACCTCGACGGCCACTCCCCAACCCCTCCGCGCACTCCCCGTACCAGCCGATCTCCCAGCATACTTTGCAGGGTCGCTACGGGAGCATGGGCAACATGGGCTCCGGCCACCCTCCCCCCCTTTCTCCTCACTCCCCACTCTCCCCTCATCCGCAGTTTGCGCTGTTCCACACTCAGCCCACACACTCGGCCAGAGGGGGCGGCATCAGCAAGCCCCCTCTCACACTGTCGCACTCGCAGCCGCACCCGCACGCACACTCCCACACCCACCCCGTGCACGTGCACACGCCGCACCCGGGGTCCCACCCCGTGCACCAACCTCACTTCGTGTTCGCCAGCCCCCCGCCTCCGCCCTTCCCTGCTCCCACTCAGCCGCCTCCAGTCTCCACGTCCGGCACTGTCCACCACGGGCCACCGGCCGGCCAGTATCTGCCCCAGTATCCTCCGTTGTCCTCCATTCCCCTCCCCCCCCCCACTCCCCTTTACCCCCCCTTCCTCCCCCCTTACCCCTCTTACGCCTCTCTCCCCTCTCCCCCCCCAGCACCAAGGTCCACCTTCCCAAGCCGGGGGTCAGCAAGGGCCCTCGCCGGCCCAGACTGGAGCCGTACCTGGGGGGACGGGCACAGTCGAACGCGCCAAATCCAAACCTACCAACCGGATCAGCACGGTAGTGTGAGCCGGGGGAAGTCGCGAGGCTGGGGGTCGCTGAAGGGTCCTTTGGTGGTCGGAGGGGGGACCTCCGCGAGGGTGGAAGAGGCGGGCAGGGCCAAATCTGATAATAATGCCAGTGGGAAAAAGAAACGCAGCCTGCTAAGACTCTGCTACTTTCACCTGCGCTTCCCACAAGTGTAATCGGAGGGACTTACCGAGGCAAAACTACGTTAACACACAAATGCCATACAGGTAGTTGGAGGCTCTCGGGTTGATTAGTGCTGTGGGATAACAATAAAGAGTAACAATTAGGACACTTTGCGTTCAGTTCAGCAGTTGTAGATGGGTTTGGCTTGACGGCCAGTTGACCTTTTGGCTTCTTCTTAAATTCCATACTCAGACAAGAAATAACCTATAAGCACATAAAAGGCACGTGGACATGCACACACAAACTCGAACATAAAATTGTCCACAGTCTTGTTTCAGTTGCGTATAGCCATTAAGTTAGGGTAAAATGGTTGTATTTTGCATTCATCATCGCAGACACTGGAGAAACTGAGTACCTTGCTTGACCTGTGAACCTGTTTAGGAAATGTGAAGACCAGAGTGCATACAAATAACAGTGTGCTGGACAGATCATAGCACAGTATGTTCAATGATTTCATACATTCCAGTAATCATGTTAAGCATTAGTCGCTAGCATTCGCAAGATGCAATAATCTTTTCACTAAATTGATGTCCAGCTTCTACTTGCTAATAATTTTAAATGCTCCATTGCTCTTTTTGTACACATCTATAACATTGACATATATGAGTGTTAATAGAGATAAATCCAGAAAGCAAATATATTGGTATGATTGGTTGAAGTCAGTCAGTATTGGCCTGACCTCTTCCACTCATAAGACTAGACAGCTGTAAAAAGCCTTGTATGTGGATGTGCTGTTTGTAATCATCCTTGTCAGAATTATTAATGTGTATATAAAATTATAGGAAATTTTATCACAAAATAATATTTCAGTAATGGTAAATATATATGAGTCAAATAATATATCAGTAACATTTTATCTATGAACTTAATATTCATAGCTACAGTTGCCATACCAATAATGTGTTTCAGAAAAAGAAATAAAAATGTATACACAAATGAGAAAACAAGTAAATTTCATAATTTGATATTTTAATTTTGTTAAATCCAAAGTGTTATGCCTAAAATCTAAACGCTTATGGCAGCATTGTTTTTATTCTACATTATGTTACTTTGTCTTTAACCAGTTTGGTTTGACAGTAAATTTATTTTTGAAGAAACCGGAAGGGCTTGAATGAATTTCAAAGGATGTTTACTCACATTACAGTAAAAATCACTGAGCCAATTGGTGTCCATTATCATCCATGTCTAAATTCTTAGCACATAAAGTTCCAGTAAATTTGTCAAGGCCCAGAATGTGAAAACAAAAGGCACTTTATAAATGAATGTTTTCTGAACTGTATTAAATTAATATATCTCCATAATCCACGAAACAAACAACATTACACTTTTTCCAGGTTAAGTATTTTTACCTATGAGGGCTAGTGACGTATGAAGGAAACATTCCATGAAAGATTGTTGCCAGTCTTCACATCTGAAATGTCTGTATTCATCGGGTCCTCGCATTAATACCGCCAACCATACTTTACCATGGTGTTTTTGATTATATTTTATGCTGTTATATGAATGTTTGCTATGAATTTCAATTTTAATGAATATAACTATTCTTCTTTTATGTTATGAAACTAAATTTGACAAAATACAATAGATACTTGTAAATAGGAAATGTTTTCTCATGCTTTGACATGAGTGTCAAGGGTGTGTTTTATTGTTATTGATGATTTTTATGGACAAACACACTTGTCTTTACAAGTGTCCTTGAATGTTGGAGACTTTATTTGGGTATTATTTAATTATTATAATTTTTTTTTTTTTTTTAAACAGAAATTGTGTACCAGTCATGTTGTTTTTAATTCAGCTTTGTTGATTTTTGGTTTGGGCTAAAAGACAACCCATTTTGACAACATAGCACAATAACCTTCCTCTTTTTTTCCTCTGTATGGATAATGGAGGAGAAGAGGAAGATGGAGGAACCTATATAAATGAATTATCACATTAATACAAGGATTTCAGTTTACCTGTACAAGAAATCAAGGTAATTTAACCTTAAGTAAGGCCTTAGTGTAAGTACTGCTTGAAGTTTCTGTTTGTGCGGATGCTTAACGTGATCTCAAGTGCTGTTATATATTTCTGGACTGGGCTTAATGGAGATGCTCAGTATTATTTGTCTTGATGTGATGCTCAGTTATTGTGTGTAAGATATTTATGCCCTTTTGCTACCTTTTCAAAATGTCATCTCTTTCTATGTGCTCCTGCATATGCTATTTACATATGATCAGCACTATAAATAAATAATAGGACAGTATGGTGGAAAATGAGGCTCCATTTACATATATTCCATAGACAAATACCAAAATCGATGTGAGATGGGACAGAATATAAAGATTAAAAAAATACATAACTTACTAAAATGTACTTTATTTCAAGATTGATTTCCATGCTCTTTTTCATGAACTGTCTGTCTTCCCGCTGTGAATTTTACTGCACGAGTATGTCTGTATTTACTGAGCTCTGTAACAAACTGTACATAGACTGTCACAGTATGATTTAATATTGACAGTGGAACAGGGAAAGTGTTAAAGGTTTATGTATGAGAGTGTGTGTGGGTGTGTGAATGTGTATGGGGAGGTGGCATTAAGTGTAGATGATCATTGCATATTTATTTTGATCCAAGAAAATTAATTTTATCTGTAAACTTAAGTGTGTATGTCAAAGCAGATTGAAGTGTAATTTTGAAAAAGGTATATGAATTCATCTTATTTGTGTACAGATAATATATAAAATTAAGCAAATTCGGAGAGATGTGAATATTTATTGCCTAACATTATGAATAAAAATATATAAAGTGTCCTCACACAACTTCTTGTTGTTGTGTCTTTTTTTTTCCATTTCATATACTGGGACCCAGGAATAGACTTTTGTCCTCTATTTTAGTGATTTTCTCTGACATCATACATGTCATAGTTTTAAGTCTGGATGTCCTGTAAAGAGAAACCAAATTTTTAGAGGTTCTGCCATGACAACAAAAAACTTGTTGGTCTTTAAATATGACTGAAAATCAAAATTAGCACTCTTATGGAAAATGATGATATTTTGTAATTATCATTTAAATAGGATTATCAAATTGTTTGTTATAAATCAACATCTCAGGAAAATGTTATGGGGTTTATAATCAAAATATGACTTTCTGTTATGAAACAGGACATTGAGTTCACATATGTCCTCTGTAGAGGACACCAGGAATCTTGTTTATCAGGCATTTTAGGAGACACAACAAGTGAATATGGAAAGAATTTATATATTAATATTCCTATTAATTATTAGATATTATTATGAAAATGTTGCCAATTATTACTCTCATTATTACATTTCTTTTTCATTGCAAGTTGCTCCAAGAGCACATTAATATGCAAATTAGATACAGTGTATAGATGCATTGTATTGAATGGGAAAACCCATGAATGACTATTTTACCCACATATTGCATAAAGTAAAATAGCATATCAATTAATTCCATTATATCTTTCATAACATAGTTAAGAATCATCTTTATACAAAGTTTGGTTAGAAAAAATCCTGAAGTCTAAAAATTTATTGGTGATTTAAAAACAAAATATCCCATTGTTTTTGCCTATACATGTCATTTTATTTATTTTCTTTTTTTTCTCCATTTGTTTAAACAATGTAATGACATGAAAAAATACTAAATTCAAAAAAACTTTTTTTCTGGGTCTCAGGAGGATATTTTGATTAAGGTTGCCATATAATACATTTAAACTGCATAATCTTTAAAGGAATAATTCACCCAAAAAATTTAAATTGTTGTTTGGTGCCTGTAAGACTTTCTTCTGTGAAACACAAATGCAGAATGCTAAAGGATTGACAGCCTCAGTCACCATTCACTTTCATTGCCTCTTTCTCCATAAAATGAAAGCAAATAGTGACTGAGAGTGCAACGACATGAGGGTGAGTAAATTATGACAGATTTTTATTTTTGGGTGAACTATCCCTTTAAGAGTTGATAAATATAAGCAAAGGACTTGTTCTATTAAACATTCAATCATTTTATTGTTGTGTAAATTACATTTCAACAGTTCTAATCCTATTTCCGTTGATATATTTAAGTTTTAGATGAGTAAATATTGTACAGACCTGATCTTACATGGATATCTTACATAAATATTTACCAAAACAGTAAAAAAGAAATTGTGCAAAACCCATTTAATATTCATATTGTGAATAACCTAATTAATATTACATATTAATATTCTATTCATATTATTATTAATATTGTCATTATTGTTATTGGTTATTAAAGTATACTACAGACATGTACATAATGTAGACAAGAAATAGGAGGAAAAAAATATGTAGTTTGAGTAATAAACATAATTTGGATTATGTAACGTTACTATCTGATTCAACTGATTGTATTATGTATTATGGGAAACCGAAAAAATTCCCAACCCACAAACTAAAGTAAAACTCAACCCAACCCACATACTAGTAAATGATGACATAATTTACTTCCCTTTAAATGGATGAGTTATGTTGATGATTTGCCACTAGTTGTCGCTATCCAATTTGTTTTTAGCACACATCGCTTGACCTCTTCTGCGCAAATTTTACTCACTGGAACTACTTCTCCAAGAAAGAGGTGAAATATCACTCCGCGTCACGTCCGCTCTTCTACCTGCATCACTTGTACACCACACAACTATTCACAATTCGAATTATATAATTTATAGTCCACTTTTAAGGTACGTGTGAAATCATCAGGCATTTGCCGTTATATCCAGCACGATCATTTACGTCTAACTGCATTAAATCGGACGAGTCCAACGGACTAGTTTACATGTAACTAGAAGCGTGGAGGGATGAGACCGTGCTCGCATCCAGTCAAGTGCGTGTTTTCCCAACTGAGATCAATGGATCTTTAGAGAGTTGTGCTTAGGTCGTGATGAAACCAAGATGGCGTGTAGTTTAGACAGGATGAACGGTGGATAGGTGACGAGGAAAGAAAACATTGGAAACAACGTGTATTTTGTGCACGCGCTCGAAACGGTAATTATAAAGAAAACGTCAACTTACACGGGACGTTCAGGAGTCAGTAGAAAAGAAGATCTCCGCGATCATCATCCCTCTAAACCGACCGAGAGAGTGTGTATGTGAGTGTTATGTGTGTGTGTGCTGGGATGGGCTGATCGAGGAGGCCGCAGAGCCACTGCCACCCAGAGACTGACCCTCTACCGAACAATAGACCCCGTGATCATCATCATACAAGACCCCGAAAGACACAAATAATAAAACTCACCGGCTCAGGCGACACCGAAGAATAAGAAGAACTCAGAGAAAGTGCAAAAAAAATGTAAGACTGTGGTGTTCAAATTCAACCTGCACTGATGGCTAAATTTATATTGATTTAGCGCAAGTGTTTATGTTTTACCTGGTATAGACAATCAGATGATCCATTTTAATGTCACACATCATATACCTGCGACCCAAGACAGCTAAAGTATCTTCACCTGGTGTGCGTTTCCACAACTCAGCCATTCCTTGGGATTGAGTGCTTATGTTTGGCCCTGCCACTGGATTTATAATCTATTTAAGTCTTCGTACTGTGGGACATGTTGTGGTTCGTTATACCGTTAACGTCAAATTAATCGTTTGTTGGATTTGTCGTGGGTCCGCTGACACTCGGATGGTGAGGCTTTATTGTTTTGATCATTAGCCGAACAGCTAACCAGCTACTTGTATAAAAGTGCTTTCTACGCAAATCCCAAGTGCACATAATGTTCACGTATAAGTCTTAAAAGTGTCTATTCACCACATTCTTGTTCCGCTTACTTTTAACAGTGAATATAAACGCTTTTCTCGAGTCTCACGCGAGTTGAGGCCGGTTAGCAGGCTAAAGCTACAGGAAATTTGGGATTATGACTCTGTCTCAAACCCTGGTGAGCTGTGTACACTAGAAAGCAGTTTTCACCGTTATGTGTGCCCTTTTTAATGTGTTTTTGTCTAATTCTAATGTCTTTTGTCTAGGTAGAGACAGCTAACTGGGTTTTGAGAGCCACTGCCACCATTATTTTATTTATAACTAACGTTAGGCGTCTGTCACGCCATTGTCAAATACATCTATCTGATTTAATAGCTAAACTTTATATAATCTGAATCAAATATCATTTGAGCGTGACAGGTCGAAATACTGTTGTTGTTTTTAACTTTATATGTTCATATTCATTTATTATGATTAATCCGTTAAAACGAGAAGTTAATGTCGTCATTATTAGCTTGGGAAATGAAGTGTGAAACGTTTTTGTCACGTGGTGCGTTTTTGTTGTCGTTTTCATAACATGGAAGATACCAGTATAAACATAATTTTGTAGTAAGTAGTAAATTAAAGGCGTGTGTCATATAAGGCATTTTCCTGGTTTATAAGGCACACTTTTGGTGAAACCAATGGCTGTATATGTATAGGCTATTTGTGTTTTCTAGACAAGGCCTAAATGATTATGTTTCGCTCCCTCCCCCATTTGTCTGGTCTGAGATTGAGAGGAAGACAAGGTCAAAATCAGGGGATTTCTGAAGTTAGAAATGATATGATGTTTCATTATAGTAGAAATTAAGGTGATTTTCTATACATGCTTCTAGGAAATGAATTTCTGTTCTCCAGTTCTTCAGTGTACTTGTGGAAGGACTTTTTCCTTTGTCTGCTAAACTTCCTGATTAGTTCATATATGAATTCATATAGTTTATTGGATGCAAAACCTGTTCTGCCATGTTTTTTACTTTAATAAAAATATGGATCTAGTGATGGCGTCAATATGGTGAACTTTTAATTGTACGTCAAAAGTTTTCATGGATGATAGTGTTGTTTGAAAACATTAACAAAAAACTTCTATAAAATGGTAAATAAAAACAATGGATCTCATTAAAATGATTTCAGGGTTCGTAAAACCATGTAAAGGGTCACGTTCAGTTAAGTGTAACAGCAAGAATGATGAATATGATTGTTTTATACAAAACTTCATTCTGCTTGTTTAAGACCAACGTGATTCAATTTGCTCTTGATTTAGAAGGTGTAGTGTTTGATTTACGTGAACTTATGCATTTCGTTTTCTTGAATTGTCTGCTTTCAGAGCGATGGATGGAGGGGAGGAGTTTGTTCCGCCGCCGGAATGTCCAGTGTTTGAACCGTCATGGGAGGAGTTTGCAGATCCACTGGGATATATCGCTAAAATCCGTCCGATAGCAGAAAAGTCTGGAATATGCAAGATTCGCCCTCCACCCGTAATCATCTCATGCTTTTTCTTTTTTTCTTCTACTATGTGATAGTTATTTTTCGACATTTAAAATGATAGTTCAGCCAAAAATGTAAATGATCATTTACTCAACCTCATGTTGTTCCAAACCTGTAAGACTAACTATATTCTGAGAAGATATTTTGAAAAGCAAGTTAGAATGGAAGGCAATGCTCAATAAATCTGTTTGGGTACCATCATTCTTTAATTCTTCATTTTTGGGTGAACAATCCCTTTATGGTTATGCCATTATGAAAATATTCACATTTTGTTAGTTAAACTGGACTTTTCTTTCTATTACAGGACTGGCAGCCACCATTTGCTGTAGAGGTGGACAATTTCCATTTCACACCACGTATTCAGAGGCTCAATGAGCTCGAGGTCAGAGCTGCATCCTGTTGAACTCTTCACCCACCCGTCTTACTCCGTGAAGCGTGAAGCGTGTTCTTATGTTGACTAAGCGGTGAAACACATCTGTTTATTTTCTCAGGCTGAGACAAGAGTGAAGCTCAATTATCTGGACAGAATTGCCAAGTTCTGGGAGATCCAAGGATCCTCTCTGAAGATCCCCAACATAGAACGACGTATTCTAGATCTGTTCAGCTTGGCCAAGGTCAATACTGCAGTCTTTTATGGAATTGACAGATTTGGTTAATTTAACTTGATAGGAAAACAAAATGGGAGATGGTCAACAGAACTTTAGCCTTTTATAGACTTTAAAGTAAACACATCCTAAGTATATCAAGAAATCTTTAGAACAGCATAAACTGGAAAGACATAATGGTTTAAGTCCATAACTTAAATGCTGTATGTCCTGTGTGATAGATTGTGACAGAGGAAGGAGGTTTTGAGGCGGTGAGTAAGGAGAGACGCTGGGCACGCGTGGCACAGAAACTCGGTTATCCTCCTGGAAAAAACATTGGCTCTCTCCTGAGGTCACACTATGAGAGGATCGTCTATCCATTTGAGATGTTCCAGTCTGGAGCCAGTTTACCGGTACAGTGTTTCACCCTTTTTTGGGCTGTTTTATGAAAATATGCACACATTCAGCATTATGTAAGAGCTATAGTAAAATCATGTTTCACTGAATGTGTTTACATGCACACACAAATATTTCAATAATCAGAATTTGATCATATTTTGATAATGCGAGCGTTAGGTACGTGTATATACATTAACCTGAATCCCATACCCTGTGTTGATCTGAATTTGTAACTGTACATTCATTTCAGCGCCAAACTATTTGTTTGTTTGTTTATTAATTTGTAATTTGTGTTCACTATTAGATACATGCAATTGTGAAAAATCAAGCTACTGAAAGTCATACTTTTAAAGTTATTAAAAGAAAATTTATGACCTACATTTGGTAATTTTTCTACTGTCCAAAATTACAGAAGAGAATCATAGGAGTAAAAGGATGTGCAAGTTTATTTGAATATGCTTAAATCAATGTCAGTCAATGTCAAAGCATTAAGCAGAATATGGTTCACATAAATGTGGTCGCAAAAGACACAGCCCTTATTATTGTGAGTGTGAGGTTGACAATTATGTGTTCTGCATATCCAGCCATGTAAACCCAGGCCGTTTGACAGTGATGAGGTAGACCGGGAATACAAACCCCACTCCATTCCTCTCCGCCAATCTGTCCCGCCATCCAAGATGAGCAGTTATGGACGACGAGCCAATCGCCTTCAGCCTGAGGTGAGTGATGTTTCTGGATTAATGTGTTGGTTAACTCTTTAAATCTTTGTTGTCATTGAACTGATTTTTGTTTGTTTGTTATACCAATATTTCATTGTGATGTAAAATTATCTCTTCATTAGCTCATTTTGTCACACAAAAAATGGATTTGAAAAAAGCCAGTGCAGTGATTTTAAAAACAGCATAATTTCATGTCTAACCTTTACAAATAAATGTAATTTATATCACTTATGTCAAAATCAGTGTTTTTTTACAGTATGCTCTATTAGATTTTTCAAAATTGTGCCAAAACCAACTAGTCTAATCTTTATTTTTAGTAATCTTAAGTTGCATACTGATGATCTTAACCTTTTCCTTTTAATGGGTGTATAACTCTCCAGGGTTTATTGGATCCATCCGAATTTGTGCTTTGTCTGAGATGTATGAGCGCTTTCGGATCAGCACTGACCATGCTTTCAAGGCACTTCCCAGCATGCTTTGCTCCCTGTGCTGTGAAAAAAAGCATTGTCCATCTTGCCCTCATCCCTCTCTCTTCTTTCTATCACTTCTCTGCTTTTCATTTGTCATTACACTTTGTCTCTTTAAAACCATTGGCCATAACCACCAGTTTTCATTACATATTAATGCAATTCCCATCCCAATCATTTCCATTGATGCAGCATTTCCCAGCGTTTATTTTGCGGGTATTTGGCTTTTTAATTTGCCTGCCCATTACATTAGCTTGGTCAATGGATTCATAGCATTAGCGATAATAAACTGTAGTATCAGCTGCAGACATCTTTATAGGTTTAGAGTTGAGAGGAAACCTAATGTGGTCGCCTTAATAATTTCTGATTCACTGAACAATTGTAATTGTTTCATGAGACTGCCGCCCATCCCTCGAATCACATGTCCCTTCCCCACTCTTAATATTTTGTCTAAAACAGTTGTACTCTTGGTTTACATCCTAGTTCAATCATGAAAAAGAACTAAAATACCCTACCAGGAAAAAGTCGGACACACATAACTGAATTTTTCTCAAAGACAACTTTTGATGTAAAGCCCTATGCTTGAATGTTTCAAACGAGTTTTGTTGACACATACTTGTGCGTACATATGAATTTCTTTAAAAATGTAACTTCTTATAACCAGTAATTGGGACCCTGTATAGTGCATAGAAGGTGTCCAACATTGGTACTTTTTTAATAAAATCTAAAATCATCCCAGGACACACACCTTATGAAGTTGGGTGAGAGAATGTCCAGAGTGTGCAGAGCTCAGAGCTATCATAGTTTTGATTTGTTTTATGTTTTTATTACATAATTCCCATACATCTACTTGAGCTATTTCATAAATAAGACTTTCTACTATTATTTAAAAATGTGGCAAATATAGTCATACTAAATAACGTGCAGGTGTGTCCAAACTTCCCACTGGTATACATGTAATATTTGTCATGTTATTTTAAATAAATGGTTAAGTTTGTTATTATTTGAACAATCATGTGCAAATACAACAAATAAAGAAAACTGTTGCAACTGTACAGTTGTACAGTTTTATACATGCTGATTTGATTTTTCCCTTAATATTCTGTCTGAAACAGTATGCCATTGGCTTACAGTTAAATCACTTCAGACATTAAAAAAAATAATAATACACATTTTTAATAGGTCACCATCCCCCGATTGACTCTGTCCTGTCGCACATGGTTGTTGTTTTTTCCTTCTGTCTCTCTCTGGAATCCATTTTGTTTTGGTTGTTGTCTCCCCATGCAGGGTCCAGAGGATCCAACTCACCACCCTCTTACAACTGGCTCTCAACACATCTCCTCGGTACTGCCTCGCTCTCTCTCTCGCTCCCTCTGTTCTTTCCTTTCCTCCCTATCCCTCACTTTCTTTCTCCTATGCTAATGTTCTCTCATGTTCTCAAAAAAACCCTTGTTCGACCTCTTGCTGTCGTTCACGCTTAGCTGGGTGTCTAATTTCATGTAGAAGCTCTTGTTTCTCGTCTTTCAGTTCTTGCTTTTGCTCATCTCTTTGTGCATCCTTCCCATCTTCCTCAGTGTCTGACAGTCATCTAACACATTTCACTTCGCTTGTCTTGTCACACTTTTAGCAATGCTGGCTTGCTTACGTTTCCTCTTTGGTGGTGGACTGGTTGCCCCTCTTTGGGCTGCATATTACTTCTAATCTTATGATATGCATATCTGTTGTCAGTCACTGCTGTTCTCTTAATGGCTGGTTCATATTTGTGTTCGTCTTGCCGCAAGTCTAAAATGAGTAGTTTTTGCTTTACGATGACACAGGTTTCAGGAACGGAACGTAAAGAAACACTGTGATTGACGTGACGGATGTTAATCTGGTCGTAATGCTTACATCCATGTGCTTCTGCATACTTAAGGCATTTAGCAGTTAGGGCTGGGTGATTATTTTAAATATTTATGATATGTTTGCTGTGATTTTACTGGTGATGTAAAAATTAAGCAACATAATCAGTTTTGCAATATGTTAGACTGTCATTAGACAGGTTTCTCTAAGTATAAGAACTTTAAGGAAGTTGTTTTAATAGTATCTCATTTAAGTTGGTACATTCAGTTCTTTTTCATTAATAATTTAAATTGTTCTTTTCAATGAAGAGATTTAGATATCAATTCTCAAAGATTTGTTTTGTGTTTTCACCCAATTTTTTGTTCCAAGTCCCTGTGTGGCATTTTTTTAGTTGTTAAAAGTTAATTTGTTAGTTGTTTAAGCATAAATAATATTTAAGTTAATATTGCTGTTTTTTTATGCTGTTTTGTTTAGGAAAAATTGCTGTGGAAAACTTTTTGTCTGCATTTATATAAATTTTGACTGGAGTTTTACTTGTATTACACATTTTGAAAGTACTTGACAACAAGGGCTTTTTGGTGGTTTTTTTTTTTTTTTTTTTTTGATTGAAAAAAGTTTCACATTTTTAAATATAGAGAGATATTTTTTTTGAACATAATAAAGACAGCTTTATTGCCCAGCCCTTTCAGCAGTCGATCATTTCATAACAGACTTTCAGAAATGCCATTCAGTATTAATTCTTTAAATTGTTAAATATTTGCTTTTTCTCTTGATAGCAGTCAAGTCTGGCACAAAACTAACTTTATGCATGTTTGCTTTTGCTTTATCACTCTGCAGTGCTATCTCAACCATTTTTTATTTATTTCGATAAATCTGTGGTTTTCATTCAGTTTTGAATTGTAGTTTGAGCAAAAAGGATTACGCCGACACTGCTGATGCTTTACAGCAATGAGAAAAGTAGTGGAAATATAATAGCCTAATAGCATGAACAGTCAGGGATCCCTCATGGAAAAGCTGTTTAGTGTAGTGGAAGTCACGTTCCATCCTAAACAAGCTTTATTTCATAAATATAGGGGTAAGAAAAACCCTCCCAAGATATTTCGTCACCTCTGTCCATGTAGTTCACTTACAGTCTTTCACTTGCATCCATTAGCCGGAGCCTACAGAGGAAGACATAGAGAAAAACCCTGAGCTGAAGAAGCTACAGATCTATGGGGCTGGACCTAAAATGATGGGGCTGGGTCTTGTACCTCGAGACAAGACACGGAAGAAAGGTTTGTGTCTGCAGTTGCATCTGATGCACACACATTTTTGTGATCATAACATATTGTAATAGCTAAATTGAAATATGTTCCTATATATATATATATATATATATATATATATGATTTTGTTCTACTATAAGTGCAGTTCTGTTTGCATATATAGTAATTAAACCCTTTCTCCAGATGAACTGCCACAGACGGTAATAGTGCGGGACAGTGCTGCCTCTGCATCTGTGAAGGATGAACCAGGAGAGACGCCGGTCACAAAAGCAGATCCAGACATTCCCCCTCCACCCCCAAATCTCATCGTCAAGGAGGATGTTGATGATGACAAAAGTCACATTGCTGATCCTAATGACCCCGGCGATGAACCCTGCACTAAGATGACCATGAGACTCCGACGCAACCTCAATAACCCACAGTTTGTAAGTTTGAGAGAGGCATCTGGACTTAAGAGTTGACTTTTTTTTTTTTTTTTTTGTGCTTCTGAGACATCTGAATCAGTAACTACATTTACATGCTACCAAATAATCTGTTAGTAATTGGATTGATGGCTGAATTGGACTGAGAAGCCTTGATCCAAATTAAATTTTGAACTTTTTGAAATTTTTCATTCAGATTAAAAAATACCTTGTATTGCATATGTTTACATCTTATGAAAGTACATATGTTTATATTTACATCTTTCAAACTGGTCAGTGAAGGAGACTGGATATTTACTATATATTTGCTTAAAAAGCTTTTCTTGCATATCTAAAAAGAAAGCTGACATCTAGTCATATTGCACTGACTTTATCCAGTTCTGAGTGCGGCGACTGGGATGAAGTTTTGTTTGGAATACATGTAATGCACATGGAAACAAATATGTGATTCGGATTGGGGTACATTAAAAACAGGACTCCCAGAATCTGATATCGGATTGGATTTATTCGGACTGACAAATAGTGTGTCATAAGTCTTTTGCACGAGCAGTAGTGCTAATTTAGACCAGTGGTTCCCAACCTTTTCCAACTCATGGTCCACACAACCAAACACGTACGTTTCCGCAGCCCACTGCAAGAATTTAACAGACCTGACTATTTGTGTCGCGTAGGCTAGTGAATTTTGCATTTGCATCTTGTACATGGCTGTTAATAAATGAAGTTGTCTACACAACTCTTTACATCATGTCCATACTTTATTAAAATGAGGCGATTCACGAGCTTGTATAACTCTGAACAAAAACTCTGGCGTTTTGAGCGGTGAGTGGATTCTGACGACCTTAAACACCTCTGATTGGCGTTCAAGAGATCAACAGATGTCTTTGGCTATGTTGCAAAAGCATGTTGTAAATAGACACATTCGCGGGCGAAAGTGAAAGCGAAAAGCGAGCATGCGTTGTGTGAAATGAGGGCAAATAAGTGAACACAGCTTGATGTGAAGCTTATTCCGGTAAAATAACGTGTGCAGCTAATAAAAAAAATAAAGTAAAGCTAAAATAAGCTAAAAAATGTAGAGCTTCATTTCATGCTTGTTCTCCGCTCCCACACATGTGGGCTAGCACTGGCTAGTAGTCACTATTGTATTTTCTTTGTTTAGCTTTATTTTTAGTCTTTTTGATGTCAGGCATTGCTGAATTTGTAAATGAAGAAACATCTGCATTTGTCCTTTTCAGCGACTCTGCTGACAACCATTTATCCATGTTTAAATCTGTTGTAGCCGACAGTAACTGTAAGCAGCAAAATTATTGTAGATAAATTGGTGATTTTATTCTTAACACAACTTAAATAGTGAATACACAGTAACACTTTTAATATTTTTTTTATTTCATTAAATGTTGAATTATTATATTAAACATTTTTACATATATTAACAAATCTATTCTTTTTATTAATAGTAAATGGCAGCCCCCCCCACGGCAACCCACTGGGCGGCTGCAGCCCACGAGTCGAAAACCACTGATTTAGATAATTTTCAATGTGACCCAGATGTTATTTCAAGATAAACCAACGTGTTTGATTTTGCTAACTTTAGACTAAGGAATGTTATCTTTTGCATGCACTAACTGAAATCTTCACCAGGTGGACTCGTTTGTATGTCGGATGTGCGGA
This sequence comes from Megalobrama amblycephala, assembly GCF_018812025.1. NCBI lineage: Eukaryota > Metazoa > Chordata > Actinopteri > Cypriniformes > Xenocyprididae > Megalobrama > Megalobrama amblycephala. The sequence continues at coordinate 31,288,098 of NC_063055.1, forward strand.
CGTGGGGATGAGGACGAGAAGTTGCTGCTCTGTGATGGGTGCGATGATAATTATCACACGTTCTGCCTGATACCTCCTCTCACAGACCCACCCAAGGGCAACTGGCGCTGTCCCAAATGTGTAGCAGAGGTGAGAGAGACCAGACAGAAATTTATTCTTGCCTTATTCTGGTGTGATATACAGGATATTCTGTTTTAGTAAATTATTTAGCATATGTGTGTGGAGCTTTTAAGTGACTGTTGAGATTTTTTTGCTGCTTATTGTTCTTGGTATAGCGATCAACTTTAAATGTGTGTTTTCTCTGTGTAGGAGTGTAAAAAGCCATCGGAGGCGTTTGGTTTCGAGCAGGCCACGCGAGAGTATACGTTACAGAGCTTCGGTGAGATGGCCGACACTTTTAAAGCCGACTACTTCAACATGCCTGTCCATGTGAGTGTTTTTTTTACTCCACTTACTCGATATTGAGACCCCACAGACACTTAATGCTCAAGTATGAATCGTTTTATTGACACTAAATTGGTCCTTTACTCATTTCTGTGTTTTTTGTTTTTTTTTAGATGGTGCCCACAGAGCTGGTTGAAAAGGAGTTTTGGCGGTTGGTTAGTAGTATTGAAGAGGACGTAACTGTAGAATATGGTGCAGACATTCACTCGAAAGAATTTGGTAGTGGTTTTCCCGTTAACAATGGCAAGAGACACTTATCAGATGAGGAAGAGGTTTGTTATTGCCCCCCCCCCCTTTTTTTTTTCTTTTCATTTTTCATTGTTTTTTGTCAAGAAGAGAAAAATTAAGCTCTCCACCCTGTTCCTATTGCAGGAATATGCCCGGAGCGGCTGGAATCTGAACGTTATGCCAGTGTTGGAGCAGTCAGTATTGTGCCACATTAATGCAGATATCTCGGGCATGAAGGTGCCATGGCTGTATGTGGGCATGGTTTTCTCCGCTTTCTGTTGGCACATAGAGGACCATTGGAGTTACTCTATCAACTATTTACACTGGTAATGCACAAAGAGGCTTTATGTATTGTGTCACATCTTTTGGGTCCTACAATGGAGAAGCTCTGGTAAATGTACACGTACTGTTTGAATGTTTGACATCAATACGATTTTTTTTTTTAAAGAAATTGAGATTTTAATTCAGCAGTGACACATTAAATTGATCAAAAGTGACAACGACATTTATGATGTTACAAAAGATTTCTATTTCAAATAATGCTGTTCCTTTGTACTTTTCTAATAAACGAATCCTAAAAATGTATTGGTTTCCTTAAAAATATTGAGCAGCAGCAGCTGTTTTCAACATTGATAATAAGAAATGTTTCTTGAGCACCAAAGCAGCATATTAGAATGATTTCTGAAGGATCATGTGACACTGAAGACTGCTGAAAATGCTATCACAGGAATAAATTATATTTTAAAATGTAGTGAAATAGAAAACCGTTATTTTAAATTGTAATTTTTTTATTTTTTTTTTTACAACAAAAATATTTGCTTTTGTCAGTCCTTAGTTTATTTGAACTTTATTTGGTTTTCCCTGAAATATCTTGCATTACTTTGACTTCTTTGTCTTCTTTTTCAGTTGTAAAATCTGTTGGGAAAGCACGTGTTTAGTGACCATATCGTTTGTGTAATGTAATTGCTTTCTGATGCGCCTTGGACAACATTGAAAAATGTTGATTTTGGTTTCTCTGTTTTAGGGGTGAGCCCAAAACATGGTATGGTGTGCCATCATCAGCTGCAGAGAAGTTAGAGGAGGTGATGAAGAAACTCACACCTGAGCTCTTCGAGTTCCAGCCAGACCTGCTTCACCAGCTTGTCACCATCATGAACCCAAATATACTCATGAGTCACGGAGTGCCGGTTTGTAATACAAAAACTCACACAAACTCATTATCATTAGTGTATTTATGGTAATGAGGTTGTATCATTAAGCCACCACTAATTTAAGAATGTGTCATGAGGCCTGAAGAAACTATGAAATTCTATAAAATTTCTTTTTGGTAAATTTTGGTTAAAACAATAGATGTACTATATATATATATATATATATATATATATATATATATATATATGTATGTGTGTGTGTTCACACAAAAATGTGCGTGTTCTCTGTGAAGAGTTTTGGTGGTGTTATTGATGTGTCATGCTTTGTGTGAACGGGCCTTCAAAACACTGATCTCAATTCATTGTTTTCGGTCAGGTGAAAGACCTGACGCTTAGGCCTGGAGGGCAAAACATCCATACAACTGCAGCACAATCACTAAAAATAGCGTTTTCCTTAACATGGAAAACACTTAAAGTGCCTTAATGTACTAAAACAGCTTATTGATGATGTATACTATATAAAAGCGAACAGATGAACACTAAATGGTTGAGGTTTTTCTTTATAATGGTTTTCTATGGAAAAATGCTTAATCAGAAACTGCATTGTTTATATTCTGTGTTCATCTGCTTGCCTGTACATAGTATGCATCATTAATATGGTGTATATTGAGTTTGGTCTTTTAATATTAATACTTAGTACAAACCCGGTAAAAATAATTTGTGGGCAATGGAGAAAACCTTGTTTTGCCCTCCAGGTGGTCATTCATATAAGGGTGTGACATCATGTGAATTATGAATTAGTCATAATTTGTCTTTTGATTGACAGGTGGTTCGGACCAATCAGTGTGCTGGGGAGTTCGTCATCACTTTTCCACGAGCTTATCACAGCGGTTTCAATCAGGGATATAACTTTGCAGAAGCAGTCAACTTCTGCACTGCAGACTGGGTAAAGAAATACAACACACATAAATGCACCTTGATTTTAGATCTTTGAAGATCTACTTTTTAAATATACTTTACCTGTTCTGAGTTACCGAGGCTGTTGCTCTTCCTGTCTCTCTGCTAGCTGCCCACAGGGCGCTCTTGTATCGAGCATTACCGACGGCTGAGGCGCTACTGTGTGTTCTCTCATGAGGAACTCACCTGCAAGATGGCGGCCTGCCCAGAGAAGCTGGATCTAAACCTGGCAGCCGCCACACACAGGGAGATGTTCATCATTGTACAAGAGGAGAGGAAACTACGCAAAAGCCTGCTGGAAAGGGTAAAGCCCTGAGCATACTTCTTTTTTTACGTGTTCACTAGTGTATGCACACAGTCGAATGCACAGCCTTGCAAAGTATTTTGTTAAAATGCTCAAAAACAACCTGCATTGTTTATAATTAACCTACCCAGAATGCTCAGTAGGTATCTTGTTAGGTTTTGAATCAGACCAAAGGTCATGCTGATTTTGTACTTCTTGATCAAAACTGCCATTATCTACACAAACACACAAATACTTTAAGTTGCTGGCCTTTTAAAAGCTGACTGACTGCATTTTTGTGTTGTGGTATCATCTCTCAGGGCATAAAGGAAGCTGAAAGGGAGGCCTTTGAGTTACTCCCTGATGATGAAAGGCAGTGTGACAAATGTAAGACCACCTGCTTCCTCTCGGCCCTGGCATGTTCGAACTGTCCAGAGCGCCTTGTTTGCCTCTATCATGCACAGGACCTTTGCTCTTGCCCCAGTGAAAAACTCTACCTCAGGTAACCCAGAACTCTGCCTGTCTGTGAGTTCTTATGTTCTTGGTTACAGATGTGTTTTGCAGGAAGTGTCTTATGTGCTCTCTGTACCTCCTCTTTGAAGGTATCGCTATACTCTGGATGAACTCTTGGCCATGTTGCATCGGCTGAAAGTTCGCGCTGAGTCTTTTGACTCATGGGCCAACCGAGTGAAGGAAGCCCTAGAACAGGAAGAAGGCAACAAAATAGGTAACTGCGTTTGTGAATAGTTATTATTAGTCTTTCTGAGAATGTGCAAATGGTCAAAGTCCATACCCAAAAAAAAAAAAAAAATCAGTATGTCAAACCATATATTAGACAGATTAGTGGTTCTCAACCAGTAGCCTGGAGAATGTCCAAGGGGGCCTCAAGAAGACTTAAAATGAGGCAAAACAAGTTCTGAAACAAGCTAAAACAACTAAAAATCAAGATAGATCTTTAATTCACCTCCTCAACGATGGTTTGTTTGTTTTCTTTAAAGGACCAGGGCCTTGGAAAACCTGGATATATGATTAAAAGTGTGATTTCTAGACGTTAAGTCATGTAAATTTAACAATCTTAAAACACTATGGTCATGTTTATAATGAATATACTTTTTTTTTTTTTTTCTAGTTATGTCAAGTTTTCTAGTTATGTAAGACTTCCGTTTTTCTTCGAAACAAATGAAAATCTTTTTGAAATCTGAGAGCTTTCTGTCCCTCCATAGACAGCTACGCACCTGACATGTTGACGCTTCAAATGTGAATAAAAGCCTAAATTCAGTCTAAACCGCTCAATTCATATGGATTAATTTTATGATCTCTTTATGAACTTTGGTAGTCTCACAGCTGTCTACGGAGGGACAGAAAGCTCTCAAATTTTATCAAAAAGATCTTCATTTGTGTCCTAAAGATGAACAAAAGTCTTACTAGGATTTTATTATTATTATTTAAATACAGATGTTATTATTTAAATACTCAGTTTCTGCCTGGAAAAGTCATTTGGTTAAAAAAAGGGGAACCCTGAAGCACATTCAGCTCTTAAAACTTTTGGAATCTTGAACTTAATGTACAGAAACTGAGTGTCCATTGTTGTGGGAAAAAAGTTTGAGAACCACTAACTATGACTGATCTTCATTCTTCTCTTTTCAGACATTAAAGATCTGGAGGTTCTGAAAGAAGAGGCAGCTGAAAAGAAGTTCCCCAATAATGAGCTGCTCCAGCGCCTCAACACAGTTCTCACAGACATAAGCAAGTGTGAGAGCAGAAGCACAGAGCTCCTTAGCAGCAGCCAGAGCAGTAGAATGAGTCTGGAGGAGTTGAGGACTTTGGTGGACACCATGCAGAACCTACCCTGTGTTATGACACAGCAGGAGGAAGTGCAGGTAAGGAGGAGGGAAAATAGGCCAAAGGTGTGTCGCATAAAACGTTAGCCCAATAGATGTCAGCAGCCATCTGTTTAAAAGCCTAACCACCATCTCTTCTTTTCCAGGCGGTATTGCAAAGATAGAGGAGTTTGATTCACGTGCTCAGGCTCTGGTTGACCGCTCCAAGGGCGAGTGGAAGCAGGACTCTCCTCTGCCCGCGGCTTCCGAGATCCAGGCCCTGCTGGAGGAGGGAGCATCGCTGCCCGTTATTGCCCCGGCATGTGAGCTCCTGAGCGGGCTGCAGGAGCAGGGTCGCTGGCTGGGAGAGGTCAGGCGAACGTTAGGGCCAGAGGGGAGCGAGGTGACTCTAGCTGTGCTGAGGAACTTAATGGAGGCGGGTTGTAACGTACCACAGAGCATATCAGTGGAGACTGCTATGGCTGAACTGCAAGAGCTACTGACTATAGCCGAGCGCTGGGAGGAGAAGGCACAGATCTGTCTGGAGGACAGGTGAGCTGGTTCAAGAGAGGGGTGGAATATGTCACCACACCAATGCAGCCACCATTTTCATCTCTCAATTGTCTCTTACGAGCAGGCAGAAACACCATCTGTCGACACTGGAGGCTATTGTGAACGAGGCTCAGCTAATACCAGTGCAGCTGCCTAACATCCTGTCCCTGCAGGCCTGCTTGAGCCGAGCTCGCGCTTGGGTCACGGACCTAGAGGAAATTCAGGTAATTATTTAGCCAGTTATGATAAACTGTGGACCAAGGTGGTTGTGGCCTAAGTGTGAATGTCTTTTCTGTCTCTAATCTCTGGCGGAGAAGAACGGCGAGCACTACCCGTGTCTGGATGACCTGGAAGGTTTGGTGGCCATTGGGCGGGACCTGCCAGTGAAGATGGAGGAGCTGAAGCAGCTGGAGCTGCAGGTGGCCAGTGCTCACTCGTGGAGAGAGAAAGCCAGCAAAACCTTCCTGAAGAAGAACAGCCAGCACAGTCTGCTGGAGGTGAACACACTGATGCTTTCTAAAGGCCCTCATATATTCATGGCAAAGTTCTTTTCGTTCCTTGCTTAGGGGTGTAAAGCAGTTTGAAATGCCTGAGAAGTGGTATTCTTTTTAAGCAAACACCTCGATGCCACCCGTGCTGCTGGGAACGACATTTAGATGAATGTGTAAATTTGTGACCCTGGACCACAAAACCAGTCATAAGGGTACATTTTTTGAAATTGAGATTTGTACAAAGCTGATTAAATAAGCTTTCAATTGATGTATGGTTCGTTAGGACAATATTTAGCCGAGATACAACTATTTGAATGAAAATCTGGAGTCATGAGGGTGCAAAAAAATCAAAATATTGAGAAAATCGTCCTTAGCACGCATATCCACTCACAAAAATAAATGTTTGATATTTACGGTAGGAAATGTACAAAATATCTTCATGCAACATGATCTTTACTTAATATCCTAATGATTTTTAGCATAAAAGAAAAATCGGGAATTTTCACCCATACAGTGTATTGTTGGCTATTGCAACAAATATACCGGTGTGACTTAAGACAGGGTCACATTTGTGCTGAGCACCTTCCTTTCAATCACAAAATAAACACTTAATAAAAATGACATTGAGAAAATAGCAGATAAGAAGGCCTCTGATCATAGCGTTGTGAATATGTTTGCACCATCACTGCAATTTGGCACTCCAGTCAAGTCATGACATGTTTGTTTATTCAGCAGTTTATACAATAGATTGCTTTAAAAGGTTAGTTCACGCAACAATTTAAATTCTGTCATTAATTACTCGCCCTCATGTCGTTTCAAACGCGTAAGACATTTGCTCATCTTCGGAACATAAATGAAGATCTTTTTAATGAAATCTGAGAGCTTTCTGTCCCTCCATTGACAGCCTACACAACTACCAATTTCAAGCCCCAGAAAGGTAGTAAAAACATAATTTAAGTATTCCATGTGACTCCAGTGGTTTCACTTCAATTTTATGAAGCAATGCGAGTGCTTGGATTGCGCAAAAAAAACCTCCACGCATTTTACAACTTAATTTACAAAATACGCACGTTCCCGCAACAGTGTCTGCTCTCACATCTGCAGAACATGCATGCGTCACATACAGTATCTTAATTTGCATTCTGAAGATAAGCAATAGATAAGTCTTAAGGGTTTTAAACAACATGAGGGTAAGTAATTAATGGCAGAATTTTCATTTTTGGGTGAACTAACCCTTTAAAGTAACATCTTTATAGTATTAAACATAAAAAAAAAACATTGTCAGTGCTGCGTTCAATTAGAATTATTTCAATTTCTACTATAAGGCAGCTCTCCAGTGTGTTCATATTTTTATTGATGGGCATCTGAGCTCAATGGACTAAACAGAATAAATGAACTGTAGATTTCCACGTCAAAGAAAGTGGAACCCCAGAGCACACCTGTTATGTAATTTCCATGAACCAATAGTAGTGCTAAAACGTTTACCAGCCTGGAGCAAACTTTTCTGGAAAGTTTGCTTTGGCAAACTGAAACAAACTTTGTTTTGGACTGATTTTCTTCAAAATTACATCACACCAATTCTTTCTTCAATTTTGCTTGAAGAATATAAGGGCCTTAATGCTGCCTTAAAGGGGCCATCTAAACCTTTTGTTTCTGAAATCATGTTATTCGGCATTTAATAGACAGAGCCGTAGATCACTGATAAGCTACGCAATATCGCGTTCATTATCGCAGATGAATTGCCTTCGATAATGAACGCGATATTGCGTAGCTTATCAGTGAACTACGGCTCTGTCTATTAAATGGCGCTTCATTTGAAAGCAGGTGATGGCGATTTAGCGGCAATCAGGGAACCGGCTTTACTGACGAAATGCGCGTGACAATCGCATGCGATATATCGCCCAGCCCTAGTTTCTTGCATCAAAAATAGTCAGTATTTAGTTTTACCCCACCTTTGTGCAGGTGTTGTGCCCATGTGTTGAGAAGAGCAAGAAGAGGGAGGAGAACTCGTTGGGTACTGAAGCAGATTCTGATGTCAATGTATTAGGCCTCACTGCTCAGGACCTTCGAGACCCAGGAGCTATCGTGAGTTACTGTTTACACATAACTGTTTTTATCCTTTTGAGTGTGTTCATACATCACACTACCAGTTAGTCTGACTCAGTGTATGGCAAACATTCTGTTCTAAAACCTAGTGAGCTGACTACAGAGGCAGTATTTTAAGGCATCATAAGTACTCTTCCGATGCAAAGGTTACTCTAAACGGTAAGCAACTTAACTGTGCTGCCTCCAAAGATGCATGTTTTGGTAATAATTTAAGACAAAGTATGTATACTTTTGGCTCTAGGATGCTGAGGCAGCTCACTAGGTTTTGGAACACAGCCTAGTTTGTTTTTTTGTTTTTTTTCAATTGCATTGTAAGTTGATTAGGTTTTGCATATTTATCTGAGTTGTGTTATCAATATCAGGTGATGGCATTCAAAGAGGGGGAGCGTCTGGAGAAAGAGGCCCTTCTTCGCCTTCAGCAGGTTAATTTAACTAAACCCGGTGTGGAAAAAGGAGCAAGCGGTGATCAGAACGGCATCAAGATGGAAAGGAAACAGAGTGACTCTATGGAGACAGACACGCCCCTCAACTCAGACAGTCCCGTACTGCTGAATGGTGGACCCACCCCTTCCCTCAACCCTAGCCAATCAGTATGCGTGTGCAGTGGTCCACCCCGCCCCTTGCTTCACCGGTGCCATCTGTGCAAAGACTGGTTCCACGGAGGTTGTGTGCCCTTTCCACCACTGCTGGGCTCCTCCGACACACATCTAACAAAGCCCCTCTGCTGGTGGGACTGGAATACACGTTTCCTCTGTCCGCGGTGCCAACGATCCCGGCGGCCACGGCTAGAAACCATTCTAGCCCTGCTGGTGGCGCTGCAGAGGTTACCTGTACGCCTGCCAGAGGGAGAGGCGTTACAGTGTCTAACAGAGAGAGCCATTAACTGGCAGGGTCGAGCCAAACAGGCACTAGACGCTCCAGAATTACAGAGGGCGTTAGAGAGATTGCAACAAGTGAAGGAGGAAATGGTCAGTATAAAAGAGGAAGAACCAGTTGAGAAAAAGAAATGGAACGGGGATACTGTAATTGTGCTGTCTGACTCGGAGGAAACAGAAGATGGTGTTATCGATCTGACGGAGGAAGTGAACTCGCCAAAAAAAAGTGAAGAGAAGGCTGCTAATGGTACACCGGTAAGGAAGTGCAGCTGTAACATTTCAGAAATCAAACAAATGTAAAAACACAAACATATTTGTAAAACGTCTTTTTTGTCTTCCTGTCCAGTCTGGCTGTGAGAATGGAATTGCCAGGAAGTTAAGCACTCATGACTTTACAGGTTGGTTTGTTCACTAGCCTCCCTGATATGAATAATCAAGCTGCTTAAATTTATTTTTAACCCATTGGTTCTTCTCTCTTGTCAGGGGTGGAGTCTCTGTTGTCACTAGTGCCATGTCTCAAAGGGCCGGTGATCGAACTGAGCACATCCACCAGAGCGCAGCTGGAGGAGCTTCAGCTAGAAGGAGACCTGCTGGAGGTCACGCTTGACCAGACACACACCATTTATAGGATCCTACAGGCGGCATCACAGCCGCCACATGATGCCCTGCATACGCTCATACAGGTGAGGGAGGAGAGTTTCAGATCACCTGATTTATGCTGTGAAGACCATTTTTGTTACATTTGTAAGCAGTGAATGTAATATCACTAATTGAAATCAAATTACCACATTTCAGGATGAACACTTCTGCTTAATATACCGTGATAGTTATTTGCATCAGGCAGCAGCTTTCCTTTTCTCTTCCTTTGTTTTTTCTTTACCATTTCCTTTTCTTTTCCATTTCATTTTCCTTTCTATTCGTTATTTTCGTTTTCATTTCTTTGCCCTTTCATCTTTTCCTTTGTCTTTTTTCCTTCCATTCTTTCTTTGTCCTTTATTGTCATTTCTTTATTTCTGTTTCCTTTCTTTTCTTATTCTTTCCTATTCATTTCTTTTTTTCTTTCCCCTTTTCTTACCTATACATTTTATTTCCACTTCCTGTTTTTTTCTATTCTATTCTTTTCATTTTCTATTTAATTTCACTACCTTTTCTTTAATTCTCTTTTCCTGTCCAATTCACTTCACTTTCCTTTCCTTTCATTCCCATTTATTTTTCCTCCTCTTGTCTTATTCCGTTCATTTCATTTTTCTGGGGCCGTATTCACAAAACATTTTATCTTACCACTAAGAGTTCTCCTAAATAGCAGTAAAAGTTCTTAGCTAATAGTTTTCTCTTAACCTATTCACAAAGCTGCTGAGACAAACTTTTACTAAGGAATAAAGAGAAGTCTTAAGCTAAGAGTAAGGGCGGGGTTGACCTCGTTGCTATGGATGATGTCAACTAGTTTACTAACTATGCACACAGTGATTGGTTGATGGGCGAGGAGACTCTGTCAGTGATTTAATCATAGAAATACTGTAGAATGAGGTATCACGTTGCCATATTCAAATAAAGGTTTTAAAATGAACGCTTAGTAAACTAGTATATGTTCAGCTAATTGTCAACCTCTTACATGTCTGCATGATGCATCTCAAGAGATTGCAGAATTCAAGCGATAAATTGTTTTATAAACAAAGTTTGGGAGGAACGGTCTATCTAATCAGCTCGAGAGGAGGTATGTAGTATACACAGACGAGAGCTGACTCACCTATTGGTACATCGACAGTTTTCTGCATCCCTCCGCCACCCCGTTCCTCACTCTCAGCTGGAGATACGGGGGAGAACTCTGGGTTTGGACTAAATTCCAAGCTCGGAGTCCTCGATCCCCTTGGACAGCATGCCAAATATGCTTATTATTTATATTTTTACTCTATTCAATCATAAACCCGTGAAAACAACTGCCACAGGTGATCAGACATTTATTTATTAAAGCTATATTTTTTTGCGTTTTACTGTAGATTCAAGTCTATCAATCAAAATATGTATTTCATTTATGAAGAAAAGGTTCGGCACCCAAGGCTCTATCACTATTGTCTCAATAGTGTTCAGTGTCTTTGAGTTGATTGCTGAGGCGGATTGGGAGCAAAGGCCATTAGGATTGTTTGTGATTTGGTCTTAGTGATTTAGGAGTCCTCTTGACGACTACTAGCGTTTCACAGATTTAGGATCTAATTTTAATGCTAAAATTCTTTGTGAAATACTCCTAGAGCAAAAATTTTGGAGTGCTAAAATTAGGACTGACACACCCTTTTTTTTTTTCTCCTAAATCAGCAAGTTAGGAGCTACTTTTAGCCTAAAGATGTTTTGTGAATACAGCCCCTTTTCTTTATATTGTTTTCTTTTGTTCCTTGTCTTATTTCCTTTTCTCTTTTTCCTGTCCCATTTCTTTTACTTACTCCTTATTTAATTCCCTTGCCCTGTTTTATTCTTTTCCTTTTATTTTATTTTCCTGACATGTGGCAAGTTTCATGAACTGATTAGATTAAACCTAAAAAAGTTATGACCAGTCTTGACGAACAAATTAGATTACTAACTTTTAAGTTGGTTACATAAAAAAGCTAGACTGGTCTAATTTGAATCTAAAAAGAATGACAAGTTAGCAGTTAGCCAAGGCGTAATCTGTCTAACTGGTTCTTAAGACACAGTCTTAACATAGTGGCTGTGTTTATTCAACTGGCCCCTGACCTGTTAATGATATCACACCTCGTCCTACTTGAATGGTTAGCATTTCTGCTTAGACAATTGTTTTGCATTTTTCTGTTTGTTTTTCTGAGGTCATGTTTTGTGAAGGCTGTTTGTTTGAAAGCGCTGTTGTCCATATTGACAAATGTATTTAATTCCAGTATTCTTGCCATACTTATGCAGGAAACACTGCATGATTTTAGCCTTGTTTTTCACTCCCTGACAGTTTCATGGAAATAGCAGACAAATTCCCAAAATTAGAGGCAAATTGTTGCTTGTTCATGTGAGAGACAATCGCATAGTGTGTATGATCAAAGACACGTTCTGAGAGATGCACTGATGCCCCTGAGATATTTAGTGACTCAAGAGTCATGCAGTATGAAATGTATTTTGACAAAAAAATTACATCAGCTATGGCCTACAGCCAATGAGAACAGAAGATGGAGGGTAAGTTTAGTGGGAGTCTTTATTTTATTATTATTCACTGCAAATCAGCACACAGATAACTTGGATCACGAGCTTCTTATGTGCATCATTTTAACAAAAAGAAATCCAGTCTTTGATCTTGCATTATTTCCTGTATCAATTTTCACGTATGTTTGGTTGTGAAACGTAGACCAGACAGTTGTCGGCAGTTCTTCCTATTGAAATGTATAATCTGTTGTCGATCTGTCATGTAATGTGCACGCAACAGCAACTAAATGGTATCCCAGACAGTTGTGTAGTATGAGAAGAACAGCCATCAGCCAACTTTGAAAAATCATGCAGTGTACCTGGCATTAAAGGAACACTCCACTTTTTTGAAAATAGGCTCATTTTCCAACTCCCCTAGAGCAGGGGTTCCCAAACTTTTCAGCCCACGACCCCCAAAATAACGATGCCAGTGACTTGCGACCCCCACAGTCCTCGGAGGAGGTTAAAGTAGGCTATACAACCATTGTGCGCAATGGCGCACACGCACTAACGCCTGTTTGCAGTGTGCATTTTTGTTCTGTGCCCATATTAACGGATTAGAGCGTTCAGACTGCACGCAGATGCGGTCCGGCAGTGCGTTCCAGGAGCGGTGCGTCTGCAGCAGTGCAGCGATCGTTTCCGTGCCAAGTCTATTTTTGCTGTGCTGCACAGCGTTGAATTAAAACGACATTGTTCGCATTAAAATAAACATGTATTGACGTGAAAAAAAAATAGTAATTTCACCATAGATGCATATAATTTAAAGTCTATGTAACACAGTTACACATGGCTATTTTTGCCTCAGGTAAAGCAAGGAAAATGACACCTTACCAGGCATTTAGTTGAACAAGTAAAAAATACGATAGCACTCGTCTCTTCGTGAAGGTGGAAAAACAAGTTCTTTATGACCTGAGGGATTTCTAGTAAAAAAAATTTAAAAGGAAAGAAAAGACAAGAGTCGCCTGTTTTTGTCTATTTTAAGTTTTTATTTAAAATGTTTGTAATTTTAACATAAGCTTGTTTATACGTTTTGCCACTTGCGTGAGCAACATAATATATAAATCTAAAGTATTACTTTTATAAAGTAATGAAATGAATAAAACGTTTAAATGTAGTGCATTTAAACGTGACATTATGAAATATAGTGTAGCTATTCAAAGAGAATCGCAATTGCTGACACGCCATGTTCAGAAACAACTTTTGGATTTGAAATAAAAAAATAAGTAAATGTTCTGTTTGTGATATACAGCTATGGATCAGTTGTGCACTGCAAACACTGCATATGTGAAAACAATATGTAGCACGTGCTACATATTATGTACTGCAAAGGCATGACGGTGGTGCTTCTCCACTATCCTCCGCTGGCCTCCCTGCGTTGTCTTTTTTGGTCGATATTAACCAACGTTTCATTTTGACAAAAATAATATCCAAAGCTTAAACCCTAAAGAATTACCTATGTGCACATGTCTGAATGTTTAACATGGTGCTGTAAATTGACCTGCTGCATCTGATGCTGTTGCTAATATGTCGTTAATCTGTCGTAATCACCTCAGGAGTCACGGTTGAGGGGAAGGAAAATCGAAAGGTTGATGGCTTTTTTTATTTGCATGGTTTTTAATTTAACTACTATTTTTAGTATTTTGTTACAATTATTGATAAAATATGCTATTTCTAATCGTTTAAAAAAAAAAGTGTTTTTTTTTTTGTTTTTTTTTATTTCTGGAAATCATCTTGCGACCCCTCCCTCGCCGTCTTGCGACCCCCACTTTGGGAACCACTGCCCAGTTAAACAGTTGTTGTACCGTTTTCGAATCCATTCAGCCGATCTCCGGCTCTGGCGGTAGCACTTTTAGCATAGCTTAGCGTAGTTCATTGAATCTGATTAGACCGTTAGCATCTCACTCAAAAGTGACCAAAGAGTTTTGATATTTTTCCTATTTTAAACTTGACTCTTCTGTAGTTATGTTGTGTAGACCGACGGAAAATGAAAAGTTGCGATTTTCTAGGCTGATATGGCTAGGAACTGTATTCTCATTCCGGCGTAATAATCAAGGAACTTTGTTGCCGTACCATGGGTGCAGCAGGCGCAATGATATTATGCAGCGCCTGTGACCCCGTTTGCACAGGGAGCGTGCCTTGTAACCATGGAGACGTTTTTATGAGACGCTGCGTAATATCATTGCACCTGCTGCACCCATGATACGGCAACAAAGTTCCTTGATTATTACGCCGGAATGAGAGTATAGTTCCTAGCCATATCGGCTTAGAAAATCGCAACTTTTCATTTTCCGTCGGTCTTAGTACACAATGTAACTACAGAAGAGTCAAGTTTTAAATAGGAAAAATATTGAAACTCTTTGGTCATTTTTGAGCGAATGCTAACGGTCTAATCAGATTCAATGAACTATGCTAAGCTATGCTAAAAGTGGTACCACAAGACCCGGAGATCAGCTGAATGGGTTCGAAAACAGTAAAACTCAACTGTTTAATTTTAGGGGAGTTGGAAAATGAGCCTGTTTTCAAAAAAAGTGGAGTGTTCCTTTAAGCAACACCTATATAGCTACCAGTTGAATTCACTATTCTAGATATTTGTAAATCATCATGTTCAAGCTGCTCAAGGCACTGTTTTCTGTTTGTCTTCATTCAAAAAATGTTTCTTTGTTGCCATATTTGGGCCCTCATAATCAGGCTTGACTTTTTTTGTGTGAATCAGATTGAGCTGCAGGAGCAGAGAAGCTCAGGTCGTGGCAACAAGTCAAAAGACTCCAAGAGGAAGAGAAAGAGCCAGAAAACTGAAGGCGGGCCTAAATCCACAGAGGCTTCGGAATGCAAGAAGACGAAACCAGTCAGTCTCACACCCCCCTCAGATCCACACAGAGGTACCTATTCAACTGAACTGGTCTCAAGCTCACACTTTATTCATGAGAACTGTCAGAAACAGACAGACTTGCTCTTCTCTTGCAGATCTTGTGATGTTTTCCTGAAGCTGTGGAGGGGCAGATGGCGATTGAGAGGAGAACCACAGAGACAGAAAAACGCAGGGCTCAGGCTCATTTCCCCACATAATAAGCTCACATTAATTCTTCTTTTCAACCCATCAAATGGACGCTCTCCACCCTACTAACCACTGCACTTTTTCCTGTTTCTTCCGTTTCTTCCCGTTTGCCTCTGTTCACCCCCCTCATCTTGAACAGTTCACTGACGCAGGCCGCAGATCTCTGTTCCCTTAGAGGAGGGATAAAATGGGATTTGCCCTGCAGTTAAGCTGTCTGTACAATATAGATGTACCAAACTGTTCTTAACGCAAATGCCGTGTGCTGCATTATACGACTTGTCCAGGTATTCACACACACACACTTGACAGCCAGGCAGAGGAGGGGCGTTTAGCAGGGGACTGGTATTGCTGCCACAACGACACCTGTATTCTTTTTGTACCGAGTCTTACATTTTGTCATGGAGACTCGACATTGTGAATAAACTAGTACAATATTTTGAAAGTGTGATTGGAAAAAACAAAGGCATTTACGTTCTGGTGCTACTTTCCTAAGATAGGTTACTGCATAGTCTTTTCTCTCTTTTCCTCTTCCTCTGAGTTTTACTGTCTTCATTGTCATTTCCTTTCAGTGATACTGTTGTCTCTTTTAAGCTACCTGCTCTCTACCCCTCTTCCTCTCCACAGAACTGTACAAAATCTCACTTTAACTCCCTTTATTTCCATCTTATTTTGTTGCTGGGGTTCTAATAATTCTATTATTATATTATTATTATTATTGGTATTGCTATTGCAGACACGCATTGTCGTGAGTTTGTGTATAAACATTTTCATTTAAATGTTGCCTTTGTTTCTTTTCACTCTTGTTAGAAAATAAAAGTTTAGAATTGTTTTAGGAATCTGTTTTAATGACTTTTATGGTGGTAACCTCTGGGGCGTTTGCACGATACCATTTTCAACTAAAAACGGGAAACTTGTGTTTTGGCCATTCATTTACACGGCAATGGCGTTTTGCGCCTGAAGACGCAAATTTTTGAAAAAGCGTTTCAGAGTGGAAGTTTTTGAAAACGATATTGTTATTGTCTCTGTGTAAACTACAAAAACAGAAATTTGTGAAAACTGTGACATCATGCGCATGCATATTACATGTTAAATCTATAGGCGCGTAGTGTTTCTTTACAAAGTGACATCGCCAACTACTGGCCTGGCAGCATAATACGTTTTTAGTTCTTTTCATGGATCTGTGTGAACGGCGATTGTTTTGACAATATTGTGATCTTTTGTTTTTAGTACATCGTTGTCATGTAAACGTACCCTTAGTGCGTTACAACGTGGGATGACAAGTTGCGAGTTCGAGTAGGGATGTTTTTTTGTTTTGTTTTGGTTGAGGTCCAGTGTGCCAGTGAGCAAGACACCTTACAGCCTTTATGAATATCAGTAGTGAGCGTCACCTAAATTAAGCATCAGCCAAAAGTGCTGTACTAAGTTAGCCAAAATCAAAGATAATTTCTGTAAACATGTCAGTTTATTCAGAGCAGTTGGAATGTCTTTACATGTTTTAGCCACTAATGTGTGCAGAATTATAAAAGTGATTAACAAAAAGGCACTCATAAGAGCAGCAGTGATCATCAGAGGGGAGTGGTTTATACAACATTGTTTTTTCTAGCTTTATAAATTAGCCTTCTATTTATCACGTGGCTAAATAAAAAGCTTTATGAAGAAAACCTTTTAGAGACAAATGCAATGACTCCAACTTGTGAACACAGTACTGGCTAGAAATAATTCATTTAATATAAGAAAGAAAAAACTATATGGTCCCTTTTTCATTCACATGTTAGATGAATGGCTTAAAGAATAATGGCACTTAAAATGAAAAATATGAACCCGTAATACAGTTTGACAGTAAGAATTAGTGTAGTTAAAACTTTATAATTAAAATCATTTAGTTACTGCATTTTATGCGAACTGATCAGTTACTCTTCCTGTCAGATCTGGTAATGTAGTGCAAAATAACAGCGCAAGTTCAAGAATCCTGCTTTTCAAGAAGACCATCCAGAAGCTTCTCACACATGTAGAGACACCGAGGAACATGGAAGAATCCTGTACAAAGATTACAGTAAATGTGTCATGGTTCAAAATTTAAATGCATAAACTTGACTATTTCAAAGTGTTTTAAAAATTTGGGGGTCAGTATTTTTTTTTTTAAGGTACTTTTTTCAGCAAGAATGCATTAAATTGGTCAAAAGTTACAGTAAAGATTTGCACTATTGCAAAAAGGTTTCTAAATAAATGCTGTTCTTTTGAACTTTCTAATCAACGAATCCTGAAAAAATTGTTTCAACAAAATTAAGCAGCTTAACTGTTTAACAACATATTAGAATGATCTCTGAAGGATCGTGTGACACTGAAGACTAAAAATTCAGTTTTGCCACAAATATATTTCAAAATGTAATTTATTCAAATAGAAAAACCATTTTAAAGTATAATATTTCATATTACTGTTATTTTTTGATCAAATAAATGCAGCCTTGGTAAACAAAAAAGACTTACTGATCCCAGACTTAAAGGATTAGTTCACTTTCAAATAAATTTTTTCTGATAATTTACTCACCCCAATGTCATCCAAGATGTCTATATCCTTCTTTCTTCAGTCGAAAAGAAATTAAGGTTTTTGATGAAAACATTCCAGGATTATTCTCCTTATAGTGGACTTCAATGGCCTCCAAACGGTTGAAGGTCAAAATTACAGTTTCAGTGCAGCTTCAAAGGGATTTAAACGATACCAGACGAGGAATAAGGGTCTTATCTAGTGAAACGATCTGCCATTTTCGAAAAAAAATGTAAATGTATATGCTTTATAAACACAAATGATCGCCTTCCAAGTGGTTCCGCCAAAACCATACTTTTGTATTCATCAAAAAGCTTACGCTGTATGTCCTACGCGTTCCCTATTCTAGGCAAGGCAATTTTATTTGTATAGCACATTTCATACACAATGGCAATTCAAAGTGCTTTATATAAAGAAGAATAAAAATAAAACATAAGGAATAGAAATAACAGTAAAAACAGAGAATTTTGCTATCTGGATAGAAGAGCTAGGAAGTCTTAGGGAGTTTTTGTTGTTGTCCGTCAGAGTGGATCTAAACCTCACATGACAGGACCGCTGTCTAGCAACCTGTTAAGGCACTTCAAACTGATAAACAAAGTTTCAATCTCCCCTTTTGCCAAGACACCTTAAACTGCGTCACACAACCCTAATCCCCCTTCCGGAGATATCTATGCAACACAGTTCAAATTTCCCCTTTGGAAATTTCCCCGCTGGAAAGTGTCCTGAAAGTGTCTACTTACGGAACAAACGCAGCGCCAGTTCCATTTTTTCCGTAGGACATACAGCATAAGTTTTTTGAAGAATACGAAAGTGCAGTTTTGACGGAACCACTTGGAAGGCGATCATTTGTGTTTACAAAGCTTATACATTTACATTTTTTAAAAAAAATGATCGTTTCACTAGATAAGACCCTTATTCCTCGTCTGGTATCGTTTAAAGACCTTTGAAGCTGCACTGAAACTGTAATTTGGACCTTCAACCGTTTGGGCTCCATTGAAGTCCACTATAAGGAGAATAATCCTGGAATGTTTTCATCAAAAACCTTAATTTCTTTTCGACTGAAGAAAGAAGGATATGGACATCTTGGATGACATGGGGGTGAGTAAATTATCAGGAAAATTTTATTTGAAAGTGAACTAATCCTTTAAACACTTACGTAGCTAATCAGAATTAGCCAAAAAGTAACTGGGACTAAAAGATGCTCTGCTGCTCAAAACAGGTATTAATTTTGGCAATGAATGATCACATTACACACACAAAACTACAGCAGGCTAGCATGTAGCCTGACAGTGATGGAAAGCAATTTTCTGTAGCTTCTCACCTTTGAAGGGTCCTCCTTTGAAATCCAGCACAACCTCTCCCTGACGACTCAGATATCCAAACCACTCGCCATGTTCCTCATCAGAAAACTTGAGCAAAGATACAACAATGGAAACATCTGATACTTTAACACACATTGTACACAACACTGCCAAAAAGTCACTGTTTTGATTTAAATAGGCAAATTACTTAATAGAAACACAATAATCACAATAGTGATCCTATCATAGTGTATGTTATATATTTGGGAACAGTTCTTTTAACCCTAATTGATGGAGTGTGTAGCATTTCATTTCTTAATCAACCATGTAGGAAGACATCATGGCCATATTCCAGTATGACAATGTCAAGATTCATCAGGCTCAAAACTGTGAAAGAATGGCTGGGAGGGAGCATGAAGAATCATTTTCACACATGAATTGGCACCTTAATTCCATTAAGGGGTGCTTCAATTTTTGGTCAAGATCTTGTATTGACAATGCAAGAGGTGAGCACTCTGTAAAGTCTCCTCCAGCACATCCCAAAGACTTTCAATGAAATTAAGGTCTGGACTCAGAGGTGCTAATTCATGTGTGAAAATAATTCTTCTTCATGCTCTCTGAACCATTCTTTCACAATTTGAGCCTGATGAATCTTGACACTGTCAATTCCAGGATGACAATGTCAAGATTCATCAGGCTCAAACTGTGAATGAATGGTTGTGAAATTGTGAAAGAACTGGAATATGGCCATGTTGTCCTCCTACATGGTTGTTTAAGAAATGAAAATCTACACTCCAAATAGGGTTAAAAGAAATGTTCCTAGACATATAACATGCTAGAAACATAATCAAAGCAATAATGATCCAATCATAGACTATTAAGCATTTATCTTTATAAATACAAACAGTGACTTTTTTTTTTTGGTCAGGCAGTGTATAAAATATTAATATATGGCATGATGTCTCTGTAATGCATGTCTTACATGTCTGAAGGTGTAGTCGTAGATCTGTTTGAATCTGTCCAGTAGCACAGGCTCTCTGATGTGACTGTAGGCCATCAGGTAGGCGATCAGAGCTTCACAGTGAGGCCACCACAACTTCATATTCCATTCTAACTGTACACACACACAAATAGCATATATGAAATGACCTGTAGCAGGTGGAGGGTTTCTGGTAGAACACTGCAAGACTTGCTTAAAGCAGACACAGAACCAAACTGTTGAGCAGCAAGCTCATTGGCTGCAGAATCAGCTGTGGCCAATCAGCTTGTGCCATGTAGCGATAGCTAGCAGACTGCATTAAGGTCCCACCAGCCTGCGCCATCTAGAACTAGATATTTTCCAACTATTCTGAGGTCACTAATAAACTCCATCCTTCATAACATTACTCTTTCTGTACTTGCGTTAAAAATTTGTGTTAAAGTTAACCCTGCTTTCCCCTGCATCTGGAATTCTACATCTACAAACAGCAAATCATGGATATAAACTAACCTGAGTCGGACAATGACCATCTACATCCAGGAAGTAGAAAAGACCACCATGTTGTTTGTCCCATCCAGTGTGGAACGGGATCTCCATGAACTTATCCACTGCTGTCTTCTGCAGTTGCATGTCTCCTTTTGTCATCGCATACTGCAGCAGAAACCAGCCGGCCTCCAGAGCATGACCTAGAAACAGACGTCACAGGAAGTAAACGATGTTGAATTTATATGGAAGACTGTGGCAGAGGTGTTGGATTTACTTCAATAAGACTAAAAAGCAAACTAATGAAATTAAGTGAAACTTTTGAAGTCATCACTTACCAGGGTTCTGCAACCGCCCTTGACAACCAGGAAGTTCCTTTCCATTCAGTGTAACATTTTCCAAAATGGCTTTTCCATCTCTCTGAGATGAAGAATTTTGTGTAATGTATCATCATACTTATATACTGTACATGTTTATATATACACACACATATACATATACATATACATATATATATATATATATATATATATTATATATATATGTTTTTTTTTTTCATGTTTGTCACACTTTAATGTTTCAGATCATCAAACAAATTTAAATATGAATCAAAGATAACACAAGTAAACACAACATGCAGTTTTTAAATGAAGGTTTTTATTACGAAGGGAAAAAATTCAAACCCACATGGCCCTGTGTGAAAAAGTGCTTGCCCCCTAAACCTAATAACTGGTTGGGCCACCCTTAGCAGCAACAACTGCAATCAAGCATTTGCGATAACTTGCAATGAGTCTGTTACAGCGCTGTGGAGGAATTTTGGCCCACTCATCTTTGCAGAATTGTTGTAATTCAGCCACATTGGAGGGTTTAAGCATGAACCGCCTTTTTAAGATCATGCCACAGCATCTCAATAGGATTGAGGTCAGGACTTTGACTAGGCCTCTCCAAAGTCTTCATTTTGTTTTTCTTCAGCCATTCAGAGGTGGACTTGCTGGTGTGTTTTGGATCATTGTCCTGCTGCAGAACCAAAGTTCACTTCAGCTTGAGGTCACAAACAGATGGCCGGACATTGTCCTTCAGGGTTTTTTTTTTTGGTAGACAGCAGATTTCCAGGTCCCGGAGCAGCAAAACAGCCCCAGACCATCACACTACCACCACCATATTTTACTGTTGGTATGATGTTCTTTTTCTGAAATGCTGTGTTAGTTTTACGCCAGACGTAATGGGACACACACCTTCCAAAAAGTTCAACTTTTGTCTCGTCAGTCCACAGAGTATTTTCCCAAAAGTCTTGGGAATCATCAAGATGTTTTCTGGCAAAACTGAGACAAGCCTTTGTGTTCTTTTTGCTCAGCAGCGGTTTTCGTATTGGAACTCTGCCATGCAGGGGGGGGGGGGGCACCTTTTCACACAGGGCCATGTGGGTTTGGATTTTGTTTTCCCTTCATAATAAAAACCTTCATTTAAAAACTGCATGTTGTGTTTACTTGTGTTATCTTTGATTAATATTTAAATTTGTTTGATGATCTGAAACATTAAAGTGTGACAAACATGCAAAAAATAAAAATAAAAATCAGGAAGGGGGGCAAACACTTTTTCACACCACTGTATATAATATATATATATATATATATATATATATATATATATATATATATATATATATATACACACACACACTATGTTTGCTCACCTGTATATGCTGTAATATCCGTTCCACACACCATCCGCTTAGGTCTTTGTACTTTTCCGCAACATCAGTTCTACCCTCCGTCAGCTGATCTACCAGGCACAGGAGCATCATGGGAACTGCCATACTGTTGACAGGTGGATCACCAGGAAGCTGAGGACGACCAAGCCCTGATGAATCAGTCTGAACCCAGAATATCAACTGATCCATCATGCTCTCAGCATCTGTCTAGTGAGAACAAGGACAAAACAAAAACTGATATCAGCCATTAAAAATAAACTAAAATGACATAGAAATTGTACGATTTATATCAGAGATGAAGAAACAAACGCATATCCTAAAAAGTCACTGAGAGGTGTTCACTTTTTAATAAAAAAAGCACAATCTTCATATTAGCCATAGTCAATTCTATACATATGTTTTCCCCAGTTTGATTTCTAGGTGAGATATTGACTAATAGTTTTACCTGCATGTCTTTGTCTTGTGTAATCCTGGACAGCTCATCCATGGCAATCACATAAAAACACTCGCTGAATATCGTCCTTTGAACCTTCACCACTCGTCCATCTCTTGTCAGGCAGAAGGCACATTTCCCCGGGCCACTGGACGCCTGAACTCGAGCAAACTTCTGCAGAAATGCAGCACCTGAAATACAACAATATCTGATGTAACAGGATCACTGCATGTGTGATAATTAAGATCAAAGCTGAACATCAAATGCTGGCATGTATTTTTTTTAAAACACTTTCACAGTTTAGCAATGAAGTGTGGGATCTCAAAAAACACTGCATTTTTATGAGCTCTCTTATTTTTTAAACATTTTGCAGTTCCTGCAGAAAACCTTACAGAAAAAGTTTGTGTCAGTAATGTTTTTAAGGTTTTTGAAAGAAGTCTCTTATGTTCACCATGGCTGCATTTATTTGATCAAAAATACAGTAAATCAGTAATATTGTGATACATTAGTTCAATTTAAAATAACTGTTTTCTATTTTAATATATTTCCAAATGTAATTTGTTCCTGTGAATTTTCAGCATCATCAGAAATCATTCTAATATGTTGATTTGGTGCCCAACATTTCTTTTTAGTTATTATTGTTAAATAAATGTTACTATAAACATTTCTTTTTATCAATTATTATTAATGTTAAACAGTTGTGCTGCTTAATATTTTTGTAGAAACTATGATACTTTTGAGGATTCTTCGATGAATAGAAAATAGTTGTTTTTTGCAACAATGTAAAAGTCAATTTAATGTATCCTTGATGAATAAAAGTATTCATTTTCTTTCTGAACCAAAAACGTTGAATGGTAGTGTATGTTTATATAGAAAGAGCAACTAAGAAACTGAATCACAAACCTGATTTAGCAGCTTCAAGAATCTCAGGTTTATGAAATCTTTCCACTGTACGATACAACCTGCTGTACATCCATACCTGGTGGATATACGTTAGACATATCAGACACTCACTTAAAGATTTATTGGGGGGAAATCTAGTAGTTTCATCAGCTAATGATTATTATATAAATGAATGATTAGAACATGAAAAACGTATAAAGCTCTAACCTGTCTCCCCTGTAACCACACATATTTCAGCTCATCATAGACCTTCCCATCTTTTCCAAGGCAGTTAAAAAATCCACTAAAGTCAATATAATGAAACAAACTTTTAAAAACAGCATTATGTTTAATCCACATGTTAAACTAAAATTAACATTTATAACTTAGCAAAGTACTAATGCACATCATTGTGACTCATTTCAAAATATTAAGAAAGTCTTATGAATATTGTTTTGAAGGATAGGTGTCCCTCAGGGTGTTAAGGACAATTTCAATGTTTCAGCATTTATGTGTTACTCATTCAGGCTTACAGAATACAAATACTTCAACATTAGATATTTAGAGAATTATAGGGAAATGCTGCTGAAGCCATGCAATAAAATGTCAATCATTTCACCCGTGTTCTTCGTCATGGGAATATTTCAGCCAGAAATCCACAACTCTGTCCAGTTCAGTCCGGATTCTCTCTCGATACTGTTCCAGCAGTGCTGCAGTCATTGTTCTTTAAAACAAAGGAACAGTTTAGGGTCATGCATAATGCTTGTTTTATAGTAGGACTGGTATATATTTTCGATGTGTAGGCACTGCAGCCATCAAGTGATCATGTGATGTTAAAAACTGACCCTTGCTCTTTGTCAATGAAGCAGTGTTTATAACTTCATATATCTTCAGTCAGCAACTCAGTTCTGTATAAAATACTAAACTGTTTGCATTATCAATAATTCACTAATGTAAAGATGAATTCAGTTTAACTCGTTAAATTCTCCTAAAAGAGCATTATGTACGTGAATCAGTGTGATATTTTTGAAATACATTTTTATTTATGAATACCAAGCATAAATGCCCTTACTACCTGACCTGACAGACGTCACACACAAAAAAAAACTGACCGCATTGCTGCGCATTTTAGCCAATCAGAAAACTAGGTAGCGTCTCTCTGCCAACATCAACCAATGGCGTGAATTTGGGGGCGAGATTATGGTTTCCACAAAAAGCACAACTGTTTTCAACATAGAAAATAATAAGAAATGTTTCATGAGGAACGAATCATATTAGAATGATTTATGAAGGATCGTGTGACACTGAAAACTGGAGTAATGATGATGCTGAAAATTCAGCTTTGACATCACAGGAATAAATGTAAATTAGAAAACAAACTTTTTGAAAATTGTAATAACCCTTCATAATAAAAACCTTCATTTAAAAACTGCATGTTGTGTTTACTTGTGTTATCGCTGATTAATATTTAAATTTGTTTGATGACCTGAAACATTAAAGTGTGACAAACATGCAAAAAAAATAAAAAAAATCAGGAAGGGGGCAAGCACTTTTTCACACCACTGTATATATATATATATATATATATATATATATATATATATATATATATATTCTATGTTTGCTCACCTGTATATGCTGCAATGTAAATAAATGTAAATTAGAAAACAAACTTTTTGAAAATTGTAATATTTCAAAATATTTCTATATGGTTTATATATATATATATATATAATTTATATTATATATATAATTTATATTATATATATAATTTATATTATATATAGCCTTTGTGAGCATAAGATACTTATTTCAAAAACAATAATAAAAAAAAATCTTAATTATTCCACACTTTTGACCATGTATATTCATTACTTTTTTGAAAAAAAATATATATATTTATTATTATTATTATTATTATTATTATTATGGCTATTCCGTTTGGTGTCTGTACTGAAGAGTTTGACTATTCTGACTTCAAAACAATAATGTACATGGAAAACATTAAACAGATAATACTGCAAGCATGCATTTTCATGGAAATCGCTGACAAGCATTTGAAGGGGAACTCAATTCAGTATAGTTTGAGCTGAGAGTACAAGCAAAAGGAACTAAGAACCAGCAACCACTGACAGCAGCTCGGGTCATTGATTAAACAGCTGTGATTAGTGTAGAATATTATCTGCTTGAATGCACTAAAAGCTTTTAGAAGGAAAGGCTGTGAGTGTTTGGCGTCTCTCTGCTAAAGGCTGATTTGTGGAAATACTTCGTCAAATCTGTGATATGTGCTGATGAGAGCTTGCTTTGCGTGCTACTGCAACAAAACTTCACGAGAAAAACAGATCATGTCTAGACTCGCTTTGCCTGGCATTTACCACTTCAAAATTACTCACCAGTTTTGCCAGATGAAGAAACTCCAGCTTCTGTACTTGACTGTTGTTAAAACGATCCTCTTTTTTAGTGACAGTGAAAATAAAGCGCTGTTAAATCGACTCTTCCTTAATTTTGCAGAGGCAGTAAAAACGGCTCATCATATGACCAACATCCAGCTGGTCCTGTTTATTCCGCTTTCCCAAGATCATTCGCCAGCTCCTTTTCTGCTCATCCAATCACAGGCCAAGAAAACAGGCAGGGTGTGTCTTAAAAAGCTCGTGTAAGCAAAACCCGCATTTTCGCAAGTACTGGAAGTGTTGGAGCAGATGGAGCTTTATTGTACATGGAGGCACATACACAGTTTGATTTATCAATCAAAGCCATGTTTATTCAATACAATATGAATAGTTCGTTCTGGTTTGATTTCAAAATACTGACATTTATAAATACTTTTAAACCCAATACAAAAAAATACCACGGTGTTTTGTCCCGTTATTCTTTTTTCTTTACAAAGTACCAAAAATTGATGTGAAAACCACATAGATTGAACATGTACCATGGTAAAATCGTGGTATTTACTTAAGTACTTTGTAGTAATAAGGTTTTCTGCAATAAAACTGGTAACTTTGTACAGGTCACCACTCAGCAAAATATTACAGTTTCTGAATCACTGCTTGAAGTAACCTTAGACTTTCTTTTTTTTTTTGTATTAATTTGTAATAATGGTATTTAGAGGGAACTATGATGATTAGGCTAGTATTTTTTTTTTTTTTTTTTTTACGATTAAATTATTGCAGAACACAAATGAAAAGTGTAGTGAACTGTAACAGACTAAAAATGTATGAAAAAAGGTTAACAACAAGATCATAATAGATATGAAACTCTGTGTATCTTATTTCAAAATGAAGCTGCATGGACAAATGAAGTATGTCTTTAGTCAGATCAGGAGTGAATGTTCTTCTGTAGAGCTGTGTGGACTTTCTTCAGGTTCTGTCTCACTCGCACAAACTCCATGAGCTGAACCTCCTCGCGTAACTTCTGCTCCTCTTCCTTCTCCTTCTGAGATGGAACAAATTATAAAACACAGACAAATAAAACTGATGAAATTCTCACTCTTAAATAGCTTCCATCAAAATATTAGCTATTACAGTTAGTGTTCTACCTGTTACAAAATTACATTAAAAACTGTGAAAACATGAATTACATCATATTAAAGGCACAATATGTAATTTTTCGCTGCTAGAGGACGCCTATACAAAAGAAAGGCGTAGCTTGATGACAAAGAGATTGAGTGCCGAATCATGGGAGATGTCATCTTCACCTCAAAGAAACTGACGGGATTCGGGCAGAATCATGTTAATGGATTATTAACGCTACTGTAGTATGAAGCAGAGAAGGGCCAAGTGGGAGTGGAACGAGGCCGCTGGAGCGATTGCTAATGAGAGACGAGCGCGACATACAGCTGGAGAGCAGCAAAACTTTTATTATGCCACAGTCTCCGCTTCCGTTTCTTCTGGTCAAGCGTATGTGGGGTAAAGCAGCACTGTTTATCATATTAGATACATTTGAGTGTCTTGAAAATTATGTTATAAAACAGACGCAAATGACAAATTTAATAGCGTAATGAATGTAACTTCTGTTGGTGTTCATGGTCAGGGACTATTTTTTTTCAAGCAGAAGGAAGGCTTTTAATGATTTTACTTCAAGAAAGTTGCATTGATAAATGTTTTTGGCTTTAATATTTGTATTGTGTGGTAACCTTTGGTTTACAGTGAATTTATAACAGCTAGTTTCGCGTCATGCCTAACAACGCCCCTTCGCTGTTATAAATTCATTGTAAACCATGGGTTCTTGGGGCTTATTGCTTTAATATATTAAAACACCTTAAGTGTTTCATGGTTTCTACAAAATAAAACCGGAAATTGAGGGTAACACAGGTATGATGTCATTGATAGGCGATGGCTTAGTTCTCGGGGAACTATCCAAGTAGTTAGTTCCTATAACTGAGTTCCAAGAACTATTCAGTGCGAAAGCCCTTTAAATAACACCGTTCTTGTGGTTTTTGGATATTTTAATCCAAAAATCTTACATATTTAATATTATTTCTACATAGTAGAAATCATAAATAAAGCAACTTTTATTTTGGTGTAAACTGTGGTTTTACCATGGTCAGTTTTGTAAGAGAAACCAAGAATTAAGCAACATACAAAATAAGGAACTTACAATACTGGCAATGTCATAAAATTAAACTAATACTATATACTAATCATTCTTGGTAAATTCATTGTCCAATCACAACATGTGTGTCTGACTTGAGGAGGCTGCTGACCATCATCTCCTGGTGTTTCTGCTGGCGCTGGAGAAGCACCTGCTCCAGAGGACTCCTGCTCTGCTCCCCCTCCTCCCTCTGGGTCTGCTCTCGCTTCCTCCTCTCCAGAACCGTCTGAAGCTCCGGCTTACAGCACACCACCAGCCCTCTGTCCCGCCCAAAGAGCCAAAGCACAAACAACAGGTATAAAAGTAACATTTTACCAGTGTTTTTTTTAGAAATATGTATATATACTAGTATAGTTTTCTTTAAAGGGATAGTTAAATCAAAAAGGAAATTGAACTTATTTTTTTCTGCTGAACAACAGAAGAAGATATTTTGGAGAATGTGGGTAACCAAACAGTTGGTCAACTTATGGTCAGCTTATGCAAAGATGATGTTTTTCCACAGCCAGGAACAGCACAACGTCTGCGTGGCATCGCAATCTTGTTATCATCACAATTTTATCGTAAACTGTGTAAGGCTGCTCATCAACTTAACATCAGTGGGCGGGGACAATGATGCGATGATGTAAAAGTAGGCGTTGTTGTCTTGCTCCAGAGGCAGTCATATGCAAATGATTGTGCCCCTGTGATGTCACATGCCACCTCAGATCCAAACGAAGCTTTTTAACAGCTTGATTATATAAATGCTTTTTTATTGATGACAAGGACGTTTTAAGTTATGGAACTTGCAGGATGTATTAATTATACAAAGACCTCTTATATGCCAAAAGATCAAGAAAAATTTGATTTCTCATGTCATGACCCCTCTAAAATATCTTCTGTGTTCAGCAGAAAAAAGAAATTCATACAGGATTGGAACAAACTAAGGGCGAGTAAATTATGACAATTTTCCTTTCCTTAATTTTAAGTTTTTTAATCTAATATGTATTTTTATTGTATATAAGCTATTGTCGCAATTAAGGAAAAAAATGTAAAATAT